>NC_031496.1:14918890-15016066 GCF_000237925.1 Schistosoma mansoni
CGCACAGTATGCACATATGCCAATTAGAGACTGACCAGTTGCAGTCCTAAACACATCGATGGGAAGATCCAAACAAACAATACTAAGTGAATTCAAACTTCACCCTATCGCACAAGCAAGTGGCTGTCAGGACTCAGTGGCCGAGTGGATAACGCGATGGCGTTTGAAGCGAGGGTACTGGGTTCGAGTCCCAGAGTGAACATCAACTCTGAGATGCAGGTACATCCAGCTGACGAGTCCCAAATAGGACGAAACGCGCGTCCTGGATTCCACTGCTAGCCACTATCCATCTCTGCTTACCATTTCTTTGCTTATTATTTTATTTATTTGAACACATAAATATTGGTACAAAGGGGCACCAAATACATATGCGCTACACAAATCTTATTTTATTTGTGTGAGGGCTGTGGTACTGCCCGGGTGCCCAAACTGAAGCAGGTGGTTTTCTTAGGGGCTCACACTCGGAGCCTTTGACCTGAAGGTCTAGTCCACAAGGCAGTGGAGCATCGTGAGGAGATGCAGTCCCATGGTAGCCGGTGACCAACGATTGATTCATACGCCATTTGTTCCTTCAGAATACTGGAGCCCATGTGCACCATTGGTTTGGAATCAGGGTTTTCCAACTCTCCTAGGTGAACTTTCTGTGTCCACCAACCCGGTTAAAGTGCCGGACATTCGCTTTTCGTCCTCTGAATTTCGTAAACAACACCCGTAGTGTGAGGAGGCAGTGAGTAGGACTTCTCTGGCAGAGGCTATATACACGTAGCCATATGATAGCATTTCGAGAGGGAGAGCTGACCCTCCCCACTCTCGGCTGTACCAGGGCATTTGAGGGCTAGAACTTCTTTGACTGGAAAACGTTTCCCTGATTGAATTTTTTTGACTTATTTGTTTCTATTATAACTTGTGCCCTATTAATATATAACGTAATAATACCACCAATTAGAGAACAGTGACTTAGCGACCAGACACATAAACCCGTGCGAGCAGTATAGAGTCCTTATCGGCCCTTCTTCTTGCCTAGCCCTGCCTGTTGAGTTCAGAATACAAATCTCAGCCTCCACGATATGAATCATATATTTCAAACATACTGGGTCTATGTACAAGGCAAACAGACCACATCACACCATAAAATAGAAAATAACATTTGTAAAAGATTTATCCAAAGTGGCTGTGGTTGTGGGAGACTGTGATTAATAAACTGGGCATAACTTACGAATGGTAAATCGTATAATAATAGTCTGTAGGTAAAAATAATGCTCATAATAAGAGGAATATGAATATACATAGTTCAGTTAATTAACAATTATACATTAAAAATACACATATAGTATTAGTCCATAAATAGATCCCAACAGTTACCACTCATGATTCCCGTCGAGATATAACAGCTTCCCGTGTATTAAACAACTATCATCCACTCAGTTTTCATCTATTTATTTATGTTGATTATAGTCCTCCTCATATTTCTTCGAAATATCATTCCCTTATATGTGGCGCATATTTATAATGGTACTTACTTGTACTAGTATTTGTCTTAAATAAAATAAAAGATTTAGAATGAATATGTAACCAGTCATTGCTTCTTCTTCTACGACGCTCAGTGTGACATATATGTCAACGAAAGTGGGCGCACATGCCACAGGGCTACTGAATAAACTAATGAGGAATAAACTTTTTGAATGGTCAGATACGGTACGAATTCGTATTACTTCTTTAGAGTTGTGCATATAGTTTCACATATACAGCATACATCTATGTCAAGACTCCGAATATAGCTAAACCTATCTGATGCCTGATCTGCATCAAAGTGCACGCGTGGCTCCAGGAAATCCATATCAGAGATCGTATTCGGTGAACATTTAGCAAATTGAAACTTTTTTTCAAAAACATGAACTGAAAACGGAAACGAACCGGCAAGTAGATCGAAGAAAAATAAAAGCATACACAGATAGAAAATAAAAGGGAAAAGATGCATAATAAAATGTAATAATGTATCTTCAAGTGTCATCTAGGTGGTTAGTGAGGCTTAACGAGTAGAATATTTTTTCATAGCTATCTAAACAAATGTTTGTGGTCTGGGATGCTTATTGGATGCTCAGATCAAGGCATGTAGTTTATTCGGGAGCCCATCCTATCCTTCCACATCAAAGCATATTTGAAGGAAATCGATTCCTTTTATCTATATCAGTAGCTTGTAACGCTGAAATAAAAATTAATTAAAACATATCTCATTTTTAACCTAAATTTTGTTTCTCATTTTCTGGTTGTGGGGATACATGAATATTCGGATTTTAATCCACTGAAATACTATCTTGTTTCAGTTACTCGGCAGAACATTGAGAATTCAGTATCTTCTGTCTGGGACACTCAACAAATTGAGTAATATTTATGATTTTTATCATCGTCCGAATTATAGTCTCGCTGCTTAGTTATTTTGGTCATCAGTTCCAGACGGAAGTGCGATTCACAGTAACGCTAGCCAAAAAAATAATTGTCATAAGGTTTACATGAAAATCTAGGTTTTGTTTACCTTAGAGGTTTGTTTATTTGGATGACTATTGGAGATAGTAGTAGTGATTTATATTCCTGCCAAGATAAGATACCGAAGACCTACACGCCTTCAAATAAATATTTTTTAAAACTTCTTTGTCTTTTCTTTCTTTATTCACCTTAGAGGTGAATCATGGATTCGTGCTTTAGTAGTGGCTAGTCGGGCCTATTTTTCTTTGCGTTCATATGGTCGTCGACTAGAATTGACCAGTATTTTATCTGATACAGAAAGATGGGAAGTCGAAGTTTGTTTTCGAATCGTTTTGTTACCTTCACCATCCACAAAAGAATCTCATTTACCTTCAGATAAATTATTAGAAAGATTAGAACAACGAGCCCAGTAAGTTAATGTATAACTGTTAAATATAGATATTTTCTTAAATATACTTTTATTCACGTATTCATTGACATCTGTTAAGAAATCACTAGAGATCAAAGAGCACCGGACAATTCACTAGCGTCTTGCTTTGAAATCTATTCTCTCAGTTCAGGTGAGAAATCACAACTGGTAGATCTCAACAATATCAATAATGGTAGCAGTTATCCACCATTGGTACTAGAGTTGAGGATACAATTCACTGAATAAAACTTCATGGTCCAAATGTAATCATGGTTACTGGGGTAATAAGCTGAAAAAAATTACTTACAGTGTTCCTCGGCTTTTAATGATTTTCCCGCTGATAACGAAAAATACCTTTCAATTGAACTGATTTCTACTCATGTTTCAACTAGACAGTACATATTTCTGTTAGCCTTTCCAAATATTACACTAAATGGTTTGGAATTCTTTAAACTACTTTTTCCCTGGTTGATATTCGTAGTTAGGAAGCAACACGAGTAGTGTTTATCCGAAGTGGTTGGTAATTTATGTGTTCATATGAACTGTCCGTTTGGAGATGTTATAGGTTTGGAAATATTTGAGCGCAACATATCCTAATAAATAGTACACGTTTTCTAATTATTTCGTTTGTTAATATTCGAAATGGTAAAATGGTAGAATAATGGGTAATGGGTATCAATCAAAGTAATCAAAAAATAATTTGGATAAAATGACATCACAAACGAATTATGTTCATCAACTGTATTTTTCTTCAAGTATGCGTCGACCGTAAAATAATAACACTAACTGAATTTAGGGTGGGTAATTTAACTTTGCATGCTTTGTATCCACATTTTATCAACTTGGGAGTCTACTGACAAGTTTAAAATTATTCCTCTCTGGATTTTGTTATACATTGTTTTTAAATGCTTTGTCATTATCTAAGCTTATAAACAGTCGTTTCGGATGATAAGCTCTACCATTTTTAAGCCACTTTGTCTATTTTTTCTTACAATAGGGTGATGATGCCGTAACCTATTTGCCAAGTACGGGTTCATGTACTCGGCTTTGATCCACGTTGTTAATTTGAAGTCTAGTACTACTTCTTAATCATCCATATCGAAGTAGGTGGTCTTGAATTCAAACCTGATGTTTCTTTGTTTGAAAGCTAAATACCTTAAGCACTAAGTTACCATTCTAAGATACGAAACTCCCATCTAATTTACCTTTGTTTTTCAATTGATCTTTAACTATATTTTTATAATAAAGACATTGTCTTTATACTTATTATTTCGTTTAGCTTCAATTCCCATTTCGAATACATTTCGTATATCAATATTTTACAAATATGCTAATAGTCTTTTCCTGCGTTTCATTTATTTAGGTGGCGTAATTTTCGAGCTACTTTCTATTTGTCAGATTCCGGTAAAATTAATGCCATAAAACTCACTCAGGTTGGTAGTACAATTACATGTATTTTACTACTGCGTTTTTACTGTTTGTTTCTGATGAACACAACACTTATTGGGATATTGAATTACTGTGTTGTTATATTTTGTCTGACCAAGCTTAAACACTAGAACCTGAAATTGTGGTAACTGTGGTGTATCAAATGAATAAAGTCAGTCAGTTTATGAAGCTGTTCAAGGGTTTATTTTATCTATTCATAATGCAGTCAGGTAACATTGTGTAGTGGTTACATTCCTGTCCGGTATTAGTATCTTAGTTTCTAGTCGTATACGTTGCCACTATTACGACAATACATTATGGAATAAGATATTTTGATTCGTTCGTCAATTACTGTTTTTAGAGTGGTGTTTTTTTAACTCGTTGAAAAAGTACCAAACACTGATTTTCGTTTCTCTTATAAGTGGTCGCCCAGTTAAATTTGGAAAACTATATCTTCACTACTTCATTTAAGAATAAATCCATGTTTTCGTTACATGATATTTGCCACCTAGCAATGCTACTGTTCAGCCAACTAAACACTTAGTATCCTTTTCTCATTTTGGCGTCGAGCAGCGAAACACTCATATACTTAATTTAATTCAACGTTAAGAGTTAATTTATGCATATCACCCGACTTATATGAATGTTTTTCTACTATTATCTAATTAGTTAGTCATGACAAGCATGCTGGACGTTCGTTTTAAAGTGAAATCACTAGAGGATCCTGTAACATTGCGTGTTATTACATGCCTACATGATTCATTGTCACTATTTAAATTCCAACCACCCAGTAGTCTTGTTGTGCGCCTCCCCTAGCCGTTACGCAAAAGATACAGCTCAAAGCTAATTATACGAACTCCTACATGGTTAGTGAGTAAAATCTTTCCATTAATTATCGTAATCTAGGTCTTCCAATCATTTTAAATTAGTTAATAAGTCTGCACTCGTGACAAGTTGATACTTGTGTTTTAAAAAAAATTAATATTTGAATAGTAAAGCAATAAGAACGAACATACATAGTACAGAATAAAGATAAAAATCGACATTGCTTATGCCTGATGTCTGAATATTGCTGTCCAATCCGATAACTTAATACCTATTTATGAGTACTATCCCTTGAGTTACACGTATTGCGATGGTCAAATTTTATGATGTAATATTGATTTCATGATGCAAATATACCGTATACATGTATTGTTAGGATGACCAATTTTTTTCTGAAGATGTTTATATGTCAAACTTCAAGACAGTTTATCTTTCAAATAAACGCAAGTGGTCATGATGTTTATTCCCTTACATTAGGGCGTCACATTGCACCTTGATTGATACCACTCAATCGGCTCCATATAACATGGTATTGGTTACTTCTCAGTAGTCAATCAGTATGACTGTCAGTAGTAAGATCTTTGAGTGTGACATGGTATAGTATGAGTTCTAATTCTATCATGGAGCATCGATTCTTCCGTTAATAACGATATGGTGTGCTGATGATCTTCAAATAATAATTGCTTTAAAAATTGCGTCTTATGTTGTATCCGCAATATATGAAATGACCTTTAGTAATCCACACATAACCTGATAACACTGTTCAGTCTTGCTAGGTATTTGTTGATCTTTTATTAATAGAGTTCGCTAAACGCTTGGTTATTCTAAGAGCTACGGGTAATTACTTCTTTCTGTGAGATGATTATGAAATTTGTAGCTTGGGAGAATGATTTTCGTGGAGCTGTGTTTTCTGAAGTGAGTAGTTTATTCGTGAAGCTTTCATCCTCGTTCTAGATAACAACACTTCAAACTTCAAATATTAATGGGCTATTAGAATTTCTCTATATATTACTAACATCTTGTTCTGTAGACCTTGAATTCGACTGGTTGTTGTTAACACTTGTCTTGTTATTCTTTGTTTCTTGACCTAATTGTTGTTTATCATTTCTCTGACTGGTTGATAGATTTGATCAGTTTCGATATTTTGATTAATCCTATCCAGACCAAAAGATGAAATGCCAAAACAAGAGAGTTAGACATCATCTAAAAATTAAACTGACCCAATTTTGAAAAGCATCATATGAATCTAAGTGGCCACCCTCTTCTTGTTAACCCCGATACGAACACTGTGTTGTTACCATATACTACAAAGTTTCGGTACGTGCAAATAACTGCAGACACGTTCGACTGGGAAAATCCCTTAATCGCGGACACGAAGAATTTTCAGGAGCTTGACACTTAGGTCAGTAATCAGCTGTTAATAAACATATCGACAGTGGTCTATTTTTAAGAACAAATTAGAGAAATAATCAGCAACACTCAGGTCAAAAATCAGGTCAAAGAGAAAGAAAATAAAAGTGAGTCTGAAGAGTATAGTAGGGCATGTATTAACAATAACTAATCAGACTCAAGGTCGACTGAAAAAGATTTTAGTTCTACTTGGAGACATTCGAATAGGTCATTAACATCTGAAATCTGAACTAGTGAGGTTATTTAGAGTTACAATGAAAGCTTCACTCAGTTCAGGAGACGCAACTCTGCCGAAAACCTTTTTCTGCTCTTCATCAGCTAATATGGTATATCTATCATTCTTGAAATTTTGAAGACAACCATAGTCTTTAAAATAATCAGACATACTTATTTTAAGATTATTGACCTGGCTCAAATAAAATTCTTTACCTCACTTTTAGATGCGATTTTTTCTTACCTTACTATACGGCTTAAAAATTGATAGTTCTCTTACATAAAATCCAAATTTTTCTATACAGAAATATTTGCTTATTGCTGTTATATCACAAATATTTCATTAACATAGTTTAAATAAGCTAATATAAATGTTTCTTTTTTTCTGTTACGATTCATATCAACCCACTTGTAACCATCGTTTTTATTCAAATAAGAAAACATGTTTAAAAAAGGAGTAATTTTCAAAGTATTGTTTATCAGATAGTATGTCAATTGTTACTTTTCTGGAGAATTTAGACTTCTTAACGATTATATTTTCAGATATTTTAAAAGGTTCTATCATTGTTATTTTGATGTTTATGCCTTCAATACTTAAGTATGTTGTGATTGTCTTCTATACTAACCTCAGTTCTGTTTCCGTTTTAAACAATATATCAATTTAACTATTTAATACCAACAACTTTTTCCCCTATACAAAACCAAGTATGCATGGATGGATTTTAAATATAGTATTTTATATCACTGTTGTTTCACGTTATGTTTTTGTGATCTACGCCACAATTGTAAACTGATTCACATTCATACCAAAATGTATACAACAGCGAGAAATTGGAATTATCACTATGTGTAACAGAAAATCATGTTTCATCTTCTAAATGATGCTGATTTTTAACCCGGATGGTGTAATAGTAGTAATAATCGGTTATAATGTCCTTGATTTAATAATTCCTCAAATATTCTTCAGTTTTCATTCAGAGTCCTTTTAAGCTCCTAGTCCAAGTAATCTAGTATTTTTTTTAGATCAAAATCATTTTTTATTGAAAATTCTGGCCGACGTTGACAATGTTCATGGTTATCGTAATCATTGCGAGAAATAAATGTCACCAGACTTAACTCTGTATAACATTTAATGTCATTAAAATAGACCAGAACCGTTTAATTCAAATGGTTGCTTTTATTGGCCTTCCAGCTGATTTTATTTTATTATAAAACATTGCTTATGGAATAAAAGTTTTTTTTCCTACGGATTGCTCGCTATTGTGATGTCGTCTGCTTAGTTATGTTGCACTGAAAATTTAAAGTTTTCATATTGTACTACAAAATTGGTTCTTCTACATTGTTGGAGTTATTATTAAGAATGATTTTTGTTTTCCTCATGTTATTTGTTGTAAACAACCTGTGGATAAATCTATAGAAACTGCCTCTAAACTGTGATTAAGTGAAATAACTAATAGAGTTCACTACCTGTCATTGACCTCTAGTTTGTTTGACTTCGGAAGAGTTATTGTTTGACATTACTATAGTATTTTCATCTTTTGTTTTCGTTGTAAATCTTAATAACCTAATATTCATATAGTTGTAAATACGACTTGAGTTTTCTTACACCAGGTCATAATTATTAATTTACAACTTGATTTTATAGTTAAGTAAATTGGTGGTACTATTTTTCTTTATATGCGGTGTTTATGTACGTTTGTATTTTTGAATAATTATAGCCTTATCTTTTTTAAAGTTACTACCTCCGTTCAAGGATTCAACTGCTTTACATCCTTTGAATCAACTGACAATTAGGAAAATCCTTGCTCCCAGTCTATCTGGTCGACGTCGTTTACCCACTCCTACTTCCCATGGTTTTGGACAATTATCATTACAACGTAACGATGACATCAGTAATGATGGTAATCATAATGATGGCGTTATATTTTGGACACTGTTCAATGCTAAGCACTGGCTCCTCGCGGTTGGTAAGATTATCAAACCATTTGATGTAGTCATTACTTCCCTTCCCGATGATCAAGCTCACTCTGGTGTTGTGGGAAAAAAACAAACTGCTTGCATTTGTCTGTCAAACGATCATCCGACAATGTGTGACCATACTACAAATTATATACCATCAGTTCACACTCCTTGTCAATCGTTTTCATTGAACTCTATTTTATTGGAATTCTATATGAAACATTCGCCGTCAATTAGGAATAATAGTCAAAATACAACAGAAAAACAACGAAGTTTGAAAATTTATTCTACATCTTATGGTTCATATATATGTCCAACTTTTTATTCGTTAGACAATTCAACTAAATCAGATCACATTGCTACCGTAGAACAATTCAAATTATCTAAATGTTTCGCTTCTTTCCCTTCATCTAGTGATATGTCCTCTGTATTTTACTTATGCAAACTTTATATTTAAATTTTCTACCAACTCTATTTTGTATATTACACATATCTTCTGAAAATGCTGATAATATCTAGGAACATATCCAATCTACAAGTGCATAAACATACGATCGTGTATGATAACTGACGTATCGGAAGTGTTCGACTAGATTATTACAATTTCTGCACAATACGTTTTCCCATATACTAGATTTCTCCTCTGTTTTAAGGAACAGATATTTAGAGTACTTTCTTATAGAAAAACATACCAGTGATTTTGTCTGCAGTTTGTAAATACGCAACTCTGTAATGTTTACTTCTTTGGTCATTATAATCGAGATCGCAGTATTCTGCTCAGTGCGGTTCAAATGTTAAAGCTCTTTATTATTTACACACTGTGTATTTGAAACACTGCATATTCAAGCCTGTTGGATGTGTCACTTGATAAGATTGAAACAACATAAAGTTAAAGTAAACTCAACCTCTTTCTAGGTGATCATACTTTAAAGTACATTAATGCCGTTTACAAATGATGTAACAATACTTTTGTTGGATAATATTCGGGATATATCTGTTGACTTCAAAGCAGCTAGCCAATCAGAGCACCGATGTACTTTGTGTAATTTAATGTGAAATTTTTTTGTCATGTAAAGTGTAAAAGGTCTGTGTGTTCCCGAAAATAATGAAACGGTATTTAT
This sequence comes from Schistosoma mansoni, assembly GCF_000237925.1. Taxonomy (NCBI): domain Eukaryota; kingdom Metazoa; phylum Platyhelminthes; class Trematoda; order Strigeidida; family Schistosomatidae; genus Schistosoma; species Schistosoma mansoni. The sequence continues at coordinate 14,928,740 of NC_031496.1, forward strand.
ATAAACTCTTCATCAGTTGTCCATAGGCTAGACATCTGAGTGCGTGTACAATAAAAGTTACTTGATGGAGTCTGTTGACCGGCTCCTATTATGACTAAAATTTCTAACATAGGAGAATGCATTGCTAGAAATATGAATCCTAGTAGATAGGTTTAACATTCCGAACTAGAAACTTCATATTCCTTACTGCTTCGAATGTTTTCTGGTATTAAGGTCGCTGGTCGCTCATATTAGGGAACAGACCAAACTTTTCTTGGTTAAAATTTCCTGATACTTAGCCATTGCGACGGTTATTCGTTGTTTGTAATGAATGGAATCGACGGTTGCCTAGTATCAGGGTATACATTCTAACCTGTATTTATGAGTGCACATACTTTGACAGTTTTGTATTTCGAATTATCTTATTTTTGTTTGAAACTTTAATAGACATTGGGTGTAGTGAGGTTACTTTGTAAGGTGATAATATCTGTGTGCTTTGCCCCTCTTAGTGCTTTGTATTGCGTTTATATAATCACTCGTCCTTTTTGTTATCCCAAGTTGGCGTAAGGACAGAGAAATACGGTGGTCAGACCATGCTAACGAATCGGAAGCAGCGGCTACATTTTGCAACTTCCAGAACCCGTTTCATTTCAGCCGAGCCACTGGCACTGAGAAGTCCAGTGTAAAGTTGGTGGGATGCCGACCAGTAATATTCAATGATAATTTGGATGCTGAGCACAGTTCTTCGAGGAACATTTCAGCCTGTTTACTTCTCTGGCAACATCCATCAAACTCCATGGCTCCATGACAACAGATTCAACTAACGAGGTGGGAGTCGGAAAGAAACTCTAGCTTTGGAAGTGCCACAAGTCACTAGGTCTAGACGACTTACCGACAGCCATTTTAAAGAGGGTGGAGGTCTTCTGGTCAGAGAAGCAAATGGGTTTGAAAAGATGCGAGGGAGTGTTCCAACATCCTGAAATAATGTGACCATCATCCACATCTCTAAGAAGAGGCTTCGCCACCTGTGCAACAGATATCGCGAGATAAGTTTGTTTCTAATTTGGTCTGTATTATTGACTTATGTCATACTTCGCGGACTGGTCGAAACCCATGAAAAGTTAACTCTCTAGCAGTATGGCTTTTTCTTTCAGTGTATCGATATATTATTCATATCTTCACTTTCTATCAAGTGCTAGAGTGTCGTCACGTTTATTACAATCGTTGTTTCTTAATATCGAGAGCGTCTTTGATCCGTTGTACCGGATTGTTATCTGTTGTCTTTTGGGGAGAGCTATGCTTTTGAATCCTGTTAAAATCTTGAGGGTTCTGCATAAAAAACGTCAGAGTGGGAAAATAGAAGCCTCTTTCTCCATTGTTTCGTTCGAGCAATGAGTCTGGAGACGATTGTTTCATCTCATTACTCCACATCAGACGTCATTCTCGAGATAGCTCTTTCGAAAGTAAATAGTTGTGTGGATCTGTCACCAGGTGTGAGACTTTTCGATCTTAAGTGTGAGGATGGGATTGTCTCATAGTGTGGCGCTACTAAAAGCATGGAGGTCGCACCTAATCAGCCCACAGAAACTTTGCACGTTGATGCAAAGAACTCACATAGGACGGACATGAGACGAATAGAACCGATGATTCGCCATAACTTCCTGGTTGGATCCTCTCTGTGGTGAAGCTTAGTGGGTTAAGACGCTATCAGATATGATTCAGAAGGAAGGCCGCTGATAGTTGTTTTGTAATTTTCCTCTGCATTTGTTGGTGAGGCTAGAACCCCAAACACCACTTGATAAACGTCTCATTTTCGTAATTTTGTTTTTTAAATTTGAATTTCCCGCTTTTGCGCGAAAAGCGCCCATTTTTACCCTCACATTGTATTTACCGCTTGGAAGGACCCTAAATTTCGTCTGCTCGTCTCCTCTTTTTATACGCTATTTCTTGACGTTTTCCAAGGGCATGTTTGTGCTGTATATTTACTCATGAGTTATATGCTTATTGGTTCCTGATAGCGTAGCTTATCCTGTTTTTGTGTTGCTGACTTTCGTTTTGTTCGCTGGTTTTAGGTGATATCGTAATTTATTCAAACGTAGCAACATTCTTCATAAGAGTGAAAGCAACATATTTGGTTGAAAAACGTTTTCCCTGTTGCATTATTTCGGCTGGTTTATCTCGCCTTTTACGATCCATCATAGATCGCCTATTTCTTATTCAAATCTTGAATCACTTTATGATGCAATCTTTTCAATTTTTCTTGAGACATGTATGCACCATACAACTATGAAAAAGAATGTTCGGCTTGAGTAAATGGTTCCGTGGAAAAGATGATTTTCTTCGTCGAATTCTCTTTATTTTTATTCACTGGCACAATGGGTTAATTACTTCCTGTTTGTTTATTTTATTCTTTTTTTTCATTTAGCAACAGAACATCTTCGTCTACAAATCAAAGGTCACGATACTTACAAAAAGTTTCGTCCCAACAGATTAGAAGGAAATGACACGACTTATAGTAATCTGTCGTTGTTTAGCAATATAGAGAAATTTTAAAGTTATGTTCATGCTTTTTGTTACACAGTAGGAGTAGCAAGCAGAGGAGATTGTACACAAACATTTCGTCATTGAATAGGGAAAATGTGATGCCTACATAAAATAGAGATAAATAAGTATTTTAGGATATCAGTTAACTACCTTACTTCGGCTTCTACAATATCTTGATCCTGGAGTCTACTTCTATTGGAGTTTTGCTCCAATTAATCTTGAAACATGCTATTTAAGCAACTGTAGAAAGTGATGTACTTTATGAAAGGTTGTTATAGTACGTTTAATACTTGACATTAATACATTTACAATCATATGTTGTGTCCCTAGTGCTTAATAATAATCTAAAGATGTCACGTACTTTCATAATATGTTATCCTTTGTCTGGAAGTAACTTACCTACTTACCATGAATTGTCCGATGTGACTTGTTCCACCTGTCTTCCATACGAGAATCACAGAGAGTAAGAAAATGTGAGTTCAAATAGTTGAGGACGGAATAGAAGAAGCTTTCGCTTAACGGGCTTCCGTGTCTGGTAGCAGTGGATCACCAATACCTCCAGGCAAAAACCTAGGTATATGAACGATAATAGAGGAAAAAAAGAATTTGGTAAATCATAATAATATGTTATCCTTAGTCCTTAAGAATAAGTCAAGTTTCCTCTCAAAGGACTCCTGGGGAGTCGCTTGGACTAGCTCAGTCGGCAGCCAATTCCAGCACTTGACAACTCTAACGGAGTAGAAGTTGTGTCTGCAGTCTGTTCTGCTATGTAGGGTCCCCAATTTCTGGGTGTTACCTCTTAGGTTAGTGTTATGACTAAGCTTAAGAAGATGTTTAAGGGGATGACCAGAAGTATTAAGGATACTGTAAGTCATAAGAAGATCACCTCTAAGACGCCTGTACTCTAACGGGTAAAGGTTAAGTGATTTGAGGCGCTCTTCATAAGGTTTGAATTTCAGTCCCCGAACTGATTTCGTGGCTCGATGTTGTATACGTTCCAGAGTGTCCTTATCCTTTTGGAGGGAGGGAGGAAATACTATGTTTCCGTACTCTAAATGGGGACGAATAAAACTGTTGAAGATTATATGGAAGGTTCTACCGTCAAACTGGCCAAAAATGCGCCTCAATGTTACCAGTGCAAGGTTTGCTTGAAAGGCGTTTTTGTCACAGTTCGCATACGATTTCAGGTCATAGGGTACCAACACTCCTAAATCTTTTTCAACTTGGGAAACTTCTAGAGGGGAGTTACCTAAGTTATAACTATAGTCTGCAACATGTCTCAGATGGACTACCTTGCACTTTGAAGTGTTGAAGGTAAGTCCGTTGTCGTCTGCCCAACTTTGAAGTCGGGTCAGATCCTCCTGAAGAACTGGTATATCATTATGATTACGTATCTCTCTCCAAAGTTTCACATCATCAGCAAAAAGCAATAAGTCAGATGAAACTTGTTGAGGAAGATCGTTAATATAAATCAAGAAGAGAAGAGGTCCTAGTATTGAGCCCTGGGGGACCCCACTGGGACATTCCATAGCCTGGGAGAGAGTGAAGTTAACCCTGACCTTAAAGTGTCGGTTTTCTAGATATGAAGTGAGCCAATCAATCAAAGGGGGTTTTATACCCAATCGTCCAAGCTTCTCGATAAGACATGCATGGTTGACCCTATAAAAAGCTTTTGAGAAGTCCAGGTAGATGACGTCAACCTTCCCCTTGCGATCAAGGATGGTTGTCCATCTATCCACCGCAGTCAGCAGGTTGGTCATGCAAGAATGACCTTTTCTGAAACCATGCTGTTGAGGCGAGAAGAACTTTGAGGATGATAAGTGTTCCAGTATGCCGTCGAATACTAGGGATTCCATAATTTTTGAAGGTATGGAGAGAAGAGCCACTGGTCGGTAGCTTGAGGGTTCACTACGTCGACCTTTGAAAATTGGTGTGATGTGGGGCAGCTTCTAAATTTCCGGTAGTTTGCCTCTGCTTAGCGAGTATGCAAACATCACGCTAAGTGGTGTCGCCAGGATTGAAGCTGCTTCCCTCAATACAGCGGAATGAACCATATCCGGACCAGGAGAAGTGTCTTTTCTTAGGTGCTGCAGTTTACGGAGCACCAGGTCAGCACTCAGGTCCACTTCGGAAAGTCCTGTACAGGTGCAGGTGAAGCTTTTGTCAGTATGGTTGATGTGGGTCAGCTGGAATGTCTGGGAGTATTGTTCAGCCAAAAGGTTAGCAGCATCACTGTCGTTATTGGTCGGGCCATTAGGACCAAGCAGTTGGGAAACTCCAGTTTTGCCTTGTCGAAGAGAAGCTGCGTAACTGAATAAGCTTTTCGGATTGGAGACGAATTTATCGATAAGCTTGGTCTGGAACTGAAGCCTGTCTTCTCTTATTGCCTTTGGACGTATGTTCCTTATGCGTTTATATTGCCTGTATGCGTCGTTATTGTTGGTTCGTTTATATTCGACCCAACAGTGCCTTTTGCGGCTTAGCAAACGACGAGTGCGGTTCTTGATGAATGGAGGTTGTTTGTAGCTTTTTGGGACCATTTTAGGAACTGAGTGCTCAGTAGCACATAAGATCGTGTGCAGTAAAAAATCCCAATGAGCATCCACTTCAAGTTGAGGGTGAACATCCCAATCTACTTTTTGTAGATAGTCCTGTAAAGCTAACACATTCAACCGTTTGAAGTTCCAGCGCTTGTTGCTAGTAGGATATCGTAGCTCCGTCTTGCTGACAAAGCTGAATGATAAGACGGCGTGATCACTTTTCCCCAGGGGAGCCAGGATTGAGAGGTCGTCAACTAGGAATTCTTCATTTGTGAATACCCAGTCTAAGCGCGACGGCGTCTGACTGTTTCTCCAACGGGTTGCCGACTTCACATTTTCGAATAATCCCAGGTCACCGATAAGGTTGAAGAACAGAGCTTCAGTAAAGTTGGCATCACCAATGTATGTACGTTCCACGAAGTTGATTCTAGGAAGATTGAAGTCCCCTAGAATCAGGATATGAGAGGATCCGAGACGCGTAGAGCGAGTTAATCCTTCCAGCAGACGTTTGTCATACTCGATGTCGACAGTGGGCTTCCTATAGATGACCCCAACTAGACACCTCGAGGTGGTAGACAATCTTACTGAGTACCATACTGACTCATCAAGATTGAGAAACTCTTGGTTGTGAAGTCGGTGCGCATCCAGGCATGACCGTATGTATAGTGCTACCCCACCCCCCATTCCTGTTTTTCTGTCGTTGCGAAATAAAGACATTCCAGATATTGCTAACTCCTGGTCCGTAAACTGAGACGTTATCCAAGTTTCGGATATTCCTATCAGATGGGCATCATTAGCGTTGCTAAGTTCACGTAGCTCGTCCATTTTGTTTGGCAAGCTCGCGGCGTTCGTGTATAGGCAGTTTATGCTTTCAATTTGGAATGCGTGAGCTTCTTCCTGTTTGTCTATATGAGCCGTGCGTGAGTGGACAGGTAGCCTACCTATACGATGTTTACCGAGTTGGTAGTCCCTGTCCTTTACACGTTTTTTTTATGATCAAGACAGTCCACGAGTGGAATTGTCAGCTCCAGCTTTCGTTCGTGCTTGATCCTGCTGTCGTGGGGCCTATCCGGGTGCATATGGATGCCAGTTGGCAACCGACGTGTATTGGCACGAAATGCTTCCAGAGTTGCAGCCGCCATGTGGGAGGAGGGGAAGGTTATCTTCAGCAGCCGGGGCCTAGTGTCTCCGTCTCTCTTGGCTAGTCGCATTACCTGTTGGGTCAATATGTTCTTGAGTTTTAAGGAATGCTTAATGAATTTCTATTCCCGAATATCAGAGTTTGCTTGAGTTGGGTCCATATTTTCCGGCACACCTTGCACAATGATATTTCGTCCACGGAAAAACGCCTCGCGAGATTCCTTAGGGATGTTCCGGATGAGATTTCGTTCAGAATACGGTATGTCGGACAGTATTCTTACGTTCCCATCGGACTTCAGTAAGTGACTGGCTAGCAGGACGTCCTCTACGTCGGAGGCATTCTTAAGTGTAACACGAAGCAGCCTCGGGTGGTTTAGGTGGTTAGAGTCCTTCCCCCGAGTGAGCCGTGTGACGGTCAAAGGCTCTATTCTAGGGAGTTCAAGCCTCTTGTTTAATTCCCTCCAGAGCATCCTATCATTTTTGTCCTGCAAACTGAGAGGAAGGTCGGTGTTGTCAATAAGGTTCATGATTATGACAGAGTCGTCACAAACCGTAATTGATTTCCCAGGTTTTACAGGGCGTCTAGGTTTGGTATCTTGTTGTTTGGATGTAGAGGCGCGTTTTCGATTCCTGGGCTCAGTGGTGACGGGCGGACATTCTTGGGGGTAGACTGTGCGGCCAAAGCATCAATTGATTTCCGCATGGTACTTGGGACGTTCAGTTTCCGCGGGGACGCTTGGGCTTTATTACTCCTGTTAACGTGAGTCTAACCACCTACAGGATTTTTGGGAACCACTGTCTCATTCAAGGACTGTTCCCTGGAGGACCCAAGTTTACTGAGGGAGTCGATGACAGTCGATGTTAAGATGGTGCTGAGTTTTAGCACATCATCACTCGTGCTGTTAACAGCACCGTCAATAACCGACCTGTCAGTATCCTTTTTCTTGTTTGCCCTATGCGTTCCAGCTTTGTTACCTGTCATGATGCTATCATTTACCAAATTCTTAGACAACTTATCTCTCAAACCTGTTAGTAAAGTAATGATGGTACCCAACATAACTACCGTATCAGTGTTGCAGGTAACACATACCCACCTACGATCAGACTTGCTGAGTCTGCTATAGGCTGCTGCTGTTAGATCTGTACATGCCTCGTGGAACCAACCTTTGCAGTTGTCACATTGCATGCCAGATGTAACGGCGAAACGGCAACCAGGTCTTTTGCATGAATTTTTCATGGCTAGTGATTTAGACTGTCTTAAAAATACAAGCAGTAAATTTAGGACCGTTAAAAACACACAGTAAACAAAAACTGGCAAAAATGTATAAAAGCAGTTAACGATAAGCTAAAGCTAGTCTTTACGTGAAAACTATAAAAAAAACCGATAGTGAGCTGAGGCAAAACCACAGTTAACTATTAATTTGAGTGAAACACAAAAACAGAAGTAATCTACCGAACATATAGCTCAGAATAGATTCTTTAGATCGGAAATGGTACTTTTGTTGCGTAAGAACACAGCAAAAGTTTGAGAAATGTAAATCACGTTAGGACTAAACTTCCCGTTCGAAAAGCGCGCTTTCAGGGAGTAAGGATTTGTAAAGAAGTGCCGTAAGTTGCCTGACACCATGTTCGTGAGATACCAATTCTCCATACTCTGCTTGGCTACCATACTCTAACTCATCTTCTCTCATTCTAAAACCAAAGAACAGGAGGTAGTTTATCTTGAAAATGCAATCAGCCGACACAAGCAACCAAATTTGGAGAGCTACTCGGTTGGCTGTATAAGATAATTAGATAGAAAAAGATGTACGGTTACGTGATTCCATTGTTCTGTTTTCACATAAATGTTTTTTTAACATACTTGTAACCTGGAAAGAAATAAACGGCGTGTAGACATCTTGATAACAAGCATGTCAAATCAGTATGCCATCTAAAAATGATATTCTAAACTCAAAAACGTTGACTTCATTGAATCCAAATGGGTATGTGACCCTGAGTCCATGTAGTTTCTATTTCCTAAACCTTGTTTATAATCGCGAATGCATACCCAGAAATCGATCAGTAGTCGGTATCAGTAGAACGCTATCAGCCTACGTGTTTTTAATCAATTTATTGCATTATTTGAAACTTCCATCCTTTAAGTGAACGGAGAACTTCTCCTTGAATACATTACCATATATACCTGAGACACTTTACTCTCCAGCTATCGAATACCTCAAAGACCACATAAATAAAATTAAAGTCTGCTTTTCCTCCAAGGCTATTTGACGGCGTTTGTTCTTGCTGCTTACAATCATGTATGAAAGTTTATTAAACCTAGGAAACTCTCACGTTTTGCCGAAGAATATGGTATAGAATATTGTTAAATGGCATCCAGCTCTTTTAAAATTGGTACTATGCCGTCTGAGGTTGTGGTGTGTGTTATAACGGTCTGTTTTCCTTGTTTACACGAACGGAACGTTGATTTATCTTAGACGAATATTCGCACTAGATTCCCTCCAGTGTCTACTCTACAGGACTTCAATACAACTTAGATCAAGAGCACGTGATTAGCCTGACAAGAACGTAAATATATTTCCACGCCAGACCGACGAAATCCAACAACAATCAATAAATAGTAAGGAAGGGGGAAATTGCAACGCATCGGACACCTGTCAGACTATCTAATGTTTGACTAAGCAAAGAACCAACCGTTATCATTCTCTCACACACTTCAGTGAGTCTGAAAAAATTCCATATTCTTAATCCTGGAAATACACCTTGATGTACGTCCATTCTTTCTTCATTTTGTGATTGTAACACAGCTGTCACATGCTGTTCGTGTAATTTCATATCGATTCTGTCAGTCATCAGATCGTTAGTATCATGCTTTGGTGAAAAGCATAACTTGAAGTAAAATGTCAGTAAACATTTTGAATTTTGTGCGACGTTCCATGACAGAATGGCGATTGCTCGAACTTCAACAACCCAACATTTACAATAATGGCTATCTTGGAAACATCTTCATCTAATAGGATGTCGTGAGACGGCTTGATCAAACTAGTCTTAGCAAATAAGGTCATTCATTGTAAGGCATCTGAGAAATCTTGAACATGTGGTATTAGACACCTAGTTGATATAGTTTAACCGTTGAGAGCCCTGCATTCTCCGCACGGTATCCTCTTAGCATACTTTACTGACCATGGCTACAGGCAGTCCCCATAGGCTGGTAGAGGAACGGATAGTCCCTAAATGTCATTTAACCGAATTCGACTTAAGTAATCCTAAGCTAACCAGGTTGCAGAGTTCTGGCTCTTGAGAACACATAGGCCCCTGTCATTTTCCCAAACACGTGACCCTGATTTCAGTCACACAACACCCTATTGGAGGTGGCCTGACATTAGACAACAATGAACTATAATAATATATTGCAATAACGACTAGAGTTAAGTAATAGAAGTTCAATTAGAGAAGGCGGAGAAGTATGGAAATATTGTGGTGACCTACTTTTATGACGACAATGCGATTGTTATAGTGGAAACAATTATTATCATAATCAATTGTACCAGTGATTGTTTTACTGTACATGTTTGTTCAACTGCACCAAAAACACTTTTCCTTCCATTGCCTGTGACCTTGCACGAACTTGCTTGCGCTCGTCAGTTCCGTCCTCAAACTTTGGCACGTCTCGGTATTCTTTCGATACCCCGAGATTGCCAACAAATATGTCCTATCGCAACCATTAACAGCCTTCCGGTTTTTGGCCTACCGAGGGACCCAAGTCGATACCTGGCACGTAATCTTTCTGTAGTGGTAATCATAGTCAATCGCGACTCGACGCCATCTACAATATAATAACACGAGTTTAGAATAAAGGTTGAAACGCAAAACTTACTGTCGCAACTGCAGTACCAACTTCAAAAAATGAGAACAGGAAACAGTCCGATCATTTATCTGGCATTGACAAATCAGATAAAATTTACGAGTAGTAGCATGAAAATAACTTTCAGCCAGTAATAAATTTTATGATAAAGGTTATCGGCAACAATGTTAATTAAGACTGTCTATATAATATTGATTTCAATAAATGTCGTATTTTCGTTGGATATTCTCACTGAGTCTGAAATCTAATCATGGACTATAAAAAGCAGACATAACATTGGCTTCAACCGAGAACCAAAATATGGGGTTGCTGCCACTAAAGATGGAAATTTAGCATCAATAGAGAAGACTAATGGTATCAACACTTCCTTTCCTACTGACGGGAAAAAATTCAATAAACAACAATGCTGTCAAGTGAGAGATTTTGGTAGAATTTTCAAAGCATTATTCTTTACAATAAGGTGGCGGAATCTTGTTGCACAGGCGCCTGATTGCTCGCATTACACATTTTATGGAAGTTATTTCCACGTCTTCAAGTAATTTATCGACGGATTAGTCTTTTATTTCTGTTAGATCATACTATAATAGTTCCCTTATATATAATTGTATGCGCACTTCACAAATGTATTTGTGCGTGCTGGTCTGTTAGAGTCTTCATTTGCCTTGCTTCAATACTGTATGTATAAACTGGTTAACAATCAGTTCATTGAGTTGACTGATACACTACATTTAGAATTACATACGCTCTCTGCTCTTAGTACATGAATGCTTATACTGATGCAAGAAGTACACTTGTCCCAAATAACCGTACACTGACTGTTAGCATCGGATTGTCTTCAGAGAGGAAATTCAAAGGATTTATTGGAAGTTAACTGCGAATCACATGCCAACAGTGGAGTCAAGACTCGCTCTTAATATCAGCCACCAAGTTGATATCCTTAATTCTACGGGGATAATAAGCTTTAAAATATCATTGAAGTCAGGGTTAACCCACTTCTAAGTGTAAAGATCTTGCGCTGTAAATGATATTGGGTTTCTCTGTGGGCTCTCAGATGTTGAGCAACATTTTGTGTAAGAGTATTTTTTCCACAATATCTGAGATGACAAACCGTTATGTTCACATTGCAAGTTTATGAAACACATAAACAATGTACTGAGATTGGTTTCTGGAGGTTAACCTCATTATATAAACCCTGTGTTAACGAAAAAATTAACCTCCTTTGAGGTTATAAGGAACTTCTTCTCAAGGGTCATACCTACACACTCATGAAGAATCTTATGTCACTCCCCGGTAAAGATTGTTGCATGAGAAGGCTTTCTCGGTCATGGTAGGTGTTCCCTCATCATTTTTGCAGCTAAAGCCTCTTGTTAACTAATTTAAAAACACAGAGTTGAATTGGAGCTTCCCACGCGCCCTTATGGTAGAACAGTCTGAAGTGGTATATTAATGCTTTGTAAGATATGGTATATAGAGGACGTCAGTACCCCGATTTTATTTTGAAATGTTGTAACCACCAGCAACTGGGTTGACTTGTCAAATAATGCACATTGGAACCAAATCCGCCTTATTATTCAATAATAACCAAGTGATCCTTTTCTCAGAACTAAATGGAAAGTTGCAATCTGTCTTGGTGTAGCCAATGCACTGAGACCCAAAAACGGAAACAACATGTAGTCTGAGATAGAAATATCAAGGCAGCTTGGTCAAATTTTTGTCAATCATCAAAACCAACTATTCTAATATTTCAGCTGCAAAGCTAAAATTAGATGCTAAATTCTAACCCTGATTAGCATGAAATGCACTTCAGGAGATAGAGGTTTGTTATGATTGGGGAATTTTTATGTGCTTCCCTCAAATAATTCCTCACTTTCGCAACCACTGGTAACTACAGGTAATGTCGATGAGTAATGATGGAATATAGTCACCTAGTAGACTTCTCAAAATTTACTTAACAGTTCTAGCAAATGACGAAGCCAAGAGTCTTTGAGAAACACTAGTTTCAGAGATTTATTAAACCAGAAAGTTGACAACAGATCCAGAAAAAGAATGAAAGATTTGTTTGCCCAGTGAACAATACGTGATTTAAAACTATGGTGTGGTGTTTGTATGAACTAATGATTCCTTTTGTACTTAATGTATGGCTGGTTTCGTAATCCGAATGCAATACGTCCATTAGTGCTCATCTAGTTTTTCTTAGTCTAAATTGCGTTATTTCTTGGGTTCTCAAATCGTGCAAAAATCCAAACACTTCTAATTATCAAAAATGCTTATACAAAAAACTCAGACTCGTTACGTGTTCAGAGACAATTTGTTCTTACCCTCGACCTACTCCGACGACACTGATTTATTATCCAGCGTGGTTTCCACACTGTTTATGCATGCTTCCCCATATTTGTCCCAGCTAAACTTTCAGTTTGTTTAGTTGACGTTTTAGTTTTTATATGAAATATGTTAACAAGTATATGACCAAATTTTTCGCAATGTATTGCACGAATATATAGCATAATTCTCATAGCATTATTGAGTAATATGTGACCGAGTGTTTATCTTAAATGCATCACGTTCACATTTTTAAAAAGAAGGTAGAATAAAGTCACAGCAGGCTTGCCGCTGGTTTTTATTCTGAGCCATATCTGATAGCGTCTCTAGCCATTGTGTTTCACAATCTCCAAGACCCCAACCAGGGAGTCCTGAAGGACCGCCATAAGTCAGTCCTGTAGAGCTTTCTTTCATACCACGACACCATGTCACACACTGACCACCTCTCTGTTTTTTCCAACTTATCCCAGAATCAGCACATAATGGGACGACATTCGAAGGACATGTCCCAGCCACCGAAGTCGATGTTTCAAGACAGAGACACCGGTTGAATAATCGTCGCTGTGCCCGAACACGCGATGCCGAACCTCAGCATTACTTACATGGTGTTGCCACTGGATGTCAGCAATCCTCCAGAGACAAAGATGATAAAACACAGAGAGTCGTCTTACATCATTAACTCGGAGGGACTAGGTCTCACACACATAGGACAAAACTGCTCTCACCGACGCGTTGAAGATCCGACCGTTTGCAGACAGACTAATATCAGGAAGGCTCCAAAGATGACCCATATTGGCACATGCCACTCTGGCTTTCACTATATGTGAATCGATCTCATGTCAGACGCGACCACCAGCGCTTAAGCAGCTACACAAATACACGGCTTTTCGACTACTTCATCTTTTCAGTACTCAGAGTGAGTGAAGGTTAAGCGTCTTGCCAGTCTTGTAAGAGTACTTTGCACTTAGGGTGTGAGGAGCACATATCATACTTACGGACACTAATTGCCAACTGATCAAGTACCTATTGCATAGTTTGGGTATAAATCACACGGTAGGACGATATCGTCCTCATATTCAGGGTCGAAAAGTCTCTCTGTGGGTAATAGATTCACACCACTGTTACCTTCATCCATCAGAGTTTTTCCAGAATGTCATCGATAGTGAAATTGAAGAAGAATGGTGAGATTAGGCAGTCCTACCTAACGCCACTGGTTTAGCGGAACAATGGAGAGAGGTGGTTGTATGCCCTCACTCTGCCTGAGATGTCAGCACATAGGGATTTTAAGATATATGCCCAACGAGTCGAAGGCGTCCCTAATGTCGAGAAACACTACGATTGTTTGTCTGTAATAAGAATGATGGTGTTCTAATATTTGGCTGGCAAATACCAATTCATTCTACTGACTATGGGAGGCAGGACATTCTGATCGGTGTCGCCGTGGCAACAGACCAGTTGAACTGCTCCTCAAGATGCTCTGCCCATCATTTAAGACGTAGATAGATGTTAGTGATTGGCATTTAGTCATCTTCACAGATTGTTTCACTCGCACTGGACCTCTTACTGCCGAAGACTCGGATGAGCTGACAGAGCTTCTGGAAGTTACCAAATGCGGCTGATGCTACCATATAGTTAGCACGCTACGACTACTAGGCTTCCTCATCCTTAAGCAAGCTTGGGACAATTTCAATACTCATTATTCTTCGTTTATGGTCAAACTTGCGGTCATTGAATTGGGTTGATGTGCTTCAATAGGCTGTAAGGAGCCTGTATAGACCCAGCGATTATAAGCGAGACGTCTCGTGAAGCCGAAGACTATGCTACTCGTCATTTTCATGGAGTCGTGTAAATGCAGTCAATGCTGATGTACACTTTTTGGTGGGTTGATAGCTAGCCTTGAACCTAGTGTAGTGTTGGTTGCTATTCAAACCCACATAATTTATTCCAGCTTCCGGATATGTCAATTTATTCATTATTCTTGAGTCACATTTTGACCTCGACAATTATTTGCTTGGCAAGCTTAACTGTTTTATGTGTGCGTATGTGTGTGCACTTCTTATCCTATTCACCATATGTCCGTAACTAATTTTTGTTTGACTATAAATATTGATTCGTACTTGGTTAAATTGAGTTAGTCCACTCACCTTCTTCATTGTGCTTCCTTTTGTTTTGCTTAGCTCCCAATCAACGATTGCACGAAATATACGTATTCGAAAATACGTTCTCGTATTTGATTTATTTAATTCTGTGATTCACCGACACGATTTAAGTCGCTGAATATGTACAAGAATTGATGACATATATACTTCAATAACAATCAGAAATGATCTATCAGAAGTCAGATTTTCGGTCACTAAACTAGCTCGGTTCTGATATTTGGTTGCAAAAGAAGCTTCAACCAACTTACTGACATTGATCTGTTTATGTCAATGAATTTGTTGGCTACTGAAATGTAAGGTAAGATTGGCGCAGACAAGGGCATGATCAGAGTTCAGATGATGACTCCAGAAGGAGAGGCAGTCTTGTTCTTAACCATACCAATGGTAGCTGATTGTGATGAGATCAATCTGGGTCCAAGTTTGAGATGCAGAGGGAGGACTCCAGACAGCACGTCAGCGATGACTGTGCCGGTGGATAGTGCTAGACAGAAACAGGTTATAGTCTGTACAGAATTGCAGTAGATGGTCAACGTTATCTGACCTGCCACTAATAAGTCCCCCTTAGCCATCCAAACAACTCTCTGATGTGCTTAGACGCTTGACCTGTACATTCAAGTCTCCGACATGTGTACTGTTTAGTAATTATATGAACAGATGTAGGTAGTGTGTACTAAGAATTAAAAGTGGAATTCCTACAGACAGAAGACGAATCTGAAGAAAAAAGAAAGAAAAACAGAAAGCGATCTAAATAGCAACATGAATGTTTGGAGTATGGAGTTTGTAAAAAGTAATTCAAAGAAAGATGAGTAAACTATTTATTTACCATACTGTTTTCATATAGCGTAATATTTTTCACGGCTGAATAGAATGATCAGCCACACCTCAAGTCCTCGTTGATTACACTATTACTACAATGCCTGTGGATCCCACTTTCTATAGAACACTGAGAATTTTATGAAGCATCTTTGAATTCATCCAGTTTGGCCTGTGTTGTATCTCACCTCGATAAAGTTTTCTAATTTAACGGCGCATGCGCGACTGTTTGTGGGGATCCGGCAGATTAGTGCTGCTTCTGCTGTAGCTCTTAATGTGACACCAGTGCCAGAGAAACCTGGAAAAGTTGACATGCCCACCATTAAGTGCACGTGAAACAAGTCTTTCGACACAGCGAATGGAGAGCGAATTTGAAGTACTTTATTGGAGTCTTGAATACGAGTCTGCAGTAGACAACAGACATAGATATTGAGACTTTTTATCGACATAGCCAACAGTATCAGTTGTTCTGCCTGCATTATTGTGAGAACGTGAAAGCGGTCAGCAAAGTTGCCATAAAGAGTATTAGGAGGCCTGCTCAGAGTTCGTGCTAGGTGGTAACAGTGAAATTTCGACCATTTAGTGACTTGAAATCAAATAAATAGAGTAAGGTTTCCTCCATGAGCGAGCTGTGCAAGTTGAAAAAGAAGGAATATACGAAATGAGAACTAATAAATGGGCGAAAGATACAATTCAAAGTAAAAACGAACATTAACGTAAAGTCTTTAGTATGATTTGCGAGAACGGCAACCAAATCGTGAATAGATTTTCTTACTGTAGTCACCGTTTAGTTTGTGCATGATCTGGGATATTCCCTGAGTCATTAAACCAGTGAAGGTGTATTTTATGGGTCACACACCGACGTCTGGTCCAGAGGTCTAATCTGCGAGGACAGGATAAATAGAAGCAAAAGCATGGTAGGTGGTGACTAACAATAGGTTTATACGCCATTTGTTTCCTCAGCATACTAGAGCCCATGTGCACCATCGGTGTTGAACCAAGGTTTTAAACTATTCCTAGGTTAATCTTTGTACCCACCAATATGAGAAGGCTATAAAATACCTGATAAGTTTAAGACGATACGCAGTTTTTTTCACCAATGAACTTTTTCACAGTGGACATTTATGTAAGCTATACTTACCGTTGTGTAAAATTCTGGCACAGTTCTTTAGTGAGTCTTTAGTGCCGATACGTATCCTTCATTCCATTGCTAGAAGAAACCAGATTAGTGGTAAACAGGTCTTTATTTTGATCGTGAGACAACACACAGTGGAAAGTGAAGTAACCTTTCAAATACTCAAAGCTCTACAACATTCAATATAAAATAATAAGAAGTATAATCTTTATACAAAATAAGTAAATGAATGGAAACTTGGCTTTCGATGTTCTGAACTTTAATTAAATGTTTTTGATCAACTCTTAATCAGTCGACCAGAGTTGTTACAAATCGTTTCACATGTTTTTACGAGAACGGGGGTTATCGTCATTTAAACGGATCTGTATGACTTCAATTATGAATCAGATTGGGAAGACCAAGTTATTTTGTGTAATTCTTCATATGGTGAAAACAAATTACATGTATAACCTCATAATTAATGCATACAGTTCTAGCATCATGGAGTAACCGTTTTGGCATTTGTGTCAGCTCTTATTACTATTCTATTTTTTTGATTGTTATGGTTAATCGGTCACTCAACTGGGCGTTCATCAACTAATTAACATATGATGGCTTCTCTTTAAAACTTGTGAGTAAACTCCTGAACGTTCTGGTCATTCTGACGAATCAAAATGTGAAATTTAGCTTACACATCTGGCGCAGATGCGTGACAGACGGCCTTCACCTAGGGTGCTCCCATCAAATCTAATCAGTTCAGATTCAATGGTGAAGAAATCCAGAACTATTTACTTCATGGATTTATTTACCTCTACAAATTACTTCACCCGTAGCAATGTAGTGATGTCTCTAAAGTGTGGTCAGCCAGAAGTTTAAACGCAACTGGCCTGACATTGATAAACACTCTCTTGATAGGTCGATATGTTCAGTAGCGTATGGTCATCTTTCCCTAACATTTGGGGTCATGAAATGCAACGGAACACACACAGAAAGGCGTATTGGAGACAAAACAAATCTTTTGAGATAATGGGATTAAAAAGCTGAGAGTACAATCAAATAATATTGGTGCGCGTAAAATGAGACAAAATAAGAAGTTAAGCAATGTCCTACATGCAATGGTCGTTTCAGTGTTTTCGAAACGGTGCAGTTCATCCGGAGCGCGTCGTTTAGAACCACTTATCGGAACCCACAGAAGTTTTGTCGTAGTCGTTAGTCACCCAGGGTGGGGTCATGGTTGTGGGGCTTGTGTCGTTTGATTGTTTAGAAGGAAAGTCGACATAACTGGGGTTTCCTTCTAGGAAAGAGGCTCTAAGACGGTTAATGCTGATGTTATCAGTAGTCCCATTCTTATCTGTGGCATAGTCTCAATGTTTGCAATGAAGAACTTTGAAGCGTCCTTCGTATGCCACTTCAAGTGGTCGTCCTACTGAGTAGTGGATCAACAAATTCTCCTGGTAGTCGAATGGTTTTTCCGTGAACGAGTTGTGTTGTATTGCACCCAATGTCAGCCTTCACTGCATTGCAATTAATAAGTGACCTGGGTGGGAGAGCGTCAGTCCACAATATACATTTGTAGCATAGAGTGAAGCTTCCAACTGTCATGAAATCGTTCCACCGACTCGTTATCTGGTGAGTGGTAGACGATCGTTCAGGATTGTGTGGTCATTGTTAGTGTAGCGAAACAACGGAAAAGTTTAATTTCGAAGTGGCGTCCACGGTCTGCGGTAGTAGTTGAGTTGCAACCGAAGCTTAATACCCATCATTTGACGAAAGTGGGGGCGACTGTTTTAGCAGTACTATCCTTGGTAGGTACCACTTCTCCCTATCATGTGGAACGGTCAACACACGTTAGTAGGAACGAGTATGCACTTGAATCTGATAGGAGTACTACCAATGCATAATCGAAACGAGAGTCTTGAGTTGCAAAATAACCTAATGAACATTCTTTGTCCTTAATCACCTTAGACTCCCAATAGTTAAACAGAAGTATTGAGGATGTTGTGTCGATTATGTTTCGGCACGATTGGACGATCCCTACCAGTGGGTGTGTCACAAAGAAGAGTTTCTCCACTCGTTACAGTGTGTTTGATTCTTAGTTTCAGGGTTATCTAAGATAACTCGAAGATAGCTTGTAGTTGCGAGGTATTAGTAGCACTGTATTGCACTCGTGACCTGTCGCAGATGTGTGATCAGGTGCCTTCATTTTGGACGTGTCCATCAAAACTAACGAAGTCAGAATCAATGTTGAAGATCTCCAGGACTACTTACTTTGGTTAACTATTTTAGGCTACACAATTATGTGACGATGACTCTGAGAGTATAGAACAATGCTATTTGTTTATGGATACTTATCGCAATAAGTGGATGAAAGTAATACAGAAGTTGTTTCTAGAGACAGGACAATGAAAATCTAAAGCTATGTATTGTTTTATACCAGTTTATCACAAAAGTATTGAATACAGAAGAAGCGGGACGTATTAATGTTGTGTTGCTTCTATGTTTCAGGATAATAATTCTTCTCCCCTAATATGCTTGTCGAAGATTGTCCTCAGCAGCATACCTTCCGGGTGGAAGGTTACGTCTCAATTAAATAACTGCTTCAAGTTGTTTTCAAACATTTTACCTTTCTCATCACCATTGGAATTGGAGTATTTTTTCCAGTTTAACCATTTCGCTAACAAGGGAGAAATAAAAACTATCTATGGAACGTTCGCTTACTACGAAATATCAAATAAGTTGAAACAACTGATGTTTCGGAAGGAACTGTCGCTCAGTAACTCATGTTTGTTGTCTCTAATAGAAAATCCCCCTCCTAATTTCACCACTCATTGCTTGCTTGGCCTACCTTCAGCATTATTTCAACAGTTTATCATTATTGTAAGTGCTTTGTTTTCCTAATTCTTTCAACAGAGTTTTTGTATATACTGGCTTCCAATGACACATGTATTATATCATCGCACAGTTCCGGAGGAGGGAAATTCCGGGGCTTTGCAGACTGTTTTTAGTTTTTTAGCTGATCCACACGTTTTCAACAAACTATATGAAACATGCAGGTTTGTATTAATGTGTCCTCATTCATTTTGATTAGAGATGTACAAGTGTTTGTATATTCTTGGATGCAACATAGTCATTTCTATGGTGTTAGCGGGGCAAACACTGAGGGTGAGTTTTCCTATGTTGATTATGTCTACCTTTCCGTCACATAAAACAGTTCATCTTTTAAGGTTTTTCGCAATCTCCAATTTTTTTCATCAGTAGACTTCATGCATGTAAAACGTTTTCTTTGTACTGCGGTACAAGTAGTATATAAACCGTTGGAGCAGATGCACGTTTTTGTTGATTAAAAGGATAAAAAGGAGAACATTGGAGTGGAGTTGCCATTTTATATTTGCGGCCGAAGCTTTTAAGCCCACTTTATCTTTACCTGGTGGGTAAAATATATTCGTACGTATGGGTTTGATGTGCAGTATATGGAAAGAACGTAACCATAGCTATTACTTTAGCGTGGTGCTCGAGATGGCCTATCGTAGTGACTCAACCGAGATATATTGTCTGAAACACATGTTTCTTTTGGGTCCCATTACACCAGACAGGTGGTTTGGGGACCTTAAAACTAAAAGCGTCAACTTGAGGCCGGAGGGCGAAGCTATGCTGCTGACTGTAGAGGAGTGTGACAGTTTTAAGGTATTTCTCTCGGACAACCAGCATCTGAACTGATGCTATATTCTCACAACGGAAGGAAGAAGTTAGAAAAAGTAGACTCAAAATGTTATACCTCACTTTACCCCACAGTTTTAGAGTGTGGAACTAACACATCATAAACTCTCCATAAAAAAACTGTACGTGACTGGATTCAAGCAGTTGTCCCTTGGGCTCTGCAGTCTCGCCTCTAGTTCGCCAAGATCTCCACTAATGCTTCTTTTTCAGAGCCCTTAATGAGAAATACCCTCCCATGATGTGGGCAACTGCGAAGTGATCACCGTCCTTATACATCTATCAGCACCCAAGGTCGTCTTGTTAAAGATCAAGGACTCCAGAATCTTGCGCTGTCTATATATCCTGCGTCTCCAAGACGCGCATGCATGATCTAAGTACAGTCATCCACCTGGTCTAATCTTGTCAATATCAAGGACCAGCACGATTTACCCTTCGAGTTCTCAAAGCAAAATATTTTTTGTGTATAGAAGCAACCATGTAGTTTAATATTGGATCACATATGAATTTCAGATACATTTTTTCACTTTTTTTCTATGAAATTTTGTATTTCTTACTTTGTTATAGTATTTTGTCAGATAAAAGTTTGGTCCTTCAAGAACTATTCCTCAATAATTATACTAAAATTCAAGTTTTTGTAGCCTACTGATAAAGTCCAAGTCAGTCAGTCATGATCAGGATAGCCTGGAAAACGTTCAGAAACTTTAGTTCCGATACCACGTCAATGTGGTGACATGAAATCAACAAAATACATAGCAAAACAGTTGATATAATGTAGTAGTAATAATATTCAGAAAGGCTTAAGCTTGAGAACGTAGTTTAGGATAAAGTAATATAAGGGTACACATAAAAAAATCGGGACTAAAGATCTTGAAAAAGATAAAGCAATAAAAAAATGCAATAAATTATTGGTTTAAACTACTCTTTCGTTAACTATAGATTGTATAATAGTTTGTGTGATATAGTTTCAGAAAATCATACATCTCTCACTTCTTGTCCACTAAAAGTAATGTACAATCTTCATTATAATATTATATATTGGACTTTTCCAGGTTTTTGCTTTTGGAACTGCCAGCAATTAAATACTTTTGGGCTTTTTTTTCTGACATCGTTCATTGTTTAAAAACGAACAACTGTAAAACAGTAACATAAGCAATCAATGTACTTCAGTTTCAGGTTTCTTTTTGCTAAAAGCGTCACATGCGTCGATCAGCGACTTTCATGGTTAATTATCAAGAGATTTTAGTTGTGATTTTTTTATAAGACTAATATTTGAAACATACTCTAAATTTAATAAACTTTTTATTCGTTGATCTTCAACTTTCAGTCAACCAATACATAAACATAGTTTTTAAACATTCAGATTATTCTCCACTTGTTGAACCGCATGCATTATCGAATAATTTGGTTTTAAACTTACATGAAGTTCTCACTCGAGCTCCCCGGTTAAAACGCAATGCAGCCCCAGAAGTAATAGCTGCTGCGTTGCTTGGTCTTAAAGTTTCTAACTTCTTGTGCGAGTGCTCAGAATACGTGCATGCTTGCAAAGCGGCTCGGAGTGTTCATGAAACTGTGCGTTCTTTTTTCACACTTACAAAATTCCATCGTGCTCAGCAACGTCTAGAATATGACGCCATGTGCATGTAAGTAAAGACGTAATCTTTTAATTATATATATATATATATATATATATATTTATATAACAGTTGTATTGAACCAAAATTCGGCGTAGTCTTGTCAAAATATTTGTCCGATCCGTTTAGATTTACCAATAATAACCATCAACATGTTATCATGATTTAGTTGCATGTAGTCTATGCTTTTTCCGAACCATATTATTTGCCACCCAACTTTTGACTGATTATCTTCTCATTTTAAGCGAAGTAACTTTACTACTGTATCATAACATGCTCTAATCATATAGTATGGTTCCGTAGTATTCAGACTTCCTGTTAAAGCTTCTGGCATTAGATAAAATGAATCTATAATTGGAGCAATTGTTGTTTCAAATTGATTTTAATGTTTTTTGGCTTCTTAGTGGAAAGTAGTAGCTCTAGATTTGATTATACTTAAAATTTTAGGCATATATCATTTATAAGTAAACGTTTTGGGTTGTTCTGTAATCATTACGTTTTGAAATATGTGTTGTATTTGTTCCATAAAAACCTGTTGTGTCAAATAGATGTCAAAAGTACTTTCAATGGATGGAATTTTCACTATCAATATTACCACCGTAGATTGCAATTGTATCAATTAATTTATATAATACCATTTCTTTTACTCTCTCAGGTACGGACCAGAACTCTGATTCACTAAAGATTTAGTATCGTTAGCTTGTCAACAATGGTCATTGCTTAGAGTGTAGTACAGAAATATGAACACAGTTCATGAATTTCTTACAGGTAACAAGGGATTCGTTATTTGGCAAACAACTCAGTTTTATCTCTACGTGGATTGTCTAGTTGTTATACTCCTGCAAGTTTTTAAAAGGCTGTCATTTTACGTTCAAAACAACCATAAAACAGTATTTAAGCTAAAAAACTGTCATGAAGTATTTTTACGGATATATATAAATTTCAAAGCGTTGAATAAGTATACACCCTTTTTAAATATCCAGCATATTTCGAGGATTATACAAACCCCCAACTTGCATTATTTTTTTTCCCTTTGTATTTACATGCTTCAAATTTTATTATTAGTATGCTTCGAGCGATGAATGCGCACAACATGTACTTAGAACCTGAAGATCAACAAGTTTTCCATCATGAAGCACCCAGTTTATTGAAGTCGATGTGGAAGTCGAGGTTGTTAATGACTAAGTCAATGAATAAGAATAATTTTGAATACTCCTTGTTACCAGTTAGCCTGGAGAATACATCTCAAAATGCTTTTGTTTCTATCGGATTATCGGCTTCTCGATCATCTGATGAAATTTCTGAAGGTATTTCGTCTCCTTCTATCAGCATTGTTGGACCTGCTGGTGATGAGTCTCCTTGTGTATTAGAAACACCTACAACTCGACCGGCGTCTTTAATTTCAGATGTATGTTGTTTTGTATTCTACCATTAATATTTATTTGTCTGACTCGCTATTTCAAATCCTTAAACTACATGCATGAAACTGGAGTTTTTCAAAATTCTATTTTAGTTGGTTATATTATTACTCAAGACAGTTTAGATATTGTAGTCAACCGGCCAAATCGTTCCCACGATATCGCTTTCTAGAATATTTCTGAGGATAGTTCTGAGAATTTCAAGATCCAGAGAATTAGATGTTTCACATAACTTTTTTTCGGTTGGTAATTAGCTGTCGTTCCGTCCTATTTGGGACTTTTTCAGTTGTATTTACCTGCTTCTGAATATTGATGTTCATATTGGGATTCGAGCTCATTTCATATTCCAAAGCTTTGTCTACTAAGCAACTGAGTCTAGGAACGATTTTGAAGTGAAGGGTATTTTGTACAGGTCCTGTTATGTACATCAGCACTAAAATGGAGGTACATCCGATTGACGAGTCTCAGGTAGTCCGAAACGCAGGTACTAGATTCCACTGTTAAACACGTGATATTAGGGTTATATCGATGCAATACATACATGACGTACGCATGCCGAAAAAGACTGATCAGAATTTGATATCTACAAAAAACCTGTTTCGGGAGACTCAATGACCAGCCTATGATGAAACCATTCACTAATACCTGTTGCTATGGCAATAGTCTAGTTGATGTTATCGCAAACAGAATTCATCATTTTGTAAAACGGATCTTACGGTAAATAAACGAAAGAAACTGTTTGTAGCCGAACGTTTATTACTGAATCGCAATATATATACTTAACGTTCTGTTAATATGGTATCTATATTTTTGAGTGTCAAAACATTTAATCAATTTCCAATCAAATACTTGTCTTGAAAATTTAAATATTCTGAGTTGCTATATTAAAAATCACCTACAAATATTTTGATGTTTCTCACCGCAATTCAATTTACCAGTTGGTGTCAACAAAACTTAAGAAGTACCAGTCAAGTGTCTTATTTCATTCCAAATTTCATCTGTTTTTATGACCTTACGTCATAACTCTTATGTTTTTTGTATAGTTTTCAATTCTTACTTTATATTCATTCATATATATATTTCCTGATTTCTTTCGAATCGCTTTTTTTATTCAGTCCTACTTCCCAACTGTTTATTCGACCTCCGAAGTTGTGCTCAACCTGTTGGATGGTAATCTTGATATATGTTTATCTACTAGTGCTTATATGAGCGCCCAGCTGGCGACTTATCATTATTCCATGTGTCACTATCAGATTGCTTTTCACTTTACTGTGTTGGCTATTGAACAGTTAGAAATATGTTTCAATCAAGGTACACCCCCGTCTCCTCATGTTACAGTTGAAGTTCTTCGTATTATGTGCAAAGTATGTATCATCAAAAGAAAATATAGCTTAGGATTAAGAATTATTAAACATGCATTAATGTATACCAGGTATGTCTAGTGTTATTGATAATTTTTCTAGCAACACAATTCTTGTTTTTTTTTAGAAAAAAATTGGCCTAATTGTGTATAGTATTGTGATCAGTTGTTTAATATCATCGGGTGTTATTTATTTTATTAGTTTATTATTTCTACCTTAGGCTTAATCTATTCTGCCGATGGTTTCTTAAATTAATTAACCTTTAGGTTGTAAGGTTCAAATTCCCATCCTATTTCGTGAGTTATCTTTGGTCTTCAAGTTTTCATCGATCAGCTTAGTAGAGTGACACCTCAATGAAATTGCTAATTGAATCTCTGGTTTAGACTCATTTAATCAGTCAAGGTTATAACAGACCCATGGTATCATTGGTCCATAGACAATAAATCCAACCTTTAGTCTGGTTCACAAGTCTATTTTCGACGATGATTTCTTTTTAATTAAATACCTTAGTTATGTACCGACATATGATAATGCTGCTTTGGGCGATCGTCTGATTGCACTACTGATATACATGCTGTTTGAGTCAGAAACTCAAGACCAAATAGGAAGACCGTAATTAGCTAAGTGTTGTCTGAATGTATGTTCTGACTCATTCATTAATGTAGATATTCGTCCTTCAAAGAATTAAGCCGCTTTTTTAACCAAGAGTGTATATCTACCTCTGGATAGTTGGACCAAATTTCAACCATTAGCATGCACCCGTTAGCCTTGAACTAATACGTGTATGGTTGACCCAGCCTATTAGACGGTTCATATAAATAAACAAAAGTGACTATTATATAATATTCAATTTTTCACTAGTTCGTGATTTAAAACTCTAGTATTGAAGTTAAAAGTTATAAAACTAATTAGTATAAACTGCAAACAGATCTTGTGGACCATTACTAGTTCACTAGCCGATTCGTTTTATTTACCCTGGTACAGCCACGTGCATACAACCACTGCCAAGGACGCCCTACTCACTGCCTTTTTGCAGCGAGGTGTTGTTCACGAAATTGAGAGGACCAAAGGCGAACGTCCGGCACTTTAAACGGGTTGATGAATATGGAGGATCCACCTAGGGGAGTCGGAAAACTCTGATTCCAAACCAATGGTGTACATGAGCTCCAGAATTCCAAGGGAACAAATGGCTTACAAACCTATTGTTGGTCACTGGCTACCATGGGACTGCATCTCCGAACGTTTCTCTACTGCCTTGTAGATTAGACCTTTAGATCAAAGGCTCGAAGTGTGGCCCCCTAAGAAAACCACCAACCCCGGTCTGGGGGCCTAAGCAGCATCCCGACCTTCACACAAATCGAATGACAAAGTGTGACACATAACTATTTGTTGCCTCCTTGTACCAATGTTTATGTGTTTATGGAAGGCATTTATTTAAGATTATGCTAACTGATTAATGGATTGTGAAAAATTCTAAGTTTGATCGACCATTGAAAACTTAAGTGTTAACTAGTCATAAGGATCGAAAAGATTACGTGTTTAACTTTTTAAGATGTCCATCGTCAGTATCAGCAAGTTTATTCATGGCAACACTGACGAACAACGTAAAACTTGTAAAATTTTCATTATTTCTATTGATAACTCCAACATGAATCTATGATTATGTATCAATGACATGTGTTGACGGATTATATTCAACTTTGAAGGAAGGTATTCTCTGTCTGGGGGGGAAATAAGGAGTTTGTCGGGCCTCAACTTAGAGCAACTGAAGTAGTCGATCGATGAATATTGGAATACTGTAATGAGAAGACGGGTTATTTAAAAAAAATAGCGAATGATATGTAGAGTTCTGGGTCTGTATAAATAGCTCTCTTTCTTTATCATATCTCCCTTTCCATACCTAAATTTTAAGAGTAAACCAGTGGTTATAGCGTTTATTATAGAAGGGCTGCAGTTTTCCAATCACCAAACATTCAGATATTCTTGAAGGTCACTGAAATTTAGTGGTTATTTACCAACTGCTTTAATTTTAAAATATATGTGCCAAACTAACTGACAAGCTTTATGGCTCTGAGTCATTTTTAACCTGAATAATTTTTAAAACTTTGCATGGTACACAGTAAGTTTAAACAAATGTTACTTTGGAGCAAACTTTTATGGGTACTATCAAACGTTAATAATATGTTTTAGAAAATGCAATTTTGAGATATTGTCAATAGTTTTATTATACTAAATGTTCATTGGTAGTTTACCAGACAAATTATCCTTTTGTGTCAAATGCTTTCTCGAGGAAAATAAAGTACTAGGTTCAGCAGTGTAAGCGATAGATAGAACCAACTAAAGCTCCACCTATTTCGGTTTGATCAACTGAGTATAGTGTTGTAGTGAACGAAGACTTGGTGGTGATAACCAATTATTTTTGGTGCAAAATTACAGAGTGCTTTCATAAAATAGGAAAACCACACATTAAGTACATTATTTGCACATCTGTCTTCAGTTGTCCTCTTCGTGTTTCATGATTCTTTCAATACCGTTGTCATTACAATTGCTATATGTTTTCCTTCCTGTTGTCTTCAATTCAATCATCTCAATCTTCTGGCAGGCATTCCACTTCTGATTGGTGCTACATACTGCTTTTATTTGTCAACATAGGTAGTATACACCACAATATCACTGGCCCTCATACGGAAAGTTTGGCTGGAAACCAGGTACACAAATCTGTACATGGCAAATGATTCAATTATAATTTTTTTGTGTTCATGAACAAATCAGATTTTCTTGTTCTTATTTTGGTTTCCAGTAGATACACTCCGAGAACGTGCAAGGAAATTAAAATACTTTGTTTATAAGAGGCTATTAAATGTTATCTCATACAAGACATGTATTGATGTCTGTTTCATTTTTTCTTGGTTAAATCGTGAAGTGTTATTTAAATATATAAGAAAAATATAAATACATACATTCCCTATGTTTATTTTAAATTTTTGATCAACATTACTTCATTATTACTTCAATTGATAGGCTTTATTACATGTAGGTATGAAAAGAAACTTTAATTTGTCTACCAAAATTTACGTATTTTACATCTGATCGTTTTACTCAATAATCAATACCTTATGTTCTACTCACTGTGACATATTCTAATGGTTTCTATAATAAATATAGCTTTACAGACCTTAAGTCAACTAGATTAGATTTACAAAAGTTAAACCATAGTCCTTATCACTTCACCTATTCACATACACGTTCAAATGTTTGGTCTTATTCTAGCTTCTATTTATGCGTATTTATTCGTTACTAAGCTATTGCTACATTCATCTTATTAATCAGACAACTATCGGTTTAATATTACTAGTAGTGTAGGTATCACACAGACCAAATAGATAAGGTGATGTTAGGTTATAACAGTAGTTATTTTCTTTGGTTGTATTAAACTAAAGATTATCATTCTTTTTCAATATAATGATTATAAAATACCCCTTTCATATAAATCTGACATACAGATACAAAGAACACATAGATTCATCTACTTTGTTATGAATAATTAATTGATACTAACTGGAAACTTGATCCAAGCTGAATGGGTTGTCGGACAGTCCTTTTTACCTGACAAACTGTAAAGATATTAATGAATACAGGCAAAGCACTTTACAACTTTTCTTTTTATTGAATAACAAGTATCATTTCTAGTTAATGTATCGTACACATACAGAGAGAAAGAAAGTAGTAACATTACCTTACTAAACTATATTACCTCTATTATCAGTCTTTTGTGTATACATGTTTTTGGATGATACATATTAATGCACTATACATCTATGTCACGATAAAAATTGTTACTAGGTGGTTAAATCTATTGTTTCTTGATTAAAGACTAAGTCTAAAGCTTTGTTTCCATTGTTATATTTTCATTGAGAAATAACACTAGTTACTGAAACAAATATATTGTTTTCTTCTTGAAAAAATCAGATATTTTTCTGAATATTTTCCAATTTATTTGTATACTGGATTATTTGGTAAGATGATTGGTTGAAAATAAACAAATATGACATTAAAACTGCATTATTATTCCCTTAATGAAACAACTATGGTTGTCTAGATTGTTATTTTCCATAACTTATACTTCAATTCCGATACCATTATATATATATTTCACAGTGCATATGTTGTAATCGAAATAAGTTTCTCTTTAAAATCTTCCAAGTTTAAAAACATCCACTAATCTTGACCCTTTTTTATAGCTTTAAAATGACAACAACCAAGGCACTTCTTATCGTACTTGTTTTTCATTCTTGCTTTGACATTTAAAGTAGTTCTGTTCAATTTCGACTATTGTCTTTGTTGGTGTTTAAATAATGATTGATTTTCATGACCAACTTAATATCCAAATTTAGGTTCGTGTAACGATTAAAAACTACACCCATATGTCAATATTCTTTTATTTATTTATTCAAGCTCATAAACATTGGTACAAGGAGGCAACAAATAGTTATGTGTCACACTTTGTCATTCGATTTGTGTGAAGGTCGGGATGCTGCTTAGGCCCCCAGACCGGGGTTGGTGGTTTTCTTAGGGGGCCACACTTCGAGCCTTTGATCTAAAGGTCTAATCTACAAGGCAGTAGAGAAACGTTCGGAGATGCAGTCCCATGGTAGCCAGTGACCAACAATAGGTTTGTAAGCCATTTGTTCCCTTGGAATTCTGGAGCTCATGTACACCATTGGTTTGGAATCAGAGTTTTCCGACTCCCCTAGGTGGATCCTCCATATTCATCAACCCGTTTAAAGTGCCGGACGTTCGCCTTTGGTCCTCTCAATTTCGTGAACAGCACCCCGCCGCGAAAAGGCAGTATCCGTGGTACAGTATCTGCATTTGTCACATCAGTAGTATTTGATTGTCCACGCAGTAACGTCATGACACCACGCTATTGAGAACGTGTTGAAACATTGGTCACTTACTTACCTACACGCATTGGTTATCTAGACTGATGATCATAGAAAAATTTTTTCCGCTGATGCTTGAATTCTGGCTAACTTAACATTATATTACAAACACAAAGTTGTTTCAGTTTAAACATCACATATGAAGTGTTTTGGGAGTAATATTTGGGCCACAACGTTTCAATGTGTAGTGTCACCTTTTACGACTAAATAACCTTGAAATGGTATTTAAGTTTTGGAGAACTTTTCACCAAATTTTTTTTCGATATCTTTTCATCATTCTCTACATTCGTATCAGATGATCTATTTTCTTTCTTTTTCTGTCTCCCAACAGATCTGTTTATGGTTATCGTAATTTGATATATGCTAATCTACTTATTGAATATGGGTGTTTAATGCTGAATACAGATAAAACACATAAAGCTGCAGAAATTTATCGGGTTCGTTTTGTATTATTTATTAAGTTGTGTATCATGCTTTTTTCATTTCTGTTTATCTGTCTATCATGTTGTACAGATGTGATAAGCAGACATGACTATAATCGTGCATTAGTTGTATTGTATCCTCAAGACAATATAGTAGTCATAATTATTATTGTTCACAATTTTTATTTTGTAAATCAAAACAAGACGTAGTCGGGAGGATGATCCAAAAGAATATTGCTTGCTTGTTTTGTTTTAACACAATAATAATAGTGGTTATTATTATTACTGTCATTATTATTGTTATTATTATTATTAAATATTTAATTGTTTATCCAAATTCGTCTTGTTTCCCCCTTTTAATCATAAATAATGTACTACACTGTGATATAAATCAGTTTGATAGAAAGGATTATTTCTAAACATGCGGTATTTACCATAGACTGATGACATTGGACATTTATAGTTATTTGAAAGCCACATATGATTACCAGATAGTTGTTTTGCCTCAATTTTATAATTCTAATGAAATGTAATTGTGATTAGTATGTGAGAACTTAGTGAATCTGTCATTAAAGATTAGAATTGATGTTACTACTTTCAATATCAAAGTTTTATTACTGGTTCATTGAGTTCATATTTTGAATTTCTTAGTAGTTATAGTCAGTCAGTCACAACGTAGAACTTTGTACGTACGTACATCAGTTCGACTTGCCATACCATATTAGCACAGAGATGCAGTTGTCGATTCAAATCCCATAGTGGTAGAAGTAGTATGAGTATGATTTACCGTACTAGCAGATATAACTGTTTCCACAACTTTTCGGATGTCATCCCACATTGCCTCGGGGTGGGCACAACTTACATGGCTGCCTAACTGTTTTTCTAGTTGTTCCTGAAATATATGCTTAGCTTGCCTATCACTAAGTAAAACCCTAAGAGTTTTCCTTGTCTTTCCTACGTCCAGTAAGACGCAGACAGATACGTGCTCGCAATAGAGCATGATCTGAATCTAAGCATGTGCTCCAGAATGAGTGACAGTCTTCTATCGAGCCTCTCCATCAGTGGCTGATAGCGATGTGATCTACTTGGGTCCAACGTTGGGACGAATTCGGGGGTCGCCATGTCAAAAGATGTTTTTCCTTATGCTTAAAGTTAGTATTTGCGAGAAACGGGCGGTTATCTGAGCATAGCTGCAACAGACGGTCACCAGTATCTGTTCTTTGAGCTACGACACCATAAGATCCACCCAGGTGTCTTTCACTTAGTTTACCTACTTGTGCATTAAAATCACCGGCCACTATTACTACATCGAAGCGCCTAACTTTTCGGAGAAGGTCGGAAAGCTTTCTATAAAACTCATCTTTTACATCATCTGAGCTGCAGTCAGTGGGAGAGTAGGCAGAAACGACGAAGAGGCGACGGCGAGTTCCCGTGTACTCGGACAGCGCACAGACGACTGTCTACTGGGATCCAGTCTAAAAGAGCTACTTCTGCCCTAGGACTCAATGCTATACCTACCCCAGCGAGGCCACGGGTAGCAGCACCAGGGCTTCCAGATACACGAAGTGTTAATCGAGTTGGTTCTTTATTTTGACATGGTGAGGTCAAATGAATGACGCTACTCGGATCTTGTATGCGCGTGCGAGATTCTAAAGTCCTAGCTAAGGAAGCCTGTTGTTCTATTTGGCACAATGTTCGGACGTTAAAAGTTTCTACATGTAGTTTAGAGCGTGGTTTCAGAAGACCAAGAATAACGTTCTTCGTACTCGAATCGTTCGCCCTAGCGGTGCAAGGTGATAAAAGGATGTGAGAAGGGTTAGTTGTGGAGATAAGAGAGTTATTAGGTGTAGGAAGGATTTGAATGTGACTAACTTGTACTGTTACGGGTATGAGGGCTGATATCACTTCCCGGCTGTCCACACTGTGGAAGGGTATTTTTTGAGGGACCTGAAAAGGAAGTTGGATTATTGTTGGTCTTAACGACCTGGGAGCGTGACCGCAGAGTTCAAGGGATAACTGCTTGATGCCGGTCACGCCCAGCCTTTTTGTGGGGGATTTTTGACGTGTTAGCAACATTCTTCAAAGGGCCTTACCACCGGAGACGGAAATCCGTGAAGTAGGGTGAGGCGTGACATTTTTAGGCTCGACCTTTTCTAACCCCTTCCTTCCTTGTGGGAAGGCAGCATCGCTGTTATGCTGGTTGTCCGATGGAAACACCTTACTACTGTCACAGCTCTCTACAGTCGGCAGTACGACTTCGCCCTCAGACCTTGAGTTGCTGCTTTTAGTCTTATCGTTCTCCAATCGGTCTATGTGGCATGGTAGAACCTACAGGAATATATGTTCCAGCCAATATAGCTCGGTTGGGTCATCACGACAGGTAAGCCCAACCACCACGCCAAGGTAGCAGCTACGGTCGTGTGTTAGTAGTTATAACTAAAGTCTTAATATTTAAGAATTATGATGCATATAATATAGAAATTTTTTTAGAAAAAAAACAAAACTTGTACATTTTGTTTTTATTTTTCAAGGCAGTCAACAATTATACTACCTTGATATACTCTTTTTTTTTAAATAGTAAAAGTTTTGAACTTACGTTTCATTCTTGTTTACACTTTATTACAGGTTGTAAAAATAAACGATGAACCTAGTCTATATTTATAGTTTATTATGTGTAATAGATATTCCAGTTACCTTAAATATTCTAAATTCCCAACCTCATAAAAACATGCATGATTTCTTAGAGTAATATTTTCTAATTCTCAATAAAACGGTTTATTCCACTTAAGATAGAATCATATTTGTAGTCTTCTTGTAATCTAGATTTATTAATTTCATCACATCAAGATTTCGTACTAAATAGTAATACGGCGAGACTATAATTTATGGACGAGCTAATCAGAAGCTTCTGAGGAGTTTCAAGGTCACAGCGCCAATTTCAGTACCTGATGCTCAAGTACGATCGGTTCATAGAAGATTTTAGAGAAAACGTGACAATTAAGCGGCTACAATAAATGGGACTACTAAGAAGTTCCTTTATTTGTAATTGCAGTAATCAATTGACTTGTAGACCTTGCGCAGACTACCCTGATGATGTTATCTTTCGATGTAATATGTGTTAGAGGAAGAAGTCTGCTAGAATAGGAACTTTTTTCTCTCGATCCAGATTGAGACTAAAGCGAATTATAATAGTTGCTGTGAACTGTATAATAAAAACACCAGTACTATTGACTGCAATATTCGCGTATGTTACTGAAGCTTCGGCTGTTGAGAGGTATGAGTGTTGTAGGGATATATGCGTAATAAAAATGAGAAACTTACACAACCGGAGTACATACGAATAATATTGAAGCTATGTGGTCGAGGTTGAGAGAGTTTTTGTGACCTTATCATGGCTCCAGAGAACGAGTATTATGGAGCCATATGGATGAGTTCTTCTACCTTATGCATTACGAATTTAAAACCTTTGAACCTCTTTCTAACCTTGAAAAGTTTTTGAACCATGTAAAAGAAGTGTACTCACTCTAATTCTTTGGTGTTGTATAATATATTTTTACTCTGTACCAACTGTCTCCTGATTGGCCAATATTTCTCAAGGTCACTTATGATTCGTTCAAGGGTCGTCCATAAATTATTGTCTCGCCATATCTCTGTGAAATTTCTCCAATTTATTTGGAGTAGTCCACTGCTTACTCAATTTTCTATAAAGTAAGCAATAATGTTTAAAGTATCAACTCTTGCTGTTTGAAATTATCTTTACTTTGTTTCTATAACTAATTAGAGAAAATAATTAATCAAGATCAGTATAAGCCGTGTTCAAATGTATAGACTTCCTGGTTGAGTGTATGATTTGAGATTATGTTTAATGTAACTGAAAATCAATCACAGTGGCGTAAATACATTCTTTATTTATCCCTCTTTAAAACTTCTTTTTGTTTATTTGTCAGTTGGTTACTTTGTTGGTACTATTGTTTTGATTTGTTCGTTTACTCTGTATCTATTTAAATATTTTTTTCTCTCCTGAAATATGCCAAGTTGCACCGAGGGCTACTTTTCACTAGGTTCAAGGGATTATTTTTCTATGAAAACTTATTGTATTTTGAATGGTTTATTATAATGTGAATGTTCATAATCATAAGTTAGTCACTTCATAGATTATCAGGTGATGATTGCACTTTACACAAGAATTAACATGTCTCATAGCAAAATCTTTAATTTCCAACTACCATTGGTTTTACTCAGTTGATACTTATTTTATAGTATTTTGTTCAATATAATTACTCCTATTTGTATGACAAATTTGTACAAATCTCTGTATGCTTGTACTTCATATACTGTACTAGAAAACCATGCAATTACTAAATGTATCATTCTATTTCTATCTGGTTACCAACTCGTACTAATTTATATAGCGATTAGTTCTGAATTCATATTTATGTACATTTTAAACGCACATGACTGTTTAATTGTTACTTTATTTGCTAGACTACTCTTGATTGCATTATTTTTATGGTCTGTACTAATTTTGGACATTCTTATTCAGATTCACACCTCATTCTATTTCAATGCATGTCATTTCGTTTTACTTTATTATTATTATTATTATTTTGGTTGCTTTAGATCTTTCGACCACTAAGTCTCAGGTTCAAACCCTATCTTAACTACTTCAGTTTCAGCAACCGTGTAATATAATTAGTTCTTACACTTAAAATGTAGTCCGTACCTGGTGAATGAGTTAATTTCTATTTACATAAAATCACAAGTGTGTTCTGAATTCAAATGGAATATTACTGATACTCTTATTCTCACAGTTGTCAAAGTTAACGCATTATTGGGAATTCCAATTCAATAATGCAAATAGCTCAATAAACTGACCACGCTATATTTGACTTGCCTGCTTAGAATGCAAAGGTTACGACAGAAAATATTATCACGCATATTAATTTTTAAACACAACTTTTATTCATAATGTGTTTTCTCAGTTCTCTTAAAAAGATTGATTATCGTTTTAGATTATATATGGCGAAAGCACACCTTTGTTTAAAACTACTAGACAATTGATTCCGAGCTAACATTCTATCATTTCTACCTCATTTATTGTAGTTTATGCAACTTAGAATATTTTTCTTTGTTCTACATAGTTGATTGATGAATTGGATTTGTTCACTATTTTTTTCGGTCTTACCGATTAAACTTGTAATGGTGCAGTGTTTTTCCTCTTGTCATGTCGGTTTTTGTTATTATTGACTGACTTTTCCTTGCCTTCTCCTGTTTGTCTATTTTTTGGCAGATCGCTCTAGCACTAATACTGAATTATTTACCCGGTGCTAGTATCATGGTCGCTTTAGCATTGGAAGCAATAGCTTATGCACATTATGTCCTTGAATATACATCAGGTGATTTCGCGTACGCATTAAATTGTGCCGAGATAGCTGGCCTAATGCTTCGTCGTTTGAATTATGGTGTTTGTATGCAAGCAGCTTCAGCGAATCGAGTAAAAGGTAAATTATAGCTGTTAGTTGTGTCTAGTTGTACTTGAAAAAATAATTTGTATTTAATAATTTATGAATTGTTTCATGGTGTAAGATATTCACCTGATGCTATGTAATAGCTATTCGGTAAAGTAATTAATACATAGCATATATATATATATATATATAATTGGATCCTACCAAATTGTTGTAAATAAATACATTAATTTTATAAAATCTCACCTTTGAAAAATTAAAATAAGTTTTTATGTGAAAACAGTCAAAAAAAGGAAAATTTCTCTCTTCCAAACAAAGTTCAAACTTCTATATGTGAATACTAGTGTTCTCATTAATGCATGTAAACTGGTGGTAATACTGTATTGTGACTACATTTTAAAAGACCATAGATTTCATAAACTATGTTCAATGACTGTAAATGAAGGTCAGTTGTTATTTGTTCTTTCCATCTAACTTCTCTTCTACATTGAATTATGTTAAAAAATATTTTAATGAGCAGTATAATCATACAGAGTTTCACGATAGATGTGTTAGATGTGTTCAACTTTAGTTTGTCTAAAGCATCTGCAACCTGTTTTTAATTACATTCAACAACATCTTATAGTTCCACTCAACTCCACCTTTTTAAGTACCATTGAAGTGATATTTTTTACTTGTTAAAAATTATGTACGACATAAAGTATGATTTGAATAGATCCTTCAGCAACTAGACTTAAAAAGTGTTTTGACTTATCTGTACCTACTCAAAGCAAAATTTCAATTCATTATTGAACACGACATCAATACTGTTCGATCGAATTAGTGTTATGTCTGAACCTGATCCTAACTAGTTAAGAGGCAAATAATGTCTAAAGTTTTTTATAGCTTTAACCGTTGATGATATAAGGAAGCAATTTGGATATGGATGCAGATTTCAGGGTATTCTTAAAAACAAACCATCCTGAATGCGGGTTTTATGGTGTCTGACACCATGGTATACAGTTAGTTTAAAAATTTAAACTAGTTATTATTTTTCTTGCTATTTCGGTTACAATTTTAAAGAGTAGTACACTGCTTAACAAAAAGAAAGCAATAACCATATCATTGGAGTTCAGTTGGTGTCGATCAGAAAATCATTGTGAAACTAATGTCGCTGTAATAAATCCTCGTCAAGAATACTGAAGAAGTAGAATACTATCTACTTTGCATCAACTTTATATGGATCTATTAATTTACATGTGCTCAGTAAATTAAATCAAATCTGATAGCAGAAATAGCTAGTTTATATCCAGTTTTTCAAAGTGTTGCTTAATTATTAGTTTTTAATTATAGTAATAGTCATTCTCACATTAAATTTTTCATTTGGTGAACTAGTGTTTTAAGGATGATACCACTTGGATTTCAATCATTAAGTTTTAGTTTCAAATTCCATGTCATTTGGACATCCATATGCTATCACTAGCCCTCACTCAATGAGCGTGATTCAAAGCTCCTTGTACTTATTCGTGTTTTCATATTGTAGTGTATGAGTTCTGTTAAAAGTACACTTAGAATATAATAGTAGTATGACATGAAGAAATCTGTTTTAATCGTACGTTATAGATACCATAATTGCATAAATATATGACCTGTTTGTGTGTGTGACATGCATGGTTAAATAATCATGTGATACCTGAGGTCAAGATAGCGTGATTTAGTTTAAATAAACAATTTATAATGTGTAAATTGTAACATGTTTAAAAAAAACAATGGAAAATCTAAATAGTTTTAGGTTTTAACAGTTTATTGAATTATTTAGACACATGTTAGTTCGAGTTGTTTCAGTTAGTCAAATATAATCAGCGTTAGAACCTGACAAAAAATTTGTATGAGCTTCAATACATTTCTTAATCACTTATCATTTTAAACGTTTCTTGTGATTGTTTTCCTATATCTCAACAGTTCCTTGGATTTCTAGAAATGTTCATCATCAACACCTTAATCTTAACAATTTATCCCTGTTTTCTAATTGAAACGAATTTTTTGTCAATTTATTTCATCATTGTAATTACTTTCCTGAGTTTGACTGAACATTCATACTCATAGAGAGAAAAATAATAACGTTTTCCATATTTTGTAAAATGTTTAGAGAAATAAGCGATTTCAAACATGATGAGGAAGAAACAGTTTGTCACCAGTAGCATTGGATGACCATCGCTCTATATCGCAAATTGATTAAAGTTGAAACTAAACTATCGGACGCTTACTGCTTCTAAGAATTGTGCGTTCGTTGCGAGACCTGAAGAGTCCAATACTTATACTAAACAGCTGTCCAGCGCTTCCTGATTTCCAATCTTATATCGTCTCAGATTATTATGTGATGCATACAATCATCAGATCAAACCGATCTCTACAAAATTCCTTCAACTAAAACAAGCGAAGAATTGATTTCTCACTGAAAATGTTTTTGTTTATGTTGAACTTTTATTCTTTTTTTCATTCAATGAAAACAGTATACTTTTATAAGCCTAATAGTTATCTGATAATATTCAAAGCACATGACTTTAAACTGATAGATTAAGATTTAAACCACACCCAAGCTTATTTCGGATTGAGAATGAGTCTAGCATGATATTACGTTACATTCATGAACTGATCACATTGTAGCACTTTTTATTCACATAAATCAAAGCAGTCACTTTCGATAGCGCTCATGAACAGCTGTCAATGAACACCTATCTATCATTTATTTGTATTGGTTGTTTGAGTCTTTCCATTAATGTCATGTATTCCACTGCTAGCCATCATCCAACTCTCATTATAACACCGTATTCATAGTTTATAAATCATATCACATTCGTTTTTAATTATTTGCTAAGAGTTATTTTAAACTTAATGTAATCATTGATGAAATTAGACCATTCCCTTGACTATTCTTAATGCCGTCTTTCCAATTTTGTTCATATTGCTTAATTCCGAATATTTTCTGAATAACTAACATATGTGTACGATAACGAAACAAAACTTTTGTTTCTGTGTTTCTTACGAAATCTTTTCCTAGTAATCATTTGTATTTACTTGTTTTGTATACTCCCAAAAGAGTGTTCTCACTTCATCTTCATGTTTTTTATATTACTTCTTTCAGATTACTGAGAAACAAGTGGTTACATTTTCGATTGTTAACAAAAACATTTTTATATCTTTTGCGCTATCTTGTGTTTGTCAAATATCTGCATAGCCTTTAATAACGAAATATTATTAATAACTCTCTCTTTCCATCAATTATTTCCAGCCTTGATAATTGAAGAAATTGCTATTGACGATAATGATCCATCTAGAACAAGGTCTGATTTAAAGTTGGCACGTGATTTGCATATGGAATCGTTAGAACTTTGTGAACGAGTAAGCTATATAACCTTCATTTATTTGTTCATAAATTAGTTGACGAATTTTTAAGTCAATCTCAAAATTTTGTAAATTTCATAACCTTTAATGGAACATAGATTTATTGGTTCATTCACAATACTACATGATCGTCTTCCATTTCCTACGGTAGATACATTCCTCACACGCTACATGGTTGAACTTCACTGGTTTTGACTTCTCATATGATTAACTACTCACTATTGACTAACTTCGATAAGAAATTCCACGAGTTTCAATGAGAAGCTCCGACCTGTAGAATTCAGTCGTGTCAGTTGCGAAGATTGTACCCACTGTAAAATATAGATGATCACACAAATGGTGTATTGATTGAAGTTAAACTTGTCTACCATCATTGGTTCTTTTTCTCTTTTGGTACGCTATTTCATGACGTTTTTCGACGACATTTTTGTATTGCATATATTGCGCATGAGTTGTGTGCTTGTGACCCGTTCTGTACGGCTGCTTGTGGAATTATATATTTTCTCATCTGAATCTGGTCTTCTCCCTCTAGTTAACAGGGCTGGGGCTCTGTGGAATAGTTTAACTTTTTCCTGTTATTGCGTTGTTAGTTTTCATTCTGTCCGCCTGTCCAAGGTGATAATACCATTTTGCGAACATAGCTAAAACATCTCTGACAATATACAGTTTCGTATCCCTTTTGTCTTTGTAATTTTTGTCATCATTATTTATAAAGTGATTTATAGGTTTTGGTACATATGTTGTAAACAAAAAATCTATTTATTTACGTTAATTTCCACCCTTTTTATTTACATGGTCTCTCATTACGTTGGATGAATTCAGATTTTGCTGTCCACTCATTAGATGTATTTTCAGCTCTGAGGTCCTGTCGTAAAACCTAGCTTTAACACTGTGTGGTTTATTTTAAATAAAAACAAGAAACATTGAAGTTTTTGCCCAAGAATGGTAACATAATGCGTCTGACTGTGATTTTGGTTTGGAGAGACTGTGATTTTTAGAGACCTTTGTGGGGTTTTAAAGTAATCTTGAGAAATTTCAGCCATAAAATAAGTTCAAAAAAGGGTTTGATATAAAGACTAAGAGCTAAACTTATAAGTTAGCGTGTGAAGTTTCTTCATAAAGTGATATTACCTGTAACGCGAGAATATTTTTCAGTCATAAGAATCCAAGAAATTCTCACAAAAATCGAATCTTAATTCTGATTCATTTGTCCAGAATTTATATTCTCACCGTTTCGTTTTAAATTATGACTTCTCCCTAATGTACACTCACTAGCATCTATGGAGTAAAATCCATGATTTTCATGCCTTGCAACAAACTACTGAATCAAAATGCAATAATCAAGTATTCCAACACCGGTCATCTTGTGCTATGATTATTTTCCTCTGACCTACCAACCATGGGTCTATTGTATGTTAAGAAATTGTCGATAGCCTATATGATACTTTAATCCGTGCGCCAAATCATCAGTAAGATCCCTAGGAAGATAAGATTAGTACTTTACACTATTCAATATCTTTCGGACCTTAAAACTCACCTAATTATATGAATAAAATATAAGAATGATACTTGATCAATGATAAATTACAATGTGTTCAGAAATAGGACTCTTACGATACAAATATGATTAACTGGTTCATAATTTGTTAACAATAGTTTATAAAAAAAGATATAGCAACAGTTAATGGGTTCATTATTTATTTATTTAGACACATAAATATTTGTATAAAGGGGCACCAGATATATATGTGCCGCACAAATCTCATTTGATTTGTGTGAGGGCTGTGATACTGCCCAGGTGCCCAAACTGAAGCAGGTGGTTTTCTTAGGGGACCACACCCGGAGCCTTTGACCGAAAGATCTGATCCACAAGGCAGTGGAGCATCATGAGGAGATGCAGTCCCATGGTAGCCGGTGACCAACGATTGATTCATACGCCATTTGTTCCTTCCGAATACTGGAGCCCATGTGCACCATTGGTTTGGAATCAGGGTTTTCCAACTCTCCTAGGTGAATTTTCTGTGTCCACCAACCCGGTTAAAGTGCCGGACATTCGCTTTTCGTCCTCTGAATTTCGTAAACAACACCCGTAGTGTGAGAAGGCAGTGAGTAGAACTTCCCTGACAGAGGCTATATACGCGTGGTCATGTGAGAGCATTTGAAGAGGGAGAGCAGACTCTCCCCACTCTCGGCCATACCAGGGCATTTGGGGGTTTATGAAGTTGATGGGTTGATGGAGTTTTACAATTAAGATACTGTCCAAATTGTACATTAAAATATATATACTGATTCATCAGAGAATAACTTTTAAAGTTCTATATTCCCATTTTTTTATTAGCTGATTCATAACAGTTTACAATATGTAATCCATCTTTTATGTCTCAGATTTTCAGTTCTTCTCGTGATAGAGTCCTACTAAAAACAAACTCAAAAAATAAAATGAATTTTTCATATTTAATTTTGACAAATTCATTTACATGTGAATAGTATACCATTTTCAATAATAATTAATGTGTTTTTTTATATGTAACATGGTCCATTTTTATATTGTTTTGAGAGAAAGGCTTACTCTCTTTCTACACTTTGTTAATTAGTTCGTGATGATTGATTTGTTTCGTTTTTCTTAGATGTTTACATAAAATTAGTGTATTTTTAACTTATTCAAATTACATGTTTATTTTCTCAATGATACCCTCTAACTGATGTCTCTTTGTAAAAGAAATCATCATCGCACCAGGTTTTGTAGTTTCTAAGTATATTTCTAATTACATTTTGAATTGATTCGCATGTTTTTATTTTCTTGGAGAATTTCCTTTTGTTTCGTATTATTTTGTTTACGTCATAGTAATAAATTGTTACATATAAATACTTTGTTGCGCCATTCGAAAACCTGATGCAATAGCACAACAGACATCATTATTTTATCGTCGATAGTTCTTTAATCGTCATTGTCTTACAAGTCATGATACAAAGGAAATGTAGAAAATTTGTAAGATCTCCTACAGACTATATTATAGCATGTATTTCCTGGGTATTTGTTTTGAGGTGTCCTTAAGAATCAATCACGCACTAAGGATACAAGTTTCAGGATTCTATATCAAATATTATGTTCATATTTACGTTCAAAAATATCGAAATTGTATTCTTGAAACTCTTGCTATGATATGTTTTTGGTTGAATATTCCCGAAATGTTATACTCCTAAACATAAATTAGTTACATTTAGGCATAATAACATAAGCGAAAGGAAAAAATCCACTTTTGATTCTATCAAGACGCGTTTACTATCAATTTCGTAAAATTTAATTCATCGATAGCTCTGTTGCAGCAAATGTATTGAATCTATTTTAGGCCCTTATTATGTATTTATTTAACGATGATTGTTTAGCGTTGTGTCAGTTGTATCTTGCATGTAATGTAAATATACCGGTGTATGTTTGAAGTCAAAACAGTATTTCTTAGTTTTGTTTCTACTTCAGTTAAGCTTACATTATGAATACAGTATTCGGTACTGTAATGAACAGAACACGGGTGGGGATGCAGTTTCCTACCAATTGCGCTTCATTTCAGTTCTTTCGTTATCGGTCTTCTGCCGAAATACATTCTATGTCTCACCATCGCCATATACTACTTATATGGATATAAGTAGACCACACTACAGTACTAACAATGATAGTAAGCTTCTGTCTATTGTTCGTTTGAATGTTTCGTGTTAAATTTCGCTTTTACAACTGTCTTTTTTTAATTTTACAGACCTATGGATTGTGGAATATTCAAACTGCAAAACATTTTGGTAATCTTGGTCGACTCTACCAATCAATGCAAAATAACAAAGTAAGTTTAAGTAGTAACTAATATATTTATTGATACCCTTTTAACTCTTTTCTTCACACAGTATTCTACTTTACTCAAAAAAACGACCACGCGTATACAGCCTCTGCCAGGGAAGTTCTACTCACTGCCTTCTCGTGGCGGGTTTGTTCACGAAATCGAGAGGACGAAAAGCAAATGTCCGGCGCTTTAACCGGCTTGGTGGATATGGAGGATCCACCTAGGAGAGTTGGAAAACCCTGATTCCAAACTGATACGTCTTGTTTATCGTACGCTATATTCGGGTCCTAAGCTAATTTCGTAACCCCCAAGCTAGAACTACACAGCGACTTGAACACGAGAGAAAAGGCACAAATATGCGGGAAGCACTTTACTCCAAAGGTTCGTTTTATGTACAGAAAATATAGGATTTTTATAGTATTTTAAAGTCCTTGGGTTTTTACTGAAAATTCTAGAATACTGCTAAACATAGTAGCAGTGTATTAATCAGCCAATCAGAATCTCTACATGTGACTTTTCATTTTCTCTATGTTACTAACATAACTTCTAATCAAACTCTGATTGGATGAAATGCTCGTTAATGTTTCCTGAGCTTGTCATGTCGATTGCTAGAAATTTGCAGGATCATCCCAACACAAACCAATGGTGTACATGAGCTCCAGAATCCTAAGGGAACAAATGACATACAAACCTATTGTTGGTCACTGGCTACCATGGGACTGCATCTCCTAAAATCGCTCCACTGTCTTGTGGATTAGGCCTTAGGTCAAAGGCTCGACGTGTATCCCCTTAAGAAGACCACCTGCTTCAGTCTGGGCACTCGAGCAGTATTATAGCCTTCATACAATTAAAATCAAGTGACAATTTTTTGTGTTGTGCGTATATATTTGGTGCCTCCTTGTACCTATATTTATGTGTTCAAACAAATAAATAAATAGGTTAATAATCATTACGAGAACCGAATGTGAAATGTAGTGTTTTGTTTGTTTCTGTCTGAAATTTGTTTACTGGGGTTTGAACATCTTATCAATCTAATTTTTTTCATAATGTCTACCTTGGCAATGTTTCTTAACTTTTCTTTCATAATCCGATACATTTCTAAAAACAGTATTATTCTCTTCGTC
This sequence comes from Schistosoma mansoni, assembly GCF_000237925.1. NCBI lineage: Eukaryota > Metazoa > Platyhelminthes > Trematoda > Strigeidida > Schistosomatidae > Schistosoma > Schistosoma mansoni. The sequence goes on from NC_031496.1 coordinate 14,972,508, forward strand.
TACTCTTATAATGACGATTGCATTATTGCTGCGTAATTGCTTTGTAACGTATAAATTTATATTTAGATAGATTGGTAATGTTATATTTCTAATGGCATAATATACACGAAATTTCTTCCTCATTGCATCCACATTTTCATTTAAAAGACTTTAAAATATACATAATTTTAAGCGTGTTCTTCTTTCAGTGCATGTTGAAAAACTGTCACTACTATCATACTGACTAGTGAGAATATTTTACAATGACTGTTAATGTAATTTGATCTATGATGATTTTTATAATCCCATTGTTGACATTTTCACTGGATTTTGATCATTTTTAATTGGCATATATGCATTTTGTGTCGATTGCCACTTCTAACCGCATTCTGTCTTTTCTATATAAACGTGTGACGTAATGGCCATATTGAGGCAGTCTTCTTAGGTTCTACATATCCCAATTAAGACTGATTGAAATTCAGTCAAAGTATCAACAACGGGATAATGTAGCCTAAAAAAATAAATTAAAATACGTGCCTGTTGCACAAGTGGGCAGGCAATCTGGACTGAATGGCTAAGTGTATCAGTGCTAGCATTAAAGACAGAGGTAATTGGTTGAACACGAATCTCGTGATTCAGGTACATCCATCTGGGAGGAAATACGCGTCCTGGATTCCATTGTTAACCACTTTCTATCTATTCTATATAAATTGATAATATAGTTTGTTTTACAATACCATTAAAAAAATTTGGCTCATATAGCATTAATGAAACTTACTATATACCAATATTATTTTTATCACAACAATTAAACTCCTGCAACCACAAAACAAAATAATCTTTAAATTGGTCGTTATAGTCTATCTTGTTGTTTTACAGGTAATTGAATAAATAATGTTTCAAACGATCACATTGTTTTACGCAAATGGCACTATGATATTTTATATGTATCAGTTTCATCATTTTCAATAAGTTGTATGTTAGTACTTGCTTGTTTGTTCGAAGCACCTTATAGTATAGTAAGAATATAGTATGCTCGTGTATGGGATAACACATGTTTATTTTTACCGTGTAGTAGTAGAAGTAAATACAAGGTCAAAAACTTGATGAAACAACTAAACTATCGCTTTAAGGGTAATTCCTTGCGTTACTGGATTCTAAATTATATCAATATATAACGGTTTACCAGGTGTGCAGATAGGTATTGTAGTAAACTTTAGTGTTCATATGGATCTAAATTTCTGTCTACTTTAATATCAGATATCTGTTCAGTACTGATTACTTAGAATATTGTTTTCTTCCTATCGATTGAAAGTCTTCAAAACTAACCAAGAGTAGTGAAATAATATTTTTCATACTGACTTGTTGAGACGTTTCCAATAATTTGATATGCTGAAATTTGTCAAAGTTGGGACTGCTTACGCAAAACCTAGATATTCTAAATAAGCGATTCTATATGATATCCTATAAAAACTACCCTATGTTTTAACGTCAGACAACTATTGGTTGATCGTTAATTTCTATTGAGTTAGTAGATTTCATTCTAGCTTTTATTTTTAATGGGACGAGAGAAAAATGTTATTATAACTAAGGAGAATTGAGTACCTGTGTGCTGTAGTTTACAATCGATCACCCGAATTAATAAGTATTACATTTAAAGAAATCGCAATACCATCTAAAACCGGTGAACGGAACGAAAGTCAGCAGCACTACAACAAGACGAGCTACGTTATTCCACTGCGCCCCAGCCCTGCTAACTAAAGAGAGAAGACCAGATTCAGTCAAGGGCAATGTCTATTTCCAAGGCACAAAACTCGTGCGTATATATACAGTAAAACAACGTCGTTTAAAAACGTCTCGAAATGGCTTACTGAAAGAGGGAACGAATCAATGATGTTTAAGGTTCTTCTAAGTGAGAAATACAAACTGAAGGCCCTGGGTTTGAGTCTTACCTGCAGAATCGTGGATGCACACTGCTGAGAAGTTCCATATTAGGATAAAACGACCATCCAGGTTTTAATGGTGGTCTAACATTGATCTGTTCATGATCTCACTAAGAATTCTTTAATAGCTAAATAAGATTTCTTGCACTTAGTTTTCAAGGCAAATGCGTTTTCACAGCGTCAGTGATACTATCTGTCCTTCCTAATGCAGCAAGAATAATCTATATTTAAACCAACAGTAATCTAATGATTGAACTTCAAGTATTTATACTGTCAACTTACAGCACTAATTGTATTGAATGCTTGTTAGTGTTCAGCATTCAATTATTTTTTTTTTAAATCTTGAGTGTTAAGATAACAAACAGGCTTTTTAAATTAACTCTGTCTTATCAGTCAAGATCAACAATAGAGCCTGGTATAAATGTATATTGGCCTAATTTGTCATTGGCACATCAGCACAAAGAAATGAAATTAACAAGGTGAATTATGAATGAGTTGACATAGTAATTGTATTGATTGTTGTGAAAATGATTAACTATCGGAAAATATAATTTGATAAGAAAATATAACTTAAAGAAACAAATAGTATGAAGTAATTCTAAAGCTCGATACTTAAGGTAAGATACAGAAGAAATACACTATGATTGATTTTGAACCAATATCTATAACCGTTGACTGATAACTAACCATTGCTGATAATGGTTTTCTGAATAACATTACTTTACACTATATTGCAATGTTCCTCTTTGTCTATATTTGTTTTTTTTATCTTAATCCATTAATGTTATCATTTGATTGTTCCCTTTTATTTTTTAATACATTTATTTATCATTTCAATAAATATGAGAAGGAAGCAGAAATTATGCATTTAAGAGCTATTGAAATTAAAGAACGTTTACTTGGACCGACAGATTTTGAAGTTGGCTTAAGTGTTGGTCATTTAGCTAGTCTATACAATTACGATATGGATCGATTTAAAGAAGCTGAACAATTGTATTTACGTTCTGTACAAATTAGTGAGTGAAATACATACATATATACGTTTAACATTTTTTAGACGTTGATGATGCTTCAAAAAAATTCAAAACACTTTTCACTTTTAATTACTTGTATTTCATTATCCGACGTTTCTTTGTATTTATTTGTGCGTATTCAACTAGTCAAAATGCTTTTGGTTTGTGTATAACTAATCAATGAAAATACATTTGTATAAACTGTAAGTAGATTAGGAATGCTTTTTGAGACGCAGTCATCGAAATCATCAGTAACTTCAAAAATGGTAGTAGATATGTAGAAGACAGCTTCAGTGTTACTGAAGATATGCAAGAGTTTGTAACTTACTGATTACCAAGACTGTTGGTTGATATTTTATATTTAGAGATTTCATGGTCTCATCATCCTTGAAGTGTGGTTATAGAGTCTAAGGAGCAACTACGTTAGGCTGATCACTCATTATCTTTTCGTGAGTATTGAGTTTTCTTCCAATAATTCCGTATATTTTATAGTTTGCCTCCGGCACCGAGAGTTTATTACTTATCAGAGATGTGTGCTAATCATATGGTTTACCTTTTTTATCATCGTTTTTTGGAAAATCAAAATCTCTGGAGATACGGATTGTCTGTGTAAAACGACTCCCTTCAGATATGAAATCTGTTGATATTTTTCTCAAATGCCTGAAATTGTAAATATCAGTTGTTTTGCTCAATATTGGTCGATTGAAGAGGAGGAAACTTATAGCTCAATAATTTAAGTAACATTTACCAGTTAAAGTAGTTTAATCTATCGATATTGTAAATAATATACATGCACTAAGTTATTAATTAATCTCAAATACTGATCAGTTCAATGTATATTGTTTAAGTTAATATATAACTCATTGTGTTTTGATGTAGTTTTAAATTATTTTTGTTATATAATAAAGCTTCATCTACAATCTGTTATATCCCGATAACAGGCTCGGAAAATTTAAAATCCGGACATCAACTCCGGGGTTTTTCAAAAAAAGGAATCGGAGGACTCTAGACTGCTCATACCACTTGAACGTCATTGATTTGTCACAGTGTTAAGGTCGGAAAAGTCGTAATTTCATTGGTGGATAATTCACGCGATAAAAGCCGGACATAAGATCAATAACAAATCAGCATACGTCGTTTGTTTATTTTTTAAATTCATAACAAATTGACGACGGAGATGGGATACAGTAATCAATAAACTGAACATAATTTGGAAACAGTAAATCGTACAGTAATAATTCATAGGTCAAAATGAAGCTTATAATAAGATGAATCTAGATATACACAATCTAGTTACTCAATAGTTAAACTATAAGAATTTACATAAATAATCGTCCATTAATAGGTCCCGGAAATTACCCGTACTTATGTCTTCGCTAGGATATAATACAACCTTTCCATCTCCCTTGAGTCCAGCCATACCAGTCAGTCTTTTTTAAGTGGGAACAGGAGACGAGTACGAGTTTCTCCGCAATTTCACAATATATTTCTTATATCACAGTATAATAATCGAACTTCTTTTAATATCATTGATATGTTGAGATTTGTCTAGTTCGAAAAAAACTCTTTAGTTAAAGTTCTATTCACGGATTTAATTCTTGAAGAAAGAAAAGACGAAAAAGAAAAAATATTCTCTTAAAATGATGGAAATAATGATTATTCATTGAAAATAACTATCTATGCTATATTATTTCTTTTTCTTAAAAAAAAAGAAGAGCTTTCACTCTGTTAACATTCTAATGGAAATATTATCCAGTGTCACTAATCATTAAATAATATACTGAATTATAAGCAAAGAAGGATAGTGGCTAGCAGTGCAATATATATATATATATATATATATATATATATATATATATATATATATAACACTTAATGGTTAGATAGGCACACACTTTTCCAGCTTGTTATAATTTAAGAGGTTTTTCCTTCCATGCACAGTAGGCAATTTTAGGCAAATTGACTCATAATCAGTTACAGTAATTTTGATGCCTATTTTTTGTTTACCTTGCTTAAATTTTCTGTCTCCTAACATTTTTTTTCTTTCATGTTTCCTATATTCAATTTTCTTTGTTTTTATTAAAGCATATGATTTATGTGTTTAGCTGACTAATTCTATCGATATTACAATTTTCAATTTCTTGGTTTTTTTTTAAAAATTCTTTCAATTTTCCTCTTGATATGCTGATATGAGTTATCACACTGTTAAATGTCTAAATGTTCGTTCCAGATTATGCACAGTTGATGTTTGCTAAAGAAATCTATTGATTGAGGTTGTTCACACAAATAGATGAGGTATAGTTGGTAGTGGGACTTAATAAGCACATTTCATCTTATTTGTTACTCTTCAGCTGGATACATCTGCATCCTAATGTTGATGTTCTTACTAAGACTTATGCCTAGTACCTTTCACTCTAAATGTCAGTGGTGTTATCCACTGAGCTACTGAATCCAATTACTCTCATTTGGAATTTCACAATCCATTTATTTGATAAAACTTGCAACAAAATGGCTACACTGATGCAATCCGCACAAATACCAACAAAAACTAATCAATTTTTAGTGCTAGGTGTTAACAACCGATTAGTTGCCTACCTTTACTGAAAATCGACTGTTTTTTTCTCTATTGTATACGTAAAGAATCACTTTCTAATAACTTTTGTTTACTTTCTCTCTGTGTTATTTAATTGATAGTATTTGTTTTAAATCATTTGATTGGTAAGTTAACTGATTATTATTCTTTACTTTATTGTTGATTCCTATTTCTAGGTTTAAATTTATTTGGTCCTACATATAGTGGTTTAGAATATGATTATCGTGGTTTACAACGTGTTTATCATGAATTAGGTAATTATTCAGAAATGCAACGTTATCAAGGTTTATTTGATTATTGGTCTAAAGAAAGACAACGCCTTCGTTCATTAGAACCATGTGAATCATCAGATTCTTTGGAATTTTCTGATGAAAATAATATTATAGGTTTAACTGAACAATCACAACTTTTAATGGAATTATTAAAAGAATATAAATATCAGTTTAAATCAATTTTTGAAAGTTTACATGTTGATTATAACAATGAAAATATGGTGAATACTGCGACAACAACGCAAGATACATTAAATATGAACTTTGGTGGCAGTAGTACTATGGAAGCTAGTCGATCAACAGGATATTAATATTTCATATGCATGTAATATATATAACATCTGTTTAATCTATGTTGTTTTATATCTAGAAAACGAGGCGTTTTCGTTTGGATATCTTTTAATTGGAGAATGAGTATTCTTTTTTCCTTTTCATTGTTTGTACATATGTTAAAAGAAGATAATTAGTAACATATATATTCCTTTTTATATTTGAAATCCTCTGTTAACAATACGGATGAGTCCATTTATTCTAACAGACATTTAAAGGTATCTAAAAAGAGTCAACGGAAAAGAATTAATATATTTTGAATATGGTTGATTTACATCAGCTTAATTGATTCAAAAAACTGATTATCTCTTTGTATGTAGATTGCAAATCAACAAATCTATTGTGCATCCGGTCGTTATAAAGTTTATTATGTTGCCTTTAAGTGTACGTGCATTGGGTCAAGTTTATATATATATACATTCCAGACCTTCATAATGTTTTCCTACAAGTCTATTAGCTTCATTCCACTTGATTTTAGTTATGTGTGAAATCTTTCATTTAGGTCTTATCTTAATGATCAGCTGAAGTCATCTAGGATCACCATCAGAGACCTAATTGCATTTAGTCATCTTATCGTTCGTCGTAAGTTAGAGTAGGTTTTCTTGTTTCTGTTGATACTTGACAGTTCGATTGCCGCAAAGCGTCCACATCAGGTTAATTATTGCATGGCAATGTTGATATTAACTTTGATCATGTTAATCCAGCCGTCAGTCTTCATAAAGTGTGATGCGCTTGCTTACCCACTGCGGTGTCTGAGTTGCTGTTGAAAAACATCGGGCCTTTATTTTTTCCCACAATTTTAGTTATTATTCTCGTTGCCTTGAGTACTGGTGTGCGGTGTATCCTCTTTCTCAGTTTACCCGTAGTTCGCCGCATTTTGAAACTTTTAGCGAATCTTCTAATATCCCGTATGTCATAATTAGCTTTTATGCGCACTTCATTGTCGTTTTTTAGACCGGTAGGGTCTGTTTGGTTTTCAGCGTCATCCGTAATAGTTATGCCTTGTATCGTTAAGTACTTCTTAGTCATTTAGACTTAGCAAAGTAAGAGATTAGGTTGATCTCCATCTAAGCCTCTCGTGTCAGTTCATGAAACTGAGTCCCACTGCCTTTCGGACACCATGTTGAAATGCAAATAGGCTTTTTTTCGGTAAATGTATTTACCCTCACCATCTTGCTGACTTTTCGTCGTCTGTTTACAGCATAATGATCAAGTTACTGGTGGACCGTAATTCATAATTTCAGAACATATCATTCGAATATATATTTCATGAGCTAAATAACGAGCTTGTGTTTGTTGGTTCAGTTAATTTTTGAACAAACCTCCACATTTTGGTGTAGACTTCTGGTATATATTGTAGGGAGTAAAAATCATGCTAAGGTGTTACTATTTTAATAAGGCTTACTCGGATTTTGATCCTTCTTAGTAGTGAATACCTTAGTTATTTGTGAATTCATCTTGAACTAATTTATATTGTTGAAGTCCCTTATGGGAGCTAAGGTGATAAAATTCCGAGCTATATTTTTGAAATTTTCAATCTATTTTGCGTTGTTGAACCTTTTGTTTCATGAAGAGTGGTTTATTTTAAATAGTCTTATTCTCTAAATTGATTTTAAGTGCAAATGAGTCTATCATTCAGATACACAAGAATTTTCTTAAGATTGTTTGATAATACAGTTAAAATTTTTGCTCCATCTACTTTGAGGTTTTCCTTTACCACAGTAATGCTAAATGCTAAAAAAATTCCCATACTGTGAATGTGAACAACACTGTTTTCAATAAGGTCATATAGCACAGCTCAGATACATTTGAGTTTGTTCACATTTAATTTGGTTAAGCCCTTTTGTTAACTTATTTAACGGACAGAGTAATTCGTATCATAACAACTTATCTATATCATTGTACCTTTGTTATTATTGCACTTGCATGAATATGTATGCTTGGACATTGCTTACGGCCTACACACATATTCATTCGGCTAGCCTTACTATTAGTCGCTTAATTGATTCAATGATTCATTTAATTCCGTATGTATGTATATGTACACTTTAATCCTGTCCATTAACTCGCTCATTCGACTCGCACGCTTACGCGCTTGCACCTTGGCACTACTCTTTCGTGCTTGCTTAACGTGCCTGTAATTTTGATGATCTGTGGTGCAATAATAAACGTGATCAACACTTCGTATTTACCTACTGATTAATAGACCGTTGTGACGTTATGTGGTGACGGTTATCAGGACGAACTGTATGCGAAGCTTAAAGATTATATTGAATACCAACCATCACAATCCTCATCAGGCTTTACTCTAATATACAGTGATATTTATGTATATGGGAAATTATTAAACCAATCAAGACGGTTTATAAGTCAGTGATAACAGTGAGATAGATTAAATAAGGCAAACATAATAAGTAAATAGTACAAATTGATGATGAGATGACATGTGTACTAGTCCGTGTTGTATAATGGGAAATAGGTTAGTGGCTCGGAAATATAGATGCTGAAATAACATAAAAACTACAAGGTTACTGTGGTATTTATACGAACTAATGATTTCTTTGTACTTGACTGCGCGATAATTACGAGTTACAAATATGTTACATTTAATGGCGTTCATCTAGTTCTACATGCCTTAAAGTGCACTACTTCGGGAATTCTTAGCACAAATCCAAATACTATTAATTCTCGTAGTTAAGTAATAAGGATTTTTCACATGATTGAACGGTGAGGCGTATATTAAAGAAAAGGAAACCAAATGACCGAAGAGTAGGGAGTAAGTAAAATCATTTATTAATACTAGTTTAGCCAAGGGAGAAATAAAGGTGCTACAACTTTCTTTGGAGTACAAAGACTTCCATCGTTAGCCTTATAGCTTCTGCTATGTGTAAGAGACGAGATCGAACCCCAGAAGGAAAACTAATAGAAATACGATAAATCACTTTAAATGACCCACTTCTGTCTATTACATGACCGCTAGCGAGCAAGTGTGATAAAGCAGGGCTGCATGTTGTTTTGTTAGTACCCCTCCCTAATTGCTAATAGAGATGTACGTTAATTCGTTGCCTCAGTTATCTTGTTGTGAACCCAATGTAGCTTTCTCCTCAGAAGCAGCTGCATTCGTAGAGACAGATAGATGCGGTAGGCCCAGGTGACTCATCTTTTAGTTGAAGAATCAGCATGGATCAGTTGGAAAACGGTAGACAGAGGTTAGGTGTAATGAACGGTCTCTTCACTGCTCTAGTAAGTTGGTCTCGTAGCACATCACCGGCTATATATCCATTCAAATAGTTTCATGAAGAAAGGTTTCCTGTCAACCGCTGATGTCTCTACTTTCCTGTTTATTGCATTCGAGTGTTTCTTCAGAAAACCTTATTTACGTATTCTGTTCCAATGTTATCATTGTCTTAAAAACTTTCTTGATTGGTTTAATAATTTCGTATATGCTTATAACTATTGCGGTACATTAGAGTAAAGGCTGATGAAGATCTCATTGAAAACAATGTTATTCGCTTATATATGTTAAATACTAAGTAATCATGAAGCACTTGTACATTAAAACGTAAACAAGGCGTAAATGAGAACAGAGAACTACTAATTTAAATTAAGAAATATAGGGTTGTATGGTGATATTATTACACATTAGTGTTAATAATATAAGACATTGAAGGTGTTCAATAATTGCAACAGTCGTACACCAGAGTTGAACACAAGTAGATCACAAATAATGTATGTGTTATAACTCATCCTCATTTAGTAATAATAATGATAATGATTTACTTGTGTCACAGTAGTTACATTTCAATTTATTGGTATGATTAAAAACATACATTTGGGGTTTATGTGAAGGGTACTACCTCAGTACAGATATTAAAAGCCTACATTATTCATTAGAAATGATTCACAATAAAATTTTCATGGAGTTCTATCGGCAAACAATTTATCTGTCGGAGCTGTCTAATATGTATCAGGTTGCCAAACTACGAAGTGCAATTAACTGATGAGCGTTAGTCATCCTTGATCTTGACAAAGATCGGTACACTGTTCGATATTTAGAGATCCGACTGCCCGGTGATTCGCTTGGGACTCAGTGACATTTCACCGTCAAAACAGTATGATTACTGTCGTCAGGTTTGTTATTGTGATTATATACCAGCAAGGTGAGGAAGCAGTTAGAATCCTTAGGAGCGTTTGAGTACCCTAAAATGATAGTAAAAAAGTGAATATTTCGGGTTTGTAGTGATAGATCAACAAGGCCACGTCAGACCCGAAGTGAGTGCGAATTAAATGAAATTGTTTCTACTAATGGATCGTTATACAAACAATATAAAACTGACAAAACAATGTATATGCTTACAACTTCTTAAGTGTCTTTAGAAAAGCGAAATTGAGGGAACTATTTAAAAGGCAATGGTATGTTCCTCTCTGGGTAAATTTTAATTTTTTGATCGTTTATTACGTATCAAGACTGCTGTTTACACTTCAGTTGAATTTATTCCAGTTGAAGCATGCTTCAAGAGTAAAGTTTTTTTATGTTTTTGAAGTATTTTATAGTCGGTACTTTTGAGTACTTTGTTTCTATTATATTTATTAGCACTTTTGGTCCTAACAATTTATATTTTTTCCACTTTTTGTCACAGATCACTTTTGTCTCCGGGTACTATATAATCTAGTTTGTATCTGAAAACTTCTGATCGACGACTGGATTGCGCAGGTAAAACAGTTGCCAACGTCCTGGCTGTCGATACCCCGTTGAAAGTGGCTTGCAGTGCGATGAGTGCAAAAGCTGGTACCACGAAGTTTGCATGAATTTGATGCCTCCGGCTTTCAAATGGTTCGGTGAAAACGGTCGCGTATGGCTTTGTTACTAGTGTTACTCGGACGCAAACAGCTCGCTGACCGAGGCCATTTCAATGGTAAATACTGCTAAAAAGTGTATTAGCAAACGAGGTCAGGACGTATCGAACAGTACTCGCTGTGTGGACACACAAATTGGTGTAAAGCCACCTCAAATAAGCTGGGTAACAAATGACTCACATCGCTCAAAGGAGTAAGACAGACTTCGAAGAGATCTGACCTAAATATAAACCTGAGCAAGGAAGTTTCCTCTGTCCCACTCCTAAATGGTAGTCCACAGGAAACGCCTGAGGATCGAAATCGCGAGGCTAGATCTGTTTTTCAAACAGGATACAAAACCCAACTGCCCAAGTCATTGTAGGGCCAGTGAAATGTCACTGAACCTTAGCCAAATCATCCGGCAGTTGGGTCACTGAATATCGAACAGGTCATCGACCCTTGTCAAGGTCAAAGACAGTCAAAGCGCATCAGTCAATCATACACCATGAACTGGCCCATGCGGCAGTGGTTCTACTTTCGCTTGTATCTCCTTTAACTAATATATTCCTGTAATAACGTCCTTTGTGTTGTACAGTCTTCAGAGCATCCATGGCCCCTTGATACGTCGATGGGGCAATCCACGTAAGGTGCTGGTCGCGGGGTGTGACTTCGAAGTTAGCTTATTCGTTACACCGTTCCCGTCTAACTCGAGTAGGCCTTAAATCATTCGACATAGATCATCAACGTTGATGTTCTACATCATCAATAACCTTCTGGAATCCCACAGTATGTTTGACGCGACTGTGGTTGCTACTACAACGAAAGTTGATGAATGGGTAAAGGTCGTAAACAGGAAAGAACATGAAGATATAAAATTAAATGCAACCCATCAAAAAGTAGTCGTGAATTTAAAGACTGATCACTATGACAGGTCAGTTACTTTTCATAGAATCAAGGAGAGTGAAAGCTCTGAACCTAAAACTCGTTTTGAGCATGACATTGGATTGATCGAGCAGCTATTTAATCAGCTTATGCCATAGTGTGTCTTTGTAGTCGCCTTACTAAAGGTGTGTAGACTAGGTAGTGAAACGAGCTTTAAACCAAATCAAACCAGGTTGCTTAAAGTACTATTTAAATCTCCAAATGGACGGGACGTAATTTTACAGAATGGACATAAACTAAATGTTTCAGAGGTTTTTGCTCGTGAGGACTTACCGCTCGCAGACCGTGTAAAAAACGAGAAGCCAAAAGAGAACTAGAACTTAGGTTAGTTGCTGGCAAAAAGGACCTCAAAATTGTAAATTTTCCGTTTGTGAGTCTTCAACAGGGAATGATGACGAAGCCATTATGGGTGTGTGGATTGCATCGCGATTCACTATGATCACCGCTACAGGAAAATTACGTGCCAGGTGTCGGCCCGTATCCCTCGGTAGGCCAAAAACCACAAAGCTGTCAATGGTTGCAATAATGTATATTTTTGGCGATCTCGTGATATTAAAAGCATACTGAGACGTGCCAAAGATTACAAACGGAACTGTCGAGCAGAAGCGAGTTCGTGCAAGGTTACAGGCATTAGAAGGAAAAAATGTCTTTGGTACAAGTAAACAAAGAAGTTCAGCAAAACAAATACTGGTACAATTAGTTATAATAATAATTGTTTCCATTATACCATTCTCGTTCTCGTCATCAAACTAGGTCACGACAAATGCAACACGAAGCTAGTTAAATGGGCTTGGGATCTGTTGCACTAAATTCCCGAAGCTTGCTCAAATAAGCGGTTGAAACTAGGTGTTCAGAATGACTTTACAAAGCCAGATATAATCACAATCACAGAAAATTGGCCGAGAAACTCTCCACCTTGGTTCAGTATGGAGGTTCACACCCTTCTCCGTAATAATAGAGGAATGTAGGATAGATTCAGGTTACTGGGGACTGATGAAACGAAATCTCAATATCGAAAGCTCGGAATACTCGTGCCTTGACTCTCCGTAAGTCTAGAAGGTTGTACAAACAGAAAATGGTTAACGAATCTATGAAATGTTCTAAACGCTTGTATTCTTAAATAAAACAAAAGAACAAAAAGAAGATGTAATATTCCAGCACTATTAGGAGACAGTACTGCCTCATCACTAGTGGAGGAAGACTTTGGCAAAGCTCAAGTATTCTCTAAATACTTTAGCAATGTATACACCATAGAAACACCCTTCTCACCAGTCCATGAAAATCCCCCCACACAAGCACTGGACAGCGTGACCATTAAAGAACTCGATGTCCTTGGTCTGCTAGTTAAGCTTGACATAGGTAAATCCACTGGACCCGATGAACTGCATCCTAGGTTACTAAAGGAATTAGCTAACTTTGTTGCGAACCCTTTAAGTGTATGTTTTAATCTATCCGTAACCCAGGGTCGTCTACCAAAAGACTGGAAGAACGCCATAGTAAGTCCAGTCTTCAAAACAGGTACAAAACATAAGCCTGAGAATTACCGACCAATTAGCCTAACTAGTGTGTTTGTTAAAATTTTAGAAAAAATTTTCCGGAAGGGTCTGTTTAAATATTTCGATGAAAACCGCATGCTTTCGGAAAAGCAGCATGGTTTTAGAACAGGTTATTCCTTTCCCACTAACTTATTAATCGCTCGTGAAAGCTGGTGCGCTCTTAAGGACCAAAAGTTACCTAAAGACGTGGCCTACATTGACCTCAGTAGAGCTTTTGATCAAGTTCCTCAAAACCAGGTGCTTTATAAGTTAAGAATTGTTTGAGTTGGACGCAATCTATTGATGTGGATAAAAGACTTCCTAGTTGGGCGCCAACAAAGAGTACGGGTGAACTCCAAGTTGTTTAGCTGGGAAAGTCTGCTTAGCGGAGTGCCTCGGGGTACAGTATTAGGACCAGTGTTGTTCCTCTTATATTTAAATGATCTTCCTCGTCTCCTGTCATCATCGGTCTTACAATATGCTGACAATTGTAAGACGTTGGGAGCGATAGTAAATGAGGGTGATAACTCAGAACTTCAAAAGGACCTGAAGAAATTATCTGAATTGTCTCAAACCCGGCAGTTGCCGATAAGTACTCCCAACTATACTGTGATACATATTGGTCATCAGGGTACAGATATATACATAATGAATAACACTGAGCTACCTGTTATCCAGACACACAATGAGTTTGAGGTCGTCGTCGGCAACGACTTAAAGACTACCTCACACTGCGGTGCAGTAGTCACTAAAGGTTTTAGAAGTTTATGGTCAATACGTAGAGCCTTTAGTCATGCCGACGATAAGACGTTTTTGACTTCGTATACAGTGTTCGTGCGTCCTAAACTTGAATGCTGCATACAAGCGGCTGGCTTTTGTCTAGAAAAGACAGTGAGCTTTCGGAGAAGGTTCACAACACAGCGACTAAGCTGATTCCCTCAATAGTGAAGCTTCCGTATGATGCTCGACTGGCTAAGCTCAACTTATTCCTGCCGTGATATCGAGGAACTAGAAGTGACTTGACTACAGTTTTTAAATTACATAGTGATAAATTTGCACCTGATATGCCCTCATTTTTTGTATTTAAAGACAGAGTATTCACGATGACACTCCAGAAAACTTCACAAGCCCAGAACAAATTACTTGTCAGCTGACCATCGACTTTCCCATCGAATCATCAACGAGTGGAATTCTTTACCTCAGTATGTGGTTCAGACTCCATTGATCAACTCTTTCAAACGAAAGTTTATTCAGCTGGGAGATCACTTTTGCTAGGACAGACATAGATCATCAGGCGTCCTCTCCTTTTCAAACTGAAACTGAAATTACTGTGACGAGCTTCTTCAGTCCATCATTAGATGACTCAGCAGATTGTAGGTTAGCTTCAAACACACCACATCAAAAACTAATAAAAAATACGAATTTTTGTGATGATTCATACACTTTATTATTATTAATTTCTTTAAAATACCTTCTTCAGAAAAGTAGGCTGGGTTTACATGACAAGTGATACACTGCACTTAAAAGATTTTTAACAGAACACACACTATGGCTCAAAAATTCTGTGGCCTCAAAAAGTATTAAGCTTTATTTGTCATATTATGGACCATCGTTTGCCAGTACTCCAAACTTCCATGTTTCACTTTTCTGAAGCCAACTTTTGTCGACGTCGCTTTCGGTTGTCAGCATGTTCAAAACTCTGCGCTACAGACGAAGATGGATTGTGTCCTTGCTCCACTATTTTTAATAGTTGAATGCCCTAGACTGAAAATAAAGAAACCGAGTTTCGTTGTTTGGCCGCCTCCAATGGTTTTCCTCTCCATTCTCATCCTTAGTTACTTTTTAATTACAGGGGGTAAGTTCTATTTTTCACTTGTGTTCTCATACTTATAACTTTTTAGGGGTTTTTGTACTTTTACCAAAATTATATTTGTATTATGTACTAGTGGAGTTTTTATTGTTAGCTAGCCATTAATTTGAGGTCTTTAGCACTTTCATTGACACCTCTTAGATTCTTCCCGGTATTCTCAAGTACACTTATGATATAAAATAATGCGGTTAAAAAATTGTATCATGCACTTGTATAATATAAAATCGTATGTTCTTTTCTGAGACATTCCAGCGGCTAAAATCTAGTATTGCAGGCTGGAAAACCAATTTCAGTCAGTTTCAGTTTGGAAAGGACAGGAGACTTGATCGCCTGTGTTAGTACTGGCAATGATGGTCTCTCAGTTGATCCAACTTTCCTTTGAAAGAGTCGACGGATGGAGCCTCAACCACATGCTGAGGTAATGAATTCCACTCGTTGATTATTCGATGGGAAAATCGATAGTCAGCTGACAAGTAATTCGTTCTGGGCTTGGGAACTTTTATGGAGTATCCTCGTAAATTTTCTGTTTTGGAAGACAAGAAAAATGAGGGCATATCAGGTGCAAATTTTTCATTAAGCAATTTGAAAACTGTAATCAAGTCGCCTCTGATTCTTCTATATGACAGCGGGAATAGGTTTAGCTTGGTCAGTCTAGTACCATACGGGAGCTTCGCTATTCCGGGAATCAGCCTAGTTGCTGTTCTCTGAACCTTTTCCAAGAGTTCACTGTTTTTTTAGGCAGGGGCTAGCTGCTTGTATGCAGTACTCAAGTTTGGGGCGTACGAACACTGTATACAAAGTCAGAAACGTTTTAGCGTCGAGATGCCTAAAAGCCCTGCGTATGGACCATAAAGTCCTAAAAACCTTTGGCGGCTATTGCACGATAGTGTGCAGTAGTCTTTAAGTCTTGACTAACGATGACGCCTAAGTCATTGTGTGCCTGGACAATAGGTAACTCAGTGTCATTCATCGTGTATGTATCTGTACCCTGGTGGCCAATATGCATCACAATACACTTGGAAGTGTTTATCGGCAATTGCCAGGTTTGGGACCATTCAGATAATCTCTCCAGGTCATTTTGAAGTTCTAAGCTATCGCCCTTGCTTTGTATCGCTCTCCATATCTTGACATCATCAGCATAGAGTAAGACCGATGACGATAGTAGACGAGGGAGATCATTTACGTACAGGAGGAATAACACTGGCCCCAAAACTGTACCCTGGGGGACTCCACTAAGCACAGTTTCCCAGCTAGACAACTTGGAGTTCACCCTTACTCTTTGTTGACGCCCAACCAGGAAGTCTTTTATCCACATCAATAGATTGCCTCCAATCCCGACATTCCTTAGCTTATATAACAATCGGTTGTGCGGAACTTTGTCGAAAGCTTTGCTGAAATCGATGTAAGCTACGTCTATAGGTAATTTTTGGTCCTTAAGAGCGCACCAGCTTTTACGAGCGATAAATAAGTTTGTGAGACAAGAGTAACCTGTTCTAAAACCATGCTGCTTTTCGGAGAGAATCCGGTTTTCATCGAGATACTTTAACAGCTCCTTCCGAATAATCTTTTCTAAGATTTTAACAACCACACTAGTTAGGCTAATTGGTCGGTAATTCTCAGGCTTATGTTTTGTACCTGTTTTGAAGACTGGACTTACTATGGCGTTCTTCCAGTCTTTTGGTAGACGACCCTGGGTTACGGATAGATTAAAACATACACTTAAAGGGTTCGCAGCAAAGTTAGATAATTCCTTTAGTAACCTAGGATGCAGTTCATCGGGTCCAGTGGATTTACCTATGTCAAGCTTAACTAGCAGACCAAGGACATCGAGCTCTTTAATGGTCACGCTGTCCAGTGCTTGTGTGGGGTGATTTTCATGGACTGGTGAGAAGGGTGTTTCTATGGTGTATACATCGCTAAAGTATTTAGAGAATACTTGAGCTTTGCCAAAGTCTTCCTCCACTAGTGATGAGGCAGTACTGTCTCCCCATAGTAAAGGAACATTTCTTCTTTTTGCCTTTTGGTTTATATACGAATACAAGCGTTTAGGGCATTCTATAGATTCCCTAACGATTTTCTCTTCGTACAGCTTTCTGGCCTTACGGAGGGTCTAGGCACAGGTATTTCGAGCCTTTTGATACTGAGATTTTGCCTCGTCAGTCCCCAGTAACCTAAATCTATCCCACATTTTCCTTCTTTTACGGAGAAAGATGCGAACCTCCCTACTGAACCACGGTGGGGAGTTTCTCGGCCCCTTAGGTGTAGTCCAAGGGATGTGGGAGGCGGTAACTTTTAAGTATAAATTCCGGAATACGTCCCAAGCCGTTTCGATTGATGACTCTGGGTCTATTTTCCAATCTACTGATGATGCTGATTTCATGATGTCTGGTATGTTGACTTTCCAGACGTTAGGTCTGGATTGAGCTGAGGCGTGCTCGTGATCGACAGTTATATGGAAGTCAAAGGTTAAAACTGCGTGATCACTTTTGCCTAGGGGTGGCATGTAATCCAGGTTTGCAACGTCATCCTCATAATGAGTCAATATAAGATCTAGTAAGGATGATGCAGAACCCGGGTCGCACCTAGTTGCTTCTTTCACGTGTTGCACTAGGGCACATGTGATTACCGCATCAACTAGTTCCTGTTCGAAGGAATTTGCTGACGATTCAGTCCGCAGATTTCCCCAGTCCACCATGGATGCATTAAAGTCCCCTAAGATCAGATATCGATCACTTCGTGATAAAGTGTTGAGACTGCTTAGCAGGACCTCGTTTACCTCACAGCTTGGACTGCGATAGATCAAACTAAGCAGCAACACTTGTCCCCTGCATTTCAGGCGGCAGCTAACTAATTCATACGTCCCACTCTCATGGTATACACTGTCGATAATGGTGAATGGAATAGCATTCCTAATGAATAGAGCTACCCCCCTCCTTTACGCGTTTGTATTCTATCGGCCCTTACTAATGTAAAACCCTCGAAATCAAGTTCCCTACTATCTATAGACGGCGTCAGCCATGTTTCTGTGACTGCGATTATGTCTGGCCTAGTTGAGTCAATCTGTACACCTAGTTCCGGTAGCTTATTGAGTAAGCTCCGGGCATTGGTATAACAGATCCGAAGCCCATTTAAGTGGCCTCGTGCTTCACCCAGAGTGGCTTCGGCTTCATCCTCTGTCGAAGCCTCACAACCCGAAAATTTAAAATTTTCAGGTCTTTTTCGCCAGCGTCTAATCTGAGCTGTAGTTCTTTTTCGGCTTCCCGTCTTTTTACACGGTCCGCCAACGGTAAGTCCTTACGGAGAAAGACTCCTGAACCCTTTAATTTGTGTCCATTTTCTATTCATTGTAGGATTTAATCTAAGTAAGTCGAATGTACTACTAATACTAACCCTGGATGTGGTTCTTAACTTGAAACATCCTTCACGGGGTCCTTCGGTTGCGTTGGATTATTGATAATCATTAAATTACTGAGGTCTGTTTTCACATTTGAAGATCTTGCTTTTGGCAGTTACAGCTCACGTAAAATACCTTGACGGTCACTCAAGGTTACTGTGCACACTGTAAGACGGCTGTTGGTCTTCAGCTATATTCCATGTGTAAGCTGCAGTTCCTTATAGGAAGCTAAGTAGCATTACCTGTACCACAAAAATATAGCGATTCGGGACACGGACTTTGAGTATGCTGTCAAGCTATTATCGCGACTGCTACCCTCTTTCCATATCCTTGGTTTAAAACGCATGGATTTATAGAGGGCCATCTGTCGCAAATTTTAATCAGGCAAATGACTTTCACAAGATTGTTTCCCGATCAAAACAAAGGCGAAAGCTAGTGTGTAAAAGTGAGTTGACGCCATACGACTTCTGTGCAGTCCGTCTCCTAGAAGCTATCTCTATCCACAAGTTGTAACATCAACGGACTGAGACCTCATCTCAACCGGCGATCCGACTGCCAAAATGAGAGTAAGTATTCGCTAGTTGTACAAAGATCCCTTCCCGAGATGTGTCGCTTCTCAATGTATGCTTCTTGTATTATGTGACGAAGAATCTTTTAATAAATGTTGGTTTATTGGTAAGCGTAAACAGCTCCCAAGTATAAGTCCTAATGCCCGGCGAAAGAACTCTCATCCGTAAATTACGGGATACCCCCGAAAATAACTAGTGAAGTGATCTACCAAATATATAGTAA
Source organism: Schistosoma mansoni (assembly GCF_000237925.1). Classification (NCBI taxonomy): domain Eukaryota; kingdom Metazoa; phylum Platyhelminthes; class Trematoda; order Strigeidida; family Schistosomatidae; genus Schistosoma; species Schistosoma mansoni. The sequence goes on from NC_031496.1 coordinate 14,992,007, forward strand.
GTTTCTGCGCACTTTTTTATACATCATGACATTTTTGTGCCTTAATTTCATACCGTGAAGTGCAAGCATTAAAGATAAGTCGGTTAAGACCCGGTTGATTGTGCATTGTTGTGCTTATGTGCATGGTTATTTACGAACATATTTCCCCCATACAGGAGTAATTTACGATATGATCGTTGGTCCTCCAAGCATGGGGACAGAAACCGACGCCAGGGGCAATCAAAAACCGGTAAGTCAAACTCATCATTTCTTCAATGGTACTTAGGTAGCTATCATGGTTTGGCGCTTAAACAGTCAATACATACTTGAAGGACTCGCAGCCAGTTTCATGTTTGTTATGGGAGGTTTCGGATTCATCGTAATGGATAAAGTCAATGAGGCCAAGGTCACAAAGTTAAACCGTATCTTACTGATGGCACTGGGAATCGGATGCATCCTGGTATCGTTGCTTACCTTACGGATTTTTATCAGTACTAAATTACCGTAAGTTCCAATAATCAATTTAATCTTGCTTCTTAGGTCCTACATGCAGTGATTTCCTGACCATTGTAAATAAGTCGAAGACTGTTTTGTGCTACACCAAGTCGCTAACTAACTTTCATGTAATTCAGTTTCCAAAGAAGTCAGTTTTTTTATTATAGAACTTGCATTTCTTCATGAGTTATAACAAAGTGTCACATATATATGTATTATTTCAAAAATCTTTGAGGTAATTTAGAATGTAAGGCCGCCTTCCAGTCACCGCCATTTTCCATATATGCTAACAATATATCAACGACATGATTTATCGCTAACACAGGGTTGGAATTTTTTCCAGATGTAAACTCTTCAATAGGGAGTCGCACGGCACGGTAACCTTGATTCTCAGCTTCTTGTCGGCTACGTCCCTAGAAAGAAAGTTGACGTATAGTCAGTTGCAAAGTAAAAATAAGACCTGATTACAATTACGATTAGTAGTATAACAATAGACATAACCTGGAAAATACTGAAATAAATTTGATTACAATCCGTGTTTACCACCATATTTGTCCTAAACAACTTTTTTACGTGCAGTATTTATCTATTTAAATAACAGCCTCGGAATGTGAACAACCAGTATCCATTTCAGTAGAAACCGTCGGTGCAGTTTTTACTTGCGACATTTGAGAACCAATTTGTACAAAAAAATGAATACATGGAGTCCCTAGCAAAGCCTTTCGGAGCATAGTCGTTATTGTGATCGACCATATGAAAATTAGTTGAGGTAGGTACAAATCGGAAACTAAGACTAACAGCCGGTCAGGATCAGGGAAATTACAATAAAAAGCAGTGACGGTCTAATATTTACAAGCAAGAAGAGCTAGGAGACGCTGGTGGTTAATAGAAATACCAATAGGACAAGTATGTTAATGTTAAACTGTCAGAATGAAAGAGGCTATTAGTGTCAAATATTTTATATTGTACCTATACACTGCTAATCTACATCAGGGAGTAGCCATGTTTTCTGATATTTAACACGAATGCCAACAGTCGCTGATTCTCTGAGTGCATTCAGCTACTTGGTCTCATCTAATTTCGTCATCACTGCTGCTAGACTTTAGATTTCCGATGTCTCAAAAGAAAGTAATTGGGCTCTAGGAATATATCTGTTAGTTTGTAGGGCATATTGACTTTTTCTTGAACTTCCTTTTTTAAACGAATTGAGCACGGTTTTCGCCCACAAATGCTATGGCACGACCGACAGTGGGGAGAGTCAGCTCTCCCTCTCGAAATGCTCTCACAAGGCGACGTGCATACAACCACTGCCAGGGAAGTCCTACTCACTGACTTCTCCCTGAGGGGGGTGTTGTTTACGAAATTACGAATGTTTAGCACTTTAACGGGGTTGATGAATATGGAGGACCCACTTAGGGAAGTTGGAAAACCTTGATTCCAAACCAATGGTGTACATGAGCTCCAGAATTCTAAGGGAACAAATGACATACAAACCTATTGTTAGTCACTGGCCACTATGGGATTGCATCTCCGAACGTTGCCCTACTGCCTTGTAGATTAGACCTTTAGGTCGAAGGCTTCAGGTGTGACCTCCTAGGAAAACCATCCGCTTCAGTTTGGGCACCCGGGTAGTATTATAACCCAGACATGAATCAAGTGACTTGTGTGGTGCATATATATTCGGTGCCTCTTTGTACCAATATTTGTGTTCAAATAAATAAATATATTTTGGGACTGGAAAAAACTAGCGCCTTACACTGGTGAAAAATGACTAGGAATTCCTGTCCGTAGACTTTTTTCATGTTGAGGTAGTTTACGCAGTCGTACGAAGGTTTGTGAGTATTTTCCGTAATAAAATGACCACAAGTGCTCATCAGAACTGCATACTCTTTCTAACTTTTATAGGAGTGTAAGCAGAATGAGTGAGTAAACATAATAATCATATAGTCATTACATTGTAGGTAGAATTAAGCATCAAACTAAGAATGCATATGGGAAGTCAGTGACTCGATAAATAGCAGCAGTTGATGTTCTAAATAACAAGACTAATCATTACTATCCAAACCTTGAACATACTTTTAATCTATTTCTAGTTCGTCTGTTTGCTTTTGTATATTGAAATAACTGAGCAAACATCTGAAGATTAAAAGTAGGTTTACTTACTACACAAAAATATAACTACTGTTGGTAAAGCTAAAAGTGTTTCCTACTACACAGTATTACCTTTAGTATATGTTCATCCACAAGACATCCTAGAACGTACGCACAATTTTCCGATATAGATATCAGTGGTTCTTTTGCGTCCGGACTGAGGTACACGATTTCTATATTTTCTGGTGTAATGCTTGATGGTGTTTCAGAGTACAATCCAATCTAATGAGATAGTTAAATAGCATTTTGTAATAAAGCGAAATAATACGAAAACTGTATATCTGGATATGAGTCGTTTTTGTCACGAAGCTAGAAGTGCACACATACATACGATCATTTACCAGGCTAGTGAGATAGTGGAGCTACATTGGTAAATAACAGCCAGCCGCGCACTACAGCAGTCGAAATAGGATTGTGTTTCATATTATATTTTATGCGAATACTGTTATTCAGGTGGTTTCTAAAGCAACAATGGAGTAGAAGGTTGATGGGTAAACAGACATAAACCTACTTCAAAACATCAATTATGGAGTTCCAGACCACCTATAGCATGCTTAATGATGTATTACGAAGCTGTGGTTCACTACGTCAACCAGTAGGGTTGATACACCCCTTATTTGAGCAATCAGGTAGAAGTACCATTAACCCTCGCAGAATGTATAAATTTAATGAATAGAATGTAAAATCCATGGTGTGTATGGAGAGACTAGATTTAGACATATTCACTGTTTAGTCGTAGGTCCTTACCGACAAGAAAGTGTCGTTAATACGTAGTTGGCCTTCTTGCGTATTTCAGTGTTGGTAATTCGACAGAATTTCGTGTCAGTTCTTGGACATTATTCCTCAAATGTCGGTAATGTTTAAATTTCTTGATGTTAGTAAGACAGCCGGATTTGTGTCCCGAAGTCTTACTTTCTCTTTACCAATGAACAGACCCAATTCCATCCAGTAATTTATGAGTAGTGACCCTCGAGGCAATCAGTTATCGTCTAGCGTACATTTCAAAAAGACCTTTTATAATGTATAACAATATGTCATCGCTGAACAGTATTGGACCATAAGGAACGTAACTAACGTTAGAAAGTAAAGACACAAGCAACACATCAAGAGAATGTGTATGAAAACCTAGCTACTGCTCGTCTAGTCAACACAAATCTGAAGGTGTTGTATCAATTTTCAACATAAGAAATTATAACACCTATTTGATACTAGGTCCAATCGACGCATTTTCAAGAATGAACTTTTTCCAACAAAGATTAAGAGGTGAAGAATACGAAGTGTTATACTTACAAGAAACTGACCTTATACGTTAGGAATCCGTCACATTTGGACTGGCAAGCATGAAATAAAGGTCCATGTTGTGAAAAATTCACAAGGTTAATACTTAAGGGCTTCGTTGCTTTTTTGTTTGCTCCATAAAGTCGACATAGTTGTTGAGCGAATTTATTACATTCCTACAAAGTGATAGCTTTCCGCGTTAACACGAACTTTAGGAGACATAAGAGCCTCGTAAGAACAATCTATGTAGATCCTTATTCCTTCATGCAGTGCGATCTGCAATCTGTTAGAGACTTCCTTCTTCCGAAACTTTTTGCTGTGATAACGGTTTAGTTGTAAATCTGCCCTTATTTTATTGCGCAAAGCTATCTTCTTGCGAAATTTTTCCTGTCTTCGCCTTTCTTTTCTGCGCCGGAGTATTCGACGATATCTATTTTGACAAGAATCTGTCGAAAGCATGGTGTGACATATTTGATGACTTACTTGGCATCTCTTGGTTTTTTAAATCCTGAAAAATTGAAACATATGTCAGTCGAGTCGGCGAATAATAGTAATGATGTGATGTAGGTTTTTTTATTCATAAAAGGACTTTACTTGAGAAATAGTTTAGTAAGAAAGACTTTCGGTTTTCAACCATAAGGTGTTATTACATTACTTCACTTATATCAGTCTGACTAACTGAGCCATAAGTGATGAAGGTGTATGTCAAATGTACTTCTTATATGAAATATATCTACTTTAATTTTAGAACGGAAAGGCTACTAGGTTTATATTTAAGCAGTTGATTAGGATTCGTAAGTATGAATGTACTCTCCACCATTGTATTGCAGAGTACCGCATAATGTTAGTATGAGCATCTATAAACAGTGGTTGTCAAGCCCAACCATTAAGATCAGGACGCTCAGCAGTAGCATATTTCCACTTTGTTCATAATCAAACAAGGTCATTGTTCTTTAATTTCCTTATTATGAGAATTTATCCGTTATACCTGTGTTTCCGTTTTAGTCCACTTCTTGACTCCCTGTTAAAATAGGCAGTTCAAGATTCGTTGTCATACAAGTTTAGGTTACGTAGCTTGATGAAGATGCTTTAACAATAGCGTTTATTATTCGGTTATCCAAACAAACCTACATTTTCGAATAATTCACTTAATAACATGATTGGGGTTGGTGTCTGAAGTCAATTGTGCGCCACTAATCATGATGGGTACCAACCACTGTCATACGAACAAAAACGATAGCACATGTCTATGCAGAGTTTTTGGAACGAATCGTTAAACCACATTTAACAATTGACTACGTCCGTGGCTACCCAATTAACATGTGTTTGGTTGTTTAAACCCTTTTCTTCCCCACACATATATATGTGAACGAGATCCTAAAAGCATGACTAGTTGCTTACCTTGTCGCTAGGACAGGTTAATATTGACCTAGTAATATTGCTATCGATAGGTTGGTGAAATTTGGTCTGATAGGAGTCAAAGTTTGTTGTTTCGCAATATTCACCTCCTACTACCTTACAATAATGTATTTAAGGTGCTGTTCTGATTAGCAACTATGTGAGCATTGACTATAGTCGATTTTGTTTATAAACAACAAACAGTTAATAACATATATGGATAGTGGTGAGCTCCGACATAATATAGATGCTGAAAAGCAAATATCACCAAGAAAGTACATGCCGTTGTAGCGGTTGGCGTTTATCCAGAGAAGCTTAGTGTACTAGGGGAGCGTGAGTAGAATGATCCCTCATTCGTGAATGAAGGTTGGGAAAAGAACAAAAGGAAACGCGAATCGACGGCCCAGCGAGTGCACACAATGCACTTAAATTTATTAAAAAAGAATCAGAAACAACACAAACCTCAGATTATGACAATCTCGGGATAGAGACCAGGAGCACATAAACTATTCGGCTACACCGCCGTCAGTTGTAAATTGCGCGAGATATCTACTTGCACTCCTATTAGTTATTTTTCATGAGCATTTGTGTAGAAGTCAGATATATGTAATCTCCCACATGCTCGTGATCAGATCGTTGCTAAGTGAATCTTTTAGGTTAATGGTTATTGTCGTAACTGTTCATTTTACACAAGTCAGCTTCTTTGTCCCAATACGCCACGATTCTATAATACAACTCGATAGTGATGACTTCGAAGTTACTGTTCGCGACTTATACCTTGTTTACTTCGCTAATAATCCGACACTTCAGTCCTGACGCATGGAGATACATAATGGGAAATGCTACTCCATTTGACATCGGATTGCCGATACCCAATGTAGAGATTGAGATCAGCTGTTTTCCTTCTAATCTGTAGACTGAGTGTGATGTACTATGTACAAGGAAAAAAACATTACGAATTCCCTTACTCTTTTAGGCTGTCTGTATGTTATGATGGACTATCGGAGCGTGTCTTGAAATTTTTCTTTCCATATCCGTTCCAGACACTTGTAATTCGAGTGAACTCTAGCTTACTGAAATTACACGTGTCTAATAATGCCCATTGGCTGACATAACAAACGAGATTTGGATCATGCGAATTATGCAGTTTGTCCTTTCCAACGTTCATTTGGGACACCCCTCGTCCGGAGCAGCAGCTCTGTGAGTCATCGACACTTGATGCTGACCGCATTAGTTTTACTGGAGGCACTCGATCACGCATCCGCGCCAGATCATAAGTGGGTACTCCATGCTTCACTTCTCATTCAACAGCTAACCAGATGGGATTAAACACTTTTGGATAAATAGATATCTTCGAACTTCTTCGCTTCTAATTTCCACGGGTTGGGACGTTTCGATCACAAAAGGGGTTGCTGGTTAAGGTGTGGTCGAACTACGAATGTTTGTGGAAGATTTATTACATAGGGTTATTAGTTCAGTCACAACCTTGAAGATGGACCATTTATCTGAAAACTTAGCAAAAGTTACTGTCTGAAACAGGCCCTAATGGTTAAAGCTACAGACTTTTAGTAGAAGTATTCTTCCATTAAATACTGTAAACTATTTGCTAAGTGTTTGCTCTAATGGCGAATAATATGTTTACTTCGAAATTTCTGGTTCGCAAAGATAATCCAGCTACGTTCATCGGGTTTTCTATCCAATTATTTTGTCTCGAATCTATTCTATGTGAATGCAATCAAAGCTGATGCCTAGTGAGTTTATATAATTGAATTTATATAAAAACTAAACAATCAAATTCTGTCTATACAGTTATCTAAACGGGACTCTTGACAACTAGACATGAACTCGAAACTTGCTGAAGAGCATATTTCTTGAACAACTATTTCGTTACAGATATCTTGTTTCACATGACGTCCTTGCACGATTCCTAAGAATTTGACTATTTTAACTATCCCAGTATTCGGTAAAAGATAATGGTCTTTATCACGACGTATCCCAGACAATTTCGATTCAAAAAGATGGAAACAGGTCAAGAAACTTTAATATGTGACACATTTGCAAGTAGGAATCGTCATATTGTGCCGAAACATACATTACAATAACTTTGCCATCCACATATACGATGAACCATCAGGCAGATTGCAGAACAATTTCGTTGACTTGATATGAATATAAACGTCGGAAAGTGGGAGAAACTGTTGACTCTCGTTTCTGCCGTATTTTTTCTATTTGGGTGTACTCTAACTAGGAACACATAGATGCTCTTGTCATGACTAACGTAAATACCATACTACTGATAAGAACTGAACGAAAGTTAACTTCAGCATCGACCGACTAAAGGCCGTTTGTTTAGTAGGGCGCCACATATATATTGACTCCCTTGCTGAACAATTGAGGGACACAATCCCTACAACTAAGATGGAATCCCTGATAAATAGCGATCGTAACGAAACTTCGGTGATATCTGGTAACCAACCCAAGACGATAAGCTCTGGAAGAACCGGGAGGTCGCCAGAAAACTTGAAAGACTATTGAGTATAAGGCATTTTGTAAGCCCGTTCATTTTTATCTCTTTGTTCATGTTCTACTGCCATTTGGTAGCATTTTACATATTTATTGTGCCAAAAATAAAGACAAACCAATAATGGGTTTATTTAGCGTATTTACATATATATTCTTTCTGATTAAATTTCCTTATGTCTGTGTACTTTCTTCACAAAACAATCCTGAAAAACCATATGAGAGTGGGTTTTCTTGCTGTTGCAAGGTATTTATATGCACATATAACGGTTTTTTTCATACATTTTGTTTCACTTTTGTAAGTACGAGTAATGCCACTTGTTTCTTTTCCAGCAGACGAAAATTACGAGTCGAACTTTCAATTGTACATTTTGGAAAAATCATTTTCGTGCACCACAAGGTCCATTAGATTATAAAAGGATGACCAGATGCTGCTGGACGTGCAGTTTATCAGTAGGGTGTTTGTAAGCAGCACGATCATGGGGTCAACCTTGTGTCTGGTCACTCTCTGGAATAATCGCTGCCATACTGAGGAGGGTGGGCACTGAGCTGTAGCGACAGACAAATCCAAAAAAATAGTTCCGTAAGTCCTAGACATTAACTCTGGTCTTACTGATCATGCTGGACACATTTTAGTCAAAGGGTCTCCGCCAAGCATCCGCCCCAATCCATATTTGGGTACTCCGTGCTATACAACTTTGGTAACATCTAACCAGCTAAGATCACATGTTTCTCGAGAAACTGTCCATATTCCGGAACATTGGTGGTAGAATAAAGGCTTTCAGAAGTGCGACTGAGAAGGAAGAGTAAATTGAGGACAGTGTAATGTTACCATGGTAGTAATAGAATAAACTCTGCTTTCATCACAAATAAGGAACCATTATTAAGTCTAAAATGTTTGACGGTTAGTAAAGGGAAATAAGTGGTTGAAATGAGATTTATAATATTGAAGCACTCATAAACGTCATTCACGAAGAAAGATTTTCTGAGCATCTCCACGCATTAGGCTTTGTATTGTTTTGCAAAGTGTTGTTTACTTCTTCGGTTCGGTTATCGAGACGATTATTAACAGCATTTGTGTAATGGAATGTTATATCCCCCATTTGGTCAGTGGACACAGTTCAATTTTGTTTGAATGTTTGTTGCTATTAGTGTAGCTTCGAGGCTACTCGCATTTGAGTAACCATTCATCAATACGATCATAAGGTGATTATTCTGTTACATGTATTTTCAGCAACTTGTCTGCTTGCTTTTTCTCCAAGATTTTCTTAACTGCCTTAATAGTCCCAAAAATTTAACTCATATTGTGAAATTAGAGCAAAGTCAAAGAATTCAAAATTAAACGGAAATCCTTAAGCTGTATGGAGGTAAATTAAATGATTTGTTCATGCTCACTTCGTTATGTGAGAGAACCAAGTTTTCCTGATCACTATCACCAAAGTACTTATCAGTGACTAGGGGTTTGGCACGGTCTCATAACTTCCCTTTTAGAAAGTCATGTGTATAGGGATTATAAAAATTAATCTTCAGAAATCAAAATTTAACAACTGCAAGCGGACATTAAAATGGACTCTTCATTGATAGATTTCCGTCAAAACGTAAGACTTCAGTTGTTCCCGAAAACCTGTTCGAAATATTTAATCATCTACTGAACGATACCATTCACTGACACTAACTCGGGTCTTATGAACTGAAGGAGGTCTTAAATCTGTTCACATCGTTCACTTTGAAGGTTATCATAGTTTCTTACCCGAACAAAGTTTGGATATTATCATTAGACCAAACAGTGAATATTACCGGATTTTCGTTGTATGTTGCAAAGTCAGCGTTTTCGAAATAGTAAATATGAATATAGGCAGCGAGGGTCGTTGGAGCACATGACATGTGGCTTTACATCGTGTTGGTTCACACTCGATTCGACGCTTATTGCATTTTGCCAAATTCGTATCCCACTTAACCTCATTTATATGGCATTGCGTACTGACTGCGTCCTATATTTGCGTACTGACTTCATGTTTTTTTAATTATCCATGCCTTTACATGGTATTGTGGAACGCATCTACACGACTAAAAATGACCGTCTATTACCTTTAACCTTACCCACGACACGTTTGCATAAATATTTATTATTTATTTGGACACAAGCATTGGTACATGGGGGCACTAATAAATATGCGACACACAATAACAGTGAAGTTGTGGGGAGATAGAAGATATAAGATGAGTATTATAAAAAAGAAGAGGAGCAATCGACAGAAATTATTGTGTGAGAGTGAAATGATAATAATAATGATAGTAATAATAATAGAAACAGTTCAGTAAGCGAGAATACAATCAAGAAGAGTTCTTTCAGTTAAAAAATTTACGTTCACTTGCATGAAAAAAGTAAAAAAAAGTCACAGGAGGATCGCAACTAGCTTCTTTTCCGAGACATATATGATAACGTCTCTAGACATTGTGTTTCACCATCTCCAGAACTCCAACCAGGGGGTCGTGAAGGACCAACAGAAGCCAATCCTGTACAGTTGTCTTCCATATCACGACACTGTCATACACTGACCACATCTCATCTTTTTCCAACAAGTCCCAGCATCGGTAAATAATGCACAACGTGGAATTCTCTATGACGACATTCGTAGACTATGTTCAAGCCACCGAAGTCGATGTTTCTAGATAGTGACATCGACTGAATAACCGTCGCTGTGTCCAAATACACGTTACCAAACCTCTGTGTTACTAACATGGTGTTGCCAGTGGATGTCAGCAATCCTTCGGAGACAGCGATAATCAAACGCAGAGAGTCATCTAACAACCTCAACTCGAAGAGGCCAGGTCTCACACGTATAAGACAAAACTGCTCTCACCGACACGTTGAAAATTCGACCTTTTGCAGACAGACTAATATCATGAAGGCTCCAAAAGTGACCCAGATTGGCATGAGCCACTCTGTCTTTCACTAGCGCTCACGCAGCTACCCAATTACACAAACTTCTCAACTACTTTATCCTTTCAGTACGCAGAGTGAGTGTAGGTTCAGTGGAACAGTGGAGAGAAGTGGTTGCATACCCTCATTCTCTCTGGGGTTTCAGTATATAGGGATTTCAAGATGTAGTGTCGGTTTATATGTTAAGCTCATATACCTTATCATAGCTTCAGGTAAAGCCAATTTACCTACCCATCTTGAGTTACGTTTTGACCTTGTTAATTATTCACTTATCAACCCTGACTGTTTTCACATGAGTATATGTATGTGTACACTTCTTTTCCTATTCATCGCATGTCTGTAACTTATTTTTATTTCACTATAAATATTGATTAACTCTTGATAAAAGTGAGTTGGCTTACCTGCCATCTCCAATGTGTTTTTTTTGCTTCACTCTCTTCTATTCGCTTCATCCCTCTGATTTCCTGTCCAGAACAATGAGTGTACAAAATATATGTATTCGTAATCCATTCTCGTATTTGACTTATTAATTTCCGTTATTCACCAACGCGGATTAAGTCATTTATTACATACGAGGGTAGACAGGATGTATATTTTGACAACAATCATTCATACGATCTCATTGGAGCCAGATCTTGGCCCCCACAATAAACTCCTCAGGCATATACTTTCAATAGACAGTCCCAGAGAACAGTCCTGTCCAAGGAGTCGAGGGCGTCCCTAATGTCGAGAAAAACTACGATTGTTTGTCTGTAATAAGAATGATGGTGTTCTAATATTTGGTTGGCAAATACTAACTCATTCTACTGACCATGGGAGGCAGGACATTCTGATCGGTATCGCCGTGGCAGCAGACCAGTTGAACTGCTCCTCAAAATGCTCTGCCCATCATCTAAGACGTATATAGATGTTAGTGATTGGCATTTAGTCATCTTCACAGATTGTTTCACTCACACCGGACCTCTTGCTGTCGGTGACTTGGATGAGCTGACAGAGCTTCCGGAAGTTACCAGATGCAGCTGATGCTTCCAACTAGTTAGCACGCTCCGACTACTAGGCTTCCCCATCCTTACGCAAGCTTTGGACAACTTCATTGCGTAACAATCTTCGTTTATGGTCAGACTCGAGGTCATCCGAAGTAAGTTGACGTGCCACAATGAGTTGTAAGGAGCCTGTATAGACCCAGCAATTATAAGCGGGACGTCTCGTGAAGCCGAAAGCGACTTTACTAGCCATTTTAATAGAGTCCTGTAAACGCAGTCAATGCTGATGTATACTTTTTGGTGGGTTGATAGCTAGCCTTGAACCTAGTGTAGTGTCAGTTGCTATTCAAACCCACATAGTTTATTCTAGCTTCCGGACATGTCAATTTATTCGTTCTTCTTGAGGCCCTTTTTGACCTCGACAATTATTCGCTTGGCAACCTTGACTGTTTCTGTATGTGCGTATGTGTGTGCACTTCTTATCCTATTCACCACATGCCTGTAACTTATTTTTATTTGACTATAAGTATTGATTCGCACTTGGTTAAATTGAGTTAGCTTCCCAATCAACGGTTGTACGAAATATACGTATTCGAAATTTCATTCTCGTATTTGACTTATTTAATTCCGTTATTCACCGACACGATTTAAGTCGCTGAATATGTACAAGAATTGACGACATATATACTTCAATAACAATCAGAAATGATCTATCAGAAGTCAGATTTTCGGTCACTAAACTAGCTCGGTTCTGATATTTGGTTGCAAAAGAAGCTTCAACCAACTTACTGACATTGATCTGTTTATGTCAATGAATTTGTTGGCTACTGAAATGTAAGGTAAGATTGGCGCAGACAAGGGCATGATCAGAGTTCAGATGATGACTCCAGAAGGAGAGGCAGTCTTGTTCTTAACCATACCAATGGTAGCTGATTGTGATGAGATCAATCTGGGTCCAAGTTTGAGATGCAGAGGGAGGACTCCAGGCAGCACGTCAGCGATGACTGTGCCGATGGATAGTGCTAACCAGAAACAGGTTATAGTCTGTACAGAATCTCAGTAGACTGTCAGCGTTATCTGACCTATCACTAATAAGTCCCCCTTAGCCATCCAAACAACTCTCTGATGTGCTTAGACACTTGACTTGTGCATTCAAGTCTCCGGCTGGTACTATAATACCTGTCGAACAGCTAACAGATGGTGAAACTCATCCCTGATCACAGCCAGACTGAGATTTATCGAGTAGTAGGCAGAGATGACGAAAATACATCGTTTTTGACAGCGATTTCTTCGCACTTTGATGGAGCTTTCTAATCTAACAGCACATAACCGACTGTTAATGGAAATCCAGTCTATCAGTGCTGCCTTAGCTCTAGCTCTCAGTGCGACACCAACGCCAACTAAGTAAGGCAAAGATGCCACAGGATCTCCGGTTAAAATCACGTGAAACAAACTTTTCGAAGCGACAGATGGATATCTAATTTGTAGTACTTCACTGGAGTCTTGAATACGGGTCTCAGATAGACAACAGACACTGATATTAAGACTTTCTACAGACATAGCCAACCCTATCTGTTGTCTGGTCTGCATTACTGTGCGAACGTTGAAGGAGTCCAGTTTGAATGGTGTACGTGTTTTCAGAAAGACTTTCAATATTCGTTGTCGGTGGTAGCATTCAACTTCCAAGCAGTCAGTGACTTGAGATCGTTTAGATAGGACAGGATTTCTACCATAGGCGAGTTGCTGTATGTGTTGAGAAATAAACTACCCTGAATGAGAATAAAAGGGAGTGCATAAATGTCGTAGTATCAAAGTAATAAAAACGAATGTTATCAAATAGTTGTGAATATAACTTGTCTGAATGAGCTTTGAAGCAAGAGTAATTTTTCCAGTAGTAATTATCATTGATTTGTATGTGGGCTGCCCGGGTGCACAGGCTGAAGCAGGTGGTTTTCTTGGGGGGTCACTACCCGAGCCTTTGACTTAGAAGCCTAGCCCAAAAAGCAGTGGAGCAACGTTAGAAGTGTAGTCCATGATAGTCGGTGACTAACTATGGGTTCTTACTCATTTTGTCTCTTAAGGATCCTCGAGTCCATATACATCATTGGTTTGGAATCAGAGTTTTCCGACTTCCCTAGACAGATCCTCGATATCCACTAGCAAGGTTAAAGTGCCGCACATTCGCTTTCCGTCCTCTCGACTTCGCAAACGGTACCCCTAGTGCGAGAAGGCAGCGAGTAGGACTTCCCTGACAGTAGCTGTTTACACGAGGACATGTAAAAATATTTCGAGAGGGAGAGCGGACTCTCTTCACCCTTGGCCATACCAGGACATTTACATAACTATCACTCCATCAATTAAAATATTTTTTATATAAGTACATGAAGCAGAGCCAGTGAAATTTCCTGGAGAAAATTTATCACCAATTGTTTCGAGAGCCATAAAGATTACTCCTGCACCACTTTTACGACGAAATGAAATGTTATATTAGCATTTTCGCCACTTATAGCATTGTAATATCCAGCAGTGAAAGCATTGATTCTAGGTGGTTTTAGTCATTTACTACGTAATTAATCTAAAACTGTATGCTATTTAGCAATCACGAAAACCATCTTTGCTTAGAATAGAAAATGAATGCCATCTAATTACTCATGTATTTCATGTCCGATTCTGTACCAAAGAAGTGCATTAACCTTATAAAGGCTCCCTACGCGAACACAACTGGTCGAGTTGAAGCTTATGGCGAACTGTCATCAGAACTGATTACCTCAAGTGGTGTTCGTCAGGGCTGTCCACTCTCGCCATTCTTGTTTAAGTTTATCGTAGACGTGCTTTTAGAAATAACACTTTCCTCATCCAAATTTAGAGGGGTTGAACTTCTACCAGGAGACTCACTTGTTGACTTAGAATATGCCAATGACATAGTTCTGTTTGGTGAAGACGCTGACAAAATGCAAAGTCTTCTGACCACTATAAGTAACTATGCAGGCATGTTCAGGATGAGATTCTCCCCCACGAAATGCAAAGTGTTACTTCAGGATTGGGTTGCATTGGCACCTGAACTAATGATAGGGATTGAACTAGTTGAGCGTCTTGACCGCTTCACTTATCTTGGGAGTCTCATCAGCCCCTGTGGTATGGTGTTTCACGAAATCTCAGCACGGATAAAGAAGGCTCGTCTAGCTTTCGCCAACTTGCGTCATTTATGGCGTAGGCGAGTTATCCGTTTACCAACCAAAGGACGGGTTTACTGTGCAGCAGTTCGTTCCGCTCTGCTTTATAGCAGTGTAACATGACCGATAAGAGTAGAGGATATTCGTAGGCTACTAGTTTTCGATCATAGATGTCTTCGAAGCATTGCTCGTATATCCTAGAACCACTGAGTAAGTAATGCAGTTGTTAGGAAACGGGTACTAGGTAAGGATGGCAAATAAATTGGTGAAGTAGTGAAACTTCATCAGTTGAGATGGCTGGGGCACGTGTTACGTATGCCCAACCACCGACGTGCAATGTTTCATGGTGTAGGAGAAGGTTGGAAGAAAGCTAGGGGGGGGGCGGCCAGACCAAAACGTGGCCCAAATCCATGAAGTAACTGGCAAGTGGACTGAGCCATGTAGGTAGGCGTAGACTACCAGGTCGGGATCCGCGAGATGATAACAACCGATGGTTAGAGGCCTTGAATGACATGGCTCAAAATCGTTTGCAACGGCGCAGGTGCATCCAATCTTTGTGTTATCCCAAATTCTAGTCTTCTGAATTCCTCATGTTCCTTTCTTTTTTCTTTTTCCAAATTTATTTCACTGGATTAAACTTCTTCAAAAATATCTTTAAACCCTAATCCTTCGGATTACTGCTTATACTCCTACTACTTCTACTACTATGTAATTCGAATCGGCAACTGCATCTCTGTGTTGATGTGGTATGGCAACTCGAACCGATGTACGTACGTACGAAGTCCTACGTTGTGACTGACTGGCTGATCAACTATGTTAAGTCATAAATAAGACTTTGATGGACAATAATAGTTCCTAAATTTAATGTATGTTACATTTCTGAATAATGGTACAATATCTGTTTTTCACTGGCTATTTTCTGTACTTTTCAAATCTCCAAGTCCACAAAACATTTATTGCCACACAAACAACTAATGAAGTGAGTTTTTATTACAGCCCTACTTTTTAAGTTTAGAAATATTCTGAACTAATAAAATTAACCAATGTTTATTAAACTGTTATTTTCAGTTAACCTGGATTTCATATACGTTTAGAAATGACATATTTACATTAATTTGTATGTTGTTCTTTTGTAGGACCTATTTCTCATACAGCATTACACGTTCACTTTACGTGTAGTCAAAGAACACAACAAAGAAATATGTGGTATAAATAGATTGAAATGTCATCAACAAAGTCTTAGTAGGAAGAATTTCAAAACATGTGGTTATTTGAGATTATTTCAAAAATGTTCAGTTTTTTAAAGAAAGAAGTTAAAGTCTTAGTGATCGGACTGGATAACAGTGGGAAGTCAACGATATTAAACAAGTTGCAATCAAAGGAAACACAGAATTCATTAATAGTTCCAACTATAGGATATAATGTCGAGAAGATTAGAGTCAGTCAGATGATGTTCCTTTGTTTTGATATGTCAGGTAGTGGAACTTACAGAAATTTATGGGAAAAGTTCTATAAGGAATGCGAGGCAATCATTTATGTAGTAGATAGTTCCGATGAACTGAGACTTACTGTTGTAGAAGACGAATTTCAACAACTTTTGAAACATCCAGATATTTGCAATAGGCGAATTCCAATCCTCCTTTTTGCTAACAAAATGGATTTATCGAATTCTATTACAGTCATAGAAATAGTCAAGATTCTTGGTCTGGAAAAATTGAGAAATAAATCATGGAGGATTTTCGCTTCGAATGCCATAAACGGCGAAGGATTAAATGAAGGTTTGATGTGGTTATTTGGACAACTGAAACAAAGTACTAACTAAAATGTGATAAAGATTCTGATAGAGAACAGATATAGGTGACCCATTAGGACGTGTCATCTGCTTTGCTGAAGAAATAGAAGACTGTTGGAATTTGTGTCAAAACGCTAGAAATTTACGTTCAAAATGTAACAAAATCCAGAACAAATCTAAAGATAGGAAACCAGATTTTTATGCTTTTAATCATTAGTACTTTTATGTTATCTTACCGCATTTATTTCGAACGTTAAAGTTTATAGAGATGACTAGAATTTACTGGATAAAAGGGTTTTAAAACTTTATCTTCTATGGCTATCATTCAGTTTTTATGATTACAAAAGAGCCCTGTTTTGATTCAAATAATTTTTGATTCTTATCTTCCGAAACCGAATGCAGCACGACTTTATGTATAGCGTTTTGGTATATTAAATATTTTCATTAGGAGTATTTTTAATCAATCAGTTCTTTATAATAATTTCAAACTGTTATCTAAGTTTTCCAAACAAAAATAAAATTAATACCAATTAAATCGTATTGGATCAATTAAGTCATGTATTCCACTTTATTTTTTCTCTCCAAATTTTGTGATCAGTTTGCTGCACAGTGGATATGAGAATAAAACCAAAACAACGTCACATAATTGTAGTTAGTGTTGTAGGAAAAATATTAAGAAACAAGAAAGTTTGAAACTAGATCGCTCAATATAAATGTTAAGTTTTATATAGTTGAGATCATGAGTCGATTGAATCTAGACCACCATGGAAAATCTGGAAGCACTGGACGGCCGTTTCGTCCTATTATGAGACTCCTCAGAAGTGCGCATCCACGATCCCGCCTCACGAGATTCGAACTCAGTACCTACCAGTCTTGCGCCACAGCACTTAACCGATAGACCACTGAGCCGACATCTAACGGTGTTGATGTCTAACCTCAGCCAATCCACGAAGTTGTGCAACCAATTCCCATTGTACTGAGGTAGATACCTGTCTCTATATGACATGGATTAGCTCCAATGGTCACGACTTCTCACTAGAACTCCAGGAATTACCTCATGGAGCCAGTCACTAGTGAGCATATGATCATTATCAGAAGGGGGTTTTGTGGAGACGTTTAGTGATTTTATATAGTTGAGATCATGAGTCAATTGAAGCTAGACCACCATGGAAAATCTGGAAGCACTGGACGGCCGTTCCTTCCTTTTGAGGGACTTCTCAGCAGTGCGCATCCACGGTCCCGCCTCATGATCTCAACTACATAAAATTAAAAAATTTCCACAAAACCCCCTTCTGATAAATGTCAAGTGTTGTTCGTTAAACAAGTATTATGTAATTAACAAAAGGGGTGCAACAAACATTAGTTAATTGGATTATCAGGATATAAATTAGATAGACTTAGTTGATTGATGTTCATTCTTATGGCTTCTGTTATATGTAAAGATAATCGAAACATAAGGCAAGTTCAACTGAATTTTATCTATAACTAACTATAGAAACTAGACATATGTTGATATGCTAGTTGATATCGACTAAATGTGAGAGAATAGAGCTTTTTATTTCTTTCTTTTTTCCTCTAATCAATCAAGCGATTGATATTCTGAAATACGGTAATGTATTTGTCTGGTTTTACTCTTTTTTTATCATTATATTTTTATTTCATGTTTTCATTAATATTTCAGCAACATATCGTTCGACGAACTTATTATTATCATATAAATATTACTCAATAGAAATAATTTTATAGTTATTCAGGAAACTGTTCCCTTTTTACTTAGTGGTCATTCCACATTCAGTGTCTAACAAGACATTTTACCAACGTGAAGTGTTCATTATGGCATTCTGAGTTTACATCGTTAAACTAAAAGGCAAATGTCTGTTTACCAATTGAGGAGCGAGTATATCACACAGTTGTCTGTTCCAAATATTGGGACAAAAGTAAAATGTATATATAGTATTCATGAATTGAATTGTAGGTGTCTTTGGCAAATTGTTAGTGAATAAGCAAGTTATATTGATATCTCTAACTTAAAATGAATCGTTTAATATGTGTAGCTTACTTTACCAGTGGAATAAATAAAGAGCTCCGCTTAACTGTAAGGTGAAAAAGGTTATTAGACAGAAGTTCACTATCCAATAACTAGCATTTGACCACAGATGCCTTTGAAATATTGCTCACATCTGCTGAGATAACCGCGTAAGTAATAGTGAGGTTAGACACAGGGTATTAGGGAATGATGGTAAATAAGTTGATGATGTTGTGAATATTCATCAACTGGGATGGTTGGGTCACTATTACGCATGCCCAACCACCGATTACCACGACGCGCAGTCCTGACTAGTATTGGGGATGGTTGGGAGAAAGTTGAGGGCGGTAAAACCAAAACATGGAATCAGTACTTGAAGTCACTAACTTCTAGTCTGAGCCATGTTGATAGATTCATACTACTTGGTGGGGGTCCGTGTGACTATTGTAACCAATGGTTGGAGACTCTGTGTGACATGTCTCAGAATAGATCACAATGGTGTAGGTGTATACACTCCCTGTCTTCCCTTAAACTTTGAGATTAAAATTGCTTCATATCTTTCTTTTATATATTAGCACCATTAAATTAACTGCTTCTATGAATTCGGTGTTCATCTTGTTGTGCTAATGAGGTATGGCAACTTGGACCGATGCATATATATGCCTGGTTCTACATTGTAGATGACTGGTTGACTGATTCAATAACTTTGTGTTATGCAGCAGAAGTGGTAAAATAAAAGGTGTTCATAATTACAGTATTTCAGCATAGATATTTTTGAAGCACTGTCGGCTTATAATGGAACTATTGATGAGTAGTATTAGTGCAAAATACTGGATATCTTAACCAGGTTTACCAACCATTTTAAAGTCAGGCTAAAATGAGCAAATAGTGGTGCAAACTAATGTAGCATATGACGTCGTCGACTGTCAATATGAGAAGTTTGAGTAATTGAGATCTTTCTCAGTTTTTGTTCCCTCCTAAATTCCAGTGATTTGAGTATTCTACATGCTATGATCTCTCTCAGTTACGATCTAGCTACTCTTATTGCTTAATAATCTTAGATAATACTGTACCAGACAAGTTCCTAAATCAGAACACGGTTGAACAGGAACGTAATTATATTCCAAATAACAAGAGTGGATGAAAGTAGGAATCAGAATAAGGAAAACGTTAGTATATTTATAATTTTTACATAAGAAGATTCAACAGTCTTTGCCGAGTATCCGGTAGCGCTGATTGGCTAAGAAATAGTCATGCTTTAATCTAATATATATTTCGCTAACACCACATTTGTTAGTGTTCCTATAAACAGGGTACATTATATGTAGTCAGCATCCGCTTTAAAAATGTATTTGATAGAGTGTTGCTTCTATAAGGATTAAGAGAAAGCTGTTATAAATTCGGTTATTGAGCCCCTATTTGATAGGAGTTACAAAAGAAATCGACATGACAATTTCAAAATAAATATATTAAGTTGTAGAGGGAAAAACAATAAGGGGAAATATCAAGAAAAAGTTTCCTGATAAAGCCTTCATTTAATAAAGATGTCGCAAAAACTGAAGTGATGACATTTAACAGTCTATAGTAAATAAGTTTCATAGGCATCAGAATTAGTGTGATGAGTATCAAATACCGTGAGTTAAAATGTATTCAACTGGTGGAAGTCGGTGGAGAGATTTTACACTCAAAGTTAGGCAGCAACTTGATGTCAAGTGTTGAAGTTTATGGATAACCAGCGTGTAGGACCTATAGTTTCTTTTAAGTATTGAAAAAAGCAGTGATTATCACACTGGTATTATAAAATGACAAATATCAGCAGGTATATTGAAAAAGAAAGGTAGTTACTTTCTCTAAAAGGTGGATTTCTAAAGGCACATTACCTAGTCCATAGAGTCCTGATAAGTTATTCAAATAAGGGGTTATGGTTCATGGAATCGCTTGAATATTTTAATTTATTGATAACCATAAGTTTGTTAAATATAAACTGATTCGTGAACAGATCTCTCTGGGATGAGATATGCACGAATTTTATCTAGTTAATATAGAGTATGTTGTATCACTTTAGCGATTTCATCTTGTTTGAGATTACTAACAGTACGACAGTAAATCTAGGGTTAGCCAGAAAAACACTTTGTTTCAAATTTTTGGAGCGATAAAATAATTTTACACATTATACATTATAACACCTTTATTTCTGTACTGTCATTGTTATTTTAAATATATTCAAGGCTGATATTTATTATAACTCATAGAGGTAACCTTTGGATCGGATAACTAAGTAGAGTGTATATAACGAAATAGTTGGCATTAAAGCTGAAGTTTTATATTATAGAGACGCAAGAACAGCAACTCTATAAGTCAGTAGTAAAAATTATACAACAATGAATATTCGAAAGAAATAATGACATTGATAATAATAGTAACAATTACAATGATAGTGACGATTATTAAGAATAAATGTTCTCTTGGAGAAAGATATAAATAAAATGCGGTACTATTGTTCCCAACATTTTTGTTATAAACTTAAGTGACCAAAAAACAAAAACAAAACAAAATTCAAAGCAATAAAAGTAATTACAACCTAAAGTAGCACAATTCTTAAAAATTCAAACTAGCCAATCAAATACAATATCCATAATTCAATAAATGAGAAAGCGGATGAAGAAAAAAAAGTCAAGTTATTTAATAGTGTTTAATATACATAAGGTGTCCAAAGCTTGTGCGTGTTAAAGATTCTCTCTCAAATATTTTTGCCTAGTTATTGAAAGTGAACACGTTTAATCTGTGTGTAAAATAGTCTAAATAGGCTTAAAAACAGAATAAGATTACTGGACTATATCAGTGAGTTGAATAATATAAATATTGCGTAATTAGACAGTCATTAACTAGAAGACATTACATTCGATTCGGGAAGGAAAACGGACAAAATTTGAATTATGAACCTACAAAATGGAAAGAAATCAACGAAGAGTTAAAGAATAAACATGTGTGTTTTGTTCACTGTTCGTAAAAAAAGCACTGGTATAAATAAACAATTACTAAATGCTAGTTAAACTGTAGTTGCATAACCAGGAGAATTTGTGTTAAACATCGGTAACATTTTTTTAAAATTTATCCATCATAGTACTAATACGAAAGACTCTATATGTGTACTACTGTAAATAAATGTAGGACAAGTTGACAGTTACATTGAAATGTTAAATAGGTATAAATACGAAGAAAATGAAATTCAATGAAAATGGACAACAAAGTCATAAAATAAAAGGAACATGGAAAAAGAAATTGTAAAAGTAATGGGGGAGAGGATCGTAAAACAAAATGATCATCACCAATATCTGTTAGAAAAAAAATTAACAAAGAGACGTATAAATAAATCACTAAGTAAATAGAATGTATAACTGACACATAGTTATAATTTGTTTGATTTATTTAGTGTGAAAATGCAATACGACTGATTGGGAAGCGCAACAACACCGGAGTTGTACCACGTACTGGTAGCAAAGTTCGTGAATAACGATAAATCATAGATGAAACACTTGGATATGGTTGACTATATTCGCCTAGAACATAACCTCCGGTTTCAGGATCCTGTGAAATTTTCATATGGAGTACATCACTTTCTCGTCTGCAAAAAAACCCAGGTAAAATATATTAGAAAAGTCAGTTTCTGGAAAGAGAATAGTTTATTAGTAGTGTGGTGTGGTCTACTTATATCCATATAAGTAGTATATGGTGTTGGTCAGACATAGAATGTATTTTCGCAGAAGACCGATGAGGAAAGAACTGGAACGAAGCGCAATCGGTAGGAAAATGCACGAACAATGGAATTAGAGAAGAAACAGTGAAGATTGAGACTGTTGGTTGTTAATTTGCAAATTAACTGTCCATTGTATGGTTTTTAGAATTTACTGAGATAGTCTGTAATTTTTGCCTAAATACATTCGATTGTCGCCAACCAGTGTTCTGTTCACTACAGTAGATGCGAAGAATTTACCCAACAAATTAATTACACTTTAAAAGAAGTCTATGTAACTTTTATAGCATGTTGTACCTATAAGTAGTCACTTAAAAGTTAAAGAGCGATCAGGTATAGGGGCATTGTTTCACTGTTTGTACACTGATGTTCATTTATCCATTTTTGACAGTTAGTCGTACTCAATAAATCAAGGTAAATCCCTTGAGGTCAAACAGAAAGAGGTAATAATCCTGGTCTCAAATTATAAATTCGATTTCGTGTAGACCACTATCCGTTCCTGACTACGTATCTCAGTAAACTCGTAGATCAAAATTACTCCGGAGTTTATTTTTACTAAAATAGTGGAGACTTGTAGCTTCAGAGTATGATTTTGTTGAAACTTCTTTCTCTGATCTTGATGTTTTGATTCCGTAACCTTCTTTATCTCTCTAAACAAAAACATTGGTAAAAAATTCAGACAGAAGCCAGTCACTAGAATTCCTCCTTAAATAACTAGTAGTTCGTTCTGTTGATCATGAAGCTAATTATTCTTTATTAATAATTGTCCTATTATCATTATTTTATAATAATTACATCGGAAGTTTATTGAGATGGTGAAGAAGATTCATAGCTCAGATGGATGGTTTCGGTGGAGTTGTGTTCACTGAGCTGGATGGTTTGATCGTGTAGCTTTCATCGTTCTTCTGAACGACATCATCAGCACAAACTTCAGGTAGAAGTCCAGCTCATAGAACAAAACTCCACCAAAAGTGTAATGAAACATTTAAGTAGAAATGTTCCACAATACAAAAGATTTGAATTAATAATCAAATGGAACAAAAGTAAACTAAAAGGTTATTTTATAGAGTTGAGATCATGAGTCAATTGAATCTAGACCACCATAGAAAATCTGGAAGCACTGGACGGCCGTTTCGTCCTATTATGGGACTCCTTGGCAGTGCGCATCCACGATCCCGCACTCGCGAGATTCGAACCCAGGACCTACCAGTCTCGAGCCAGAGCCCTTAACCGATAGACCACTGAGCCGGCATCCAACGGTGTTAATGTCTAACTTCAACTGATCCACGAAATTGAGCAACCATTCACCAATGTCATCAGTGAGTTACTATCTCACAACAGACCCGGTTGAACTCCAGTGGTTACTGCTTCTCACTAGAACTCCAGGAAATACCTCATGGAGTCAGTCACTAGTGAGCACATGATCATTATCAGAAGGGTTTTGTGGAGATTTTAGTAATTTTATAGAATTGAGATCATGAGTTAAGGGCTCTGGCTCGAGACTGGTAAGTCCTGGGTTCGAATCGTGGATGCGCCCTTCTGAGGAGTCCCATAATAGGACGAAACG
>NC_031496.1:15016266-15023218 GCF_000237925.1 Schistosoma mansoni
TAGGACGAAACGGCCGTCCAGTGCTTCCAGGTTTGCCATGGTGGTCTAACTTCAATTGACTCATGATCTCAACTCTACAAAATTACTAAAATCTCCACAAAACCCCTTCTGATAAAAGGTTATTTGTTAAAAATAAATCATAACATAATTAAACAACAAAACTTACTTTATTGATAATGATAGTTCTGTTTTACTTGTCTCACTTCTTCTTACAAGAAAACTACCTGTCGGTGTAGACTTCAATAATTTTTCTGCATGTGAACGTGAAAGATCACGGTGAAACCATCTAGTAAGAAGAAAAAAACCCCAAAATATATTCAGTACATTAATTTTAGTCCAACTCTTGAAATAACATTATACTACTTAGAAGTAGTCTACATTTTCCTAAAGCAATGACAATTAAGCAAAGCAAATTTTCTTCATGATGATGTCATTTATTATTGCTGTACAACTGTATGTTTGTTTATTTGTTTAGTACATATAAATCTATAGTAAGATAATCAAATATTATGTCATTTAAAAAATGTTGATTGGATCTATTTCTAAATATCAAGGAAATTGTATGGTAGACTAAAGGTTAATGAGAAAAATATGATAATAGATAGATAATAGATGAAAGATAATTATTCACTTAGAAAGTAATAAAAGTTTTTGTTATTATTTAAGACCAAAGTAAAACGGTGGATTGTAGTTTTTTGAACATAAAGATCATGTGTTGAAATGCCATGATCCGCATAACTTTTAAGCTGGGTTGTTTTAAGTTGAAGATAACTTTCAAAGCTGTTAATCAAAGGCCTATATTACTAGAGTTGGTTAAGTGTTCAAGAATAGAACTATTGATCGTTTTGTGCTAATCTTTTGATAACCGTGTCAGGTAATGCTTGTACAGGCTTTTTTGAATATATGTATGATTGCTTTAAAAAGTGAATGGATTGATCACAGGTTCTGGTTGTAATAACTTTCTCGTTTTTATTCAGCCTTATACAAGTGACCAAAAATAAGTGTTTATTGAATGAAATCTAATATATATGATTAGAAGATATCATAAAACAAGATGCTCAGTGAGAAACTATTATAGAACAGAAACGTATCCATATACGAAGCCTATGTAAAGGGCGATTGATATTGAAACTTTTGAAATACTTAGTACCTAATGTATACATATACACAGTCCCACGAATCGGAGGTAAATTAAGTCGTTTTATGTTGACCGGTTAGTTGTATCCTATCCTCAACCAAACTCTTCAACCTAAATTCAAAGGATGCATTAAATGCTATGGTATTCACCATGTGTGTGTAGACACTTGAATTATGCTTAAGTATTTGTAGGAAGAGGAGGGCTCTAATAGTCCGTTACGTACGGATGATAAACATACACTTTCATCTAATATAAAACAAATTAAGTACCAACTACACATAAATGGTCGGAAACTTGCTTTCATACAAAACATGTTTGGTGAGTAGTTATATTTACTGTGTTCTTAACCACGTATCGATTGAGACTTTTCTTTAAGTAATCAAAAACACTTCTCAATTATTATGATAATATCAGTGCTAGTGTAAATAGTGATGTTTTTTCTTTAATAATCTTATTATTCCTGTACTCCTTTTGTTCTATTCTCCTAATGTTTACTTTAGATATCAATAATTTAACTAATCACTGTGTGAAAAATTCGTGAAAATGTTTTTCAGTAAGAAGTTCATCATTTTGATAAACTTATTGGTGTTACATTTACTGTTGTTCCTATATATTTATGACATTGTTATACCTACATGTGTGATATGTCTCCTAATGTCTTTTGCCCACCAAGTGTTTTTATGTCAAAACCTGTCTATAAATGAAAAATTTTTCAATACTAAGTAACCAAGTATTCATTTCGAAAGTAGTAAGTTGTTCACATTATAAAATAAATGACTCATTGCAGCGAAACATTTGATCTGACCGCCTCAATAGTTTAGTTAAATAAAACAAAAAGGAAGCCAGAACGAAGTTTGATTCAATCAACCGTTAGTCGGCTTTATCTTTCTCTATGACGCGGGAATATGAACCTTAACAGACAAAGAAACAAACCCATCCATTAGCATGTATTACCGTTTTTATTGTGATTAAAATTATGGTTAATTTATGGAGTTATAACTACTAACTGAAGAGTTGGCCTACACGAAGAAAAAGAATATCTAAAAAAATTCACAACAGGCAAAGAAAAGGAAGAATGTATAGACAAAATGATGGACAGTTGACAATTTGAACAATGCCAGAATATATCATTATTATGATTTGAATAAAACAAATAAATAAATGAAAATATCTTTCCTTTCCATCAATGTGGTGGTATCTAGGAGTTAGCAGAAACTAAGAATACGAGATAGATAAATATGTGTTTAACTATTTTTAAAAAATAAACTGTATAACCTTCATAGAATAATTTTCGATTATTTAACTGGTAATACAATACAGAAACATTTCTGTGTAATATAATAATCGGCTGGTGAGAAAGTGGTAAGGTAAAGATAATTGTAACATTTTTTCACCACCCGATTATTGCACAACTTCCTCTCAATATCTGATTTTCAAATCTTGACAACATACTACTTCCTTTTTTAAAGAAATATTTCTGAGCAATGGTGATTAATTTAAGTTAAGAATAACGATCATAATTGTAAGTAATCAATCATATTTACTTGTCATTATATACTATATGTAACACGTTAGATTTCGTGTCTAATTGAATGTACTTAGGCCGGAGTAAGTGGTAATCAACTCTATTGGTATCTGGGCTATGGCTCTTGATTTCGGTCGCTGATTAAGGCAAATGATTGAACACATACGTCCTGTAAGTATTGAATGTTTCGGTTTAAAATACTAAAATACATAGTTCAATTTTCACAATGTTACTGAAGTGGATTAACCAGTTAGGTTCGAAAATCGTTCTTATTGCAGTATATAAATCGAATACTCATCCGAGGCTTAGGTGTCAGAGATCATCTGCAAATAAGAACCAGAATTGAATTTATTTGTGATATCCTAATAAATACTAAATTTTCCATAAAACGATAAATCATAACTACATAAACTACAATAGACAGAACAACCATGTTAGTCACGTCAGTATTTGCGTATTGTTTCTCACTAGGTAAATAAGCCACTCACCTAGTAACGAGAATTAGGTTTGATCAGTTTTGGTTATACCGCAACACTTGTATCAATAGTCTGTCAAGCAGGTGGAATAGTGTCTCTTATCTCAGGAGCCATTAAGTTTACAAGCCTCTATCTTCATTATCTGGTGTTACTCATAACGTTTTACATACCCGTTTACTATAGCAACACGAAATACAAAACCGCGGCTACATTATTATTGGAGGACAAAAACGTTAGGTTATATAGAAATTATCACTAATAGGCACACAGATCCGAGTGCTATAAATATGACTAATTTAATAAGAACAGTACATTCTTTGATGTAATTGTGTGAATAATGTTTTCAATATAAAACATCACAAGTCAATTCATTGATCTAGTGGAAATCAGAACAAAAGCTATATTTTGATCAATTACTTCTCTCTTTAAATCAACCTCATTGAAATGAATAATAATAATGAACATCATGTTGGACAGTTTATATGTAGCTAGGATAACATGATTTGTTGTAACTTTTGCTGAAAAGATAGTCTAGCAGAGCGATTACTTCAAGAGTAGTATTAAAAAAGCTGAAAATAAGTACAATCTGTTAGAAATGCCATTTCATTATACCATATATTATTGTGACTAAATCGGTTGTTAACAGATACTGGGATAAATAAAGAGATAGGATTCCGAATTCTACTCAAGGAATCATTCCCTAGATCTCAGTCGAATGGATGTCAGAGGACAGAAGAGCTAGTTAACTGGCTGACCATAAGTAATATACATATTTGGGAATTTTAATGAATGTTTATATGTAAAATTTTCATTCAAAATGGTATGACTATGACATATTTGTCAACCAATGAACGATGATTAAGGAAATTAACAAATCACGACTCTATCAAAACCATATCCATGCCAGTCCTGTACAACACTACGGATGTGTTGATATTGATGTGACTGGAAAATGTAATTGTCTATTGCATGAAACTACGTAGTTTCTTGATCATATCCGACTGAACATCAAGACCCTGAATAGCCTTTTACGGCCGAGGGGGGAAGAGTCCACTCTCCCTCTAGAAAGGCTCTCACATAGTCACGTGTATACAGCCACTGCCAGAGAAGTCCTACTCACTGACTTTCAGCGGCCGACGGTGTCGTTTGTGAAGTTGAGAGGACGAAAAGCGAATTTTCGGTGCTTTAACGGGGTTGGTGGACACAGAGGGTTCACCTAAGGGAGCAGGAAAGCCCTGATTCCAAACCATTGGTGTACATGGGATCCATGATCCTGAGGGAATAATTGGCGTATGAACCAATAGTTGGTCATCGGCTACCATCGAACGGCATCTTCTAACGTAGATCCATATGTGGCCCCCTAAGAAAACCACCTGCTTCGGTTTGTGCACCCGGGCAGTATTACAGCCCTCACACAAATCAATGATTAATACTACTGGCCTAATCACTATTGTGTAGCGCATATGTATTTGATGTCCTCTTGTACCAATGTTTATGTGTTCAAATAAATAAATAACAGATCAATAGAAGTGAATCTATAGCTTTTGAAAAAATAAAATGTTAGTGTTTTGTCGAATTTATCTATTAGTAGGAGTAGTCCATACGTCTAACTAAAACTATCCTTCGCTAATTCATAGGAAGTATTACTAAATACTTGAACTATCTAGTTATCCTAAAATTTAAAAATCCTGAGTATCTTCGAATTCTGGACATCATCATTTTTTTATTTGGTTTATTTAAAGCTTTATGTAAATAAGTAAAAGTTTCTCATGAAAATATCTTACAGTTGATTTTCAAGTTGTTCAGATATCGCTGTTGTACTACTACTATGATGACGTGAAAAATCTGATTTTTGATGTCTATAATATTCAGCTGGAATGTGTAGATTCTCATTGTATCTTTTACTTCCCTGGTAATCTATTATGTCGGGGAAATTTTCTGAACTAGCAGCAACATTTGGTCGTCTTCTATGCCACTGAACAAGAACTGGAGGCCAAATGGAATTACTATCTGGATTGGCTGGTACTGTTTGACTTAAATTACGATGATAATATTTTGAAGGTATTAAACATCTTGTGTGATCTGAAGACGTGCTTAACTGATTGCCTTCTAATAAATTAGATTGTGGATCGGCAGTACGTTGACTGTGTGAACGAATCATATTTGAACGATGTTTTTTGTGTTTAGCGCTGGTTGAATCATTTGATTTAACATCTGTTGGACCCCATCCTGAATCTAGAGGGAAGAATACAGATTGCGTCATACTATTGTTGTAACTTGGTGCAATTAAATCTGTCATACAGGAGTTCTCAGAATTATATGAACGATTTCTTTGAGGATAGTACTGTACATGTGTACAATCGCCGGACATACGAGTCGATCTCGTATCTGTGACAAAGTTAGGATTAGTATGAACAAGATTATCAGATTTGTGTCTGTAATGTATAAAATATTCTGGTTGTTGTTCAGGAAATCCAGCTGGTAAACTAGATTGTGTCATCAAAAGTACATTACTATTCTTACTGGTAGGTGGATTTCTAGAGGTGAAATGTTCTTTATGTGTTCTTGTTGGAGATAAATGCATAACACCTGGTTGTATATTCGTAAATGTGGGTTGTGCACTGATTTGGCGCTGAGGGAAATCACGACAAGATCGACGAATTCCGTTTCGTGAGTTATCTGAACAAAAATAGATCAAAAGGTGTAACATATAGTAATGTAATCATAAATTTATGTCATAAGAATATTATTAGAGTAACGGGGGTTAAAAACACAAAGCTTTAAGTGAAACTGACATTATGTTTGTCACCTATTGTGAAATTTTGCATCAAATAGCTAGTTTTAATTAGTGAGTCTTCAATATCTAGTTGTTCTCAACAGCTTCGGTACTAATAAACACTTGATTTCCTTATTTTATGATGTTGAATAGTTAAAGAGTAGTAAGGCGTAATAATTGATAATGATATATTGAGGTTACAATAATTTGAACACAAAATAAATTTACTTACGCGTTGGTGAGATATGAACTTCTCATCTTTCAGATCTTTTAATGATTTGTAAACTAACAAATGGCTTCTACTATAAATATCAAATTTGAAAATGAGGGAAAGAGTTGTGTTTCAGTGATTCTAGACACTTTAGCTGGTTGAAATATATGAACTCCTAATTGTTAATAATTTTAATGCTTGTCTATAGATTTGCTTAATTTTCATTTCTATGTGAAGTTAGTTATAAGAAGTAATAGAAACTAGGACTCACTGGATAGTATGGATTTTTATAACTTCTTCTTTGAATAATGGAATTCAGTATTATTTCATATTTTAAATTTATTCTTATTGAGTCAACATCTACACTACTGCTATTAATTAGACTATCATTCTATTGTTTTTATGCAGGACCTTGGCAGAACTAACATTCATGCTGGGAAATAGATTGCCTATAACTGAATGAATAAACAATGAATTATCAAAAGAACTCAGCAGTAGTATGTAGAATCAAAGTAGAATAAAATTTAACTTAATTTCATATTATAACCATATATCCATCTGATTATGTAGATAACATTTCTTCAACTTTTCAAATTTATTTGTATGATACAATGATTTTCGAAAGATTTACTTATCCCAGTTAATTCCGTTAAGAAGAAAAAGAACTAATCTACTCAAATCTTAATATTATACTTACCACATTTTGTAAAGTTTTTTTGAACCCTCTGTTTCTATTCACTTAGTATTATTTGTTTGAATCTTCCCATTGATGTTTAGGACTGCAACTGGTCAGTCCCTTATTGGCATATGTGCATACTGTGCTTGT
>NC_031496.1:15023418-15053933 GCF_000237925.1 Schistosoma mansoni
GGATAAAGCGATGGCGTTTGAAGCGAAAGATACTGGGTTGGAGTCTCAGAGTGAACATCAACTCTGATATGCAGGTACATTCAGCTGACAAGTCCCAAATAGGACAAAACGCGCGTCCTGGATTCCACTGCTAGCCACTATCCATCTTTGCTTATAACATCTGTTTCTATGTTTGTAGAGAAATAAGTGGAATAAGATGAAGTCTTAGAGCTTACATGTGTTCACCTACTTACTTATTATATACAATTGTTACAATATTCTAACGTATATATATCTATATGTACTACCACATCGAATGATCACAAAGAAACAAATACATTTTATTACTTGATTAATTATGGTTAATTGAAAGAAATATATATTTAAAATTAATGAACATTCTTATTTCAATTAAGTAGATTGTATTGTTTAACTGTTGTTTCTTTTTTTTAAAAAAATTGAACATTTTTACTAGTGTTATTTATTATCATCCATATGTTGTTATGTTTTAATAATACTACTGAATTATTGAAATAAGTATTCTTACCTTACATGGAATAAACATTTCATTTATGATTATATCAATTATTAAAAAAAAACATGAATATTTTCTTTAGTAGAAAAACAAATAAAAGTAACATTTCCTTCTTTCTTTCTTATTATGTAACATATGGAGATATTTACAATTTGGATGGATGTATCTATGCATATATGTATGTGTATATGTATAAGTTAAGTTAAGCTATCTAATTTACTTACTTCTGTATCAAAATTTATCAGAATACTCTGTTTATTAAAATAGAGAAAACAACTTTTAATGCTGATTATGATCATATTCGATAAAAGTATGTTATAGTATTATCAGAAGGGGTTTTGTGGAGATTTAGTATTTTAATAGTTGACTCACCCTTTCAACTATGTTATAGTAGTATATTAAATTTAAAAGTTGTATAAGATGTCAAATTAATGCAAAACCATTAATGAAAACCATGGTCATTTGATCTTCTCAATAAACTATACCAATTATATAAAGATAAAATTACATCATGGTGATTATGATGATGATGATGTGAGAATCAATTTTATGAGTAAATGAAGCCATATAACATTTAACAAAAGTTTTATGACAAATTATAGTCTATTAAAACCGCATAATTTAAACACAAGGATACATAAATTTTTTTTTGGGGGGGGGTAGAGAGGAAGATATATAATTATATGAATCCAAAATGTAAAAATGATCAAACTTGTGATTTACTTCAAAATATATAAGAACTTTCGTCTAAATTAGAGTGAATAGTTTCGTAGTATTTGGGCACCAAGTTGATGTAAGACATTAAATAGGAATAATATATTAGTAAAATTTCAGCGAATGAATTTGAAGTAAATCCCACGTTTCGCCTAGCAATCTGGTCCAAGCTTTTTCAAGGATTTACTTCAAATTCATTCGCTGAGATTTTACAAATATATTCTTCTAACCTCAGAATAGTTTATATGAAATGACACAAAAAAACTGGTACATGGTTAAGCTTCATCTAATGTTTACAACCATGAAACTGTTTCCTGTATATGTTAGGTTCATTTGCTTCAGTTAGAGCTTGTTTTCAACATGTTTATAAAAACAGATTCTAGTTTGTATGTACAATAGTGAGAGAAAAGAGGTTAAGCATTTAGTCTTCAAATATTCAGTTGATTTTGACAACTCAGCTAACCCACATATCGATTTGAAGTTTATTCATCAAATGTTTTCTAAACAAATCAATATTTCTTTGTTTTCAACTTGTTGAAAAATCATAATCTTTGGCCATACATTTTGTGAAGCTTAAATTCTATATAAGAAAGAAATATCTCTTGTGTTTGAATTTGTTTTGTTATCATTATTAACAGAAAGGGGTTTGTGGACATTTTAGTAATTTTATATAGTTGAAATCATGAGGCGATTGAAGCTAGACCTGGAAGCACTGGACGGTCGTTTCGTCCTATTGTGGGACTTCTCAGCAGTGCACATCCACGATCCCGCCTCGCGAGATTCCAACCCAGGACGTATCAGTTTCACGCGCGAACGCTTAACCACTAGACTACTAAGCCGGCATCCAACGGTGTTAGTGTCTAACTTCAACCAATCCACGAAATTGAGCAACCACTCACCAATGTCTTCAGTGAGTTGATATTTCGTGGATGTCCACTGCTAAGGAGTCCCACAATATGACGAAATGGCCGTTCACTGCTTCCAGATTTTCTATGGCGGCCTAACTTCATTTGACTCAAGATTCCAACTACCTAAAATGTTATCATTATTGTTTATTATATTTTCAGTTCATACACTTAAGCAACTGAAAATGCCTATTTTCCTTAAATTATACTTCAGATCCTTTGTTTTTCGTTCTTATTTATTCTCTATGCTATTTCCTTTAATTAACGTAATGCCTTCCCATTTCAATAATCAAAACGAGACAATTATTTTAGCTAGCCTACTCCATTCATATTTTAATCTATTTTTAGTTCAGTAGTTTCTGGATCTTTTTTATACACTCACATCCTGTAGAAGTTACGTAAACCTGTATACACAGGCACCAAATGGCCTAATATTTTACTCTTTATTATTATTAAGTAGTGGAATGGTTGAGGGAAGATATTAACGCCGTTGGTTACCGACTCAATGATCTAGAGGTGAAGCGTTCGTGAGAGACCAAAGGCCTAGGGTTTGAATCTTTCAAGTAGTATCGCGGATGCACACTTCTAAGGAGTCCCATCCTGGAACGAAACGGTCATCCAGTGCTTCCAGGTTTTCAATTGTGAAGCAACATTGGTCGGTTCATGATTTCAATGAAATTCAACAATCTCGACAAACTCAAACTCAAGATAACTGGATTATACTAGACAGAGGTATTTAACCAAAGTATATGCTTAGATGAAAACAATATTAAAATAAATTTACTTGAATTGATCAATTCAATCCTTTGTTGAGCTTTCAACCAAGCTACATCAATTTGTTGATTTGATTGTAATTCTGGATGACTATTTATTAGTAATTCTCGGTTATGATGATTTAAAAGTGTTGGATCTTTTACTGAATAAATAAATGGTACAAATTCATCTTGTTCTTCATTCTGTAACAAGACAGATTGATTTAGATCATGATTATTTGTAATATTATAATGTTTTCGAATAGTACGTTCATTTTTCAAATCATCAGGTGAAATAAGGCGTTTAATAGATGGCTGATCAGGGTGTGTAGATTTTATCAATATGAAATCTGATAAAAAATTTGGTCTAGTTACAGTGACATTTGACTTTTGATCATTTTGCAATCTGTTTGATTCATGAAATTTTACTGATTGTTTTTTAATTAAAACAGGGTTTGTTGAGTCAAGATTAAGTGAATCTAGTTTTTCTAAAGGATAAGAAGAAATATGTTGGTTTGAAAATGCCCAGTTGACATTTCTTTTATCAGGGAATGAAGTAGAAGAAGTTATTGTTGGAGCGTGAGAAATAATGCACGTTGATTTAATTATATCCGTTTCATTTGCTTGAAGTGTTTTTTGTGATGAAGTGGCTGAAAGTAAGACGGTGGTGTCTTCTTGATTCGAATCCCATGGAACAACAGATCTTCCATCGAGAGGATAATTTGTTGAATCTTTGTTTCTTTCATCTAGATCACTAGCTGAAACTGATTGTGCCTTAGATTCTGTCATCTCAGAGGAATTATTTGTTAATATTTTGGTTTCATTGCCAATTTTCATTGCGGAAGAATCTGATAATTTATCTGATTGACAAATTGAACTCTGTTTATTTGGAATGTAAGCTGTGGCGGAATTTTTACATGATGTTCTCAAAGGTGTTTGTACTGATAATGTGTTATTCGTGTCAGGATAGTTTTGATGAGATTTGTTTTCCGATTTCTCCGAAACACTATTGTTCTTTGCCTTTTCAGATACAGTCTACAAGATTAAAAATTAATTAGTAATGCTGAATAGATTGAAAATAATAAATAGGCAGGTCAATCAGTATACAGATGTTTTTAAAAATCAGTTGAATATCAATACTTGAAAAGAGTCTGTCAATCGGCATTGGAAAGTTTTATTTATTTGAATTACCTAGAGGATAGATAATGATAGACGGACACTGTCGGTTTTAAAGTTTGAATTTGTTTTATACAATTTAAAGCAATTAGTCCCTTTTATAAACTTTCGATAGTGTAATAAGAAGACGAAGATTATCAGAACTATGTGATATATTAGCGCTATACATTTCGAACAATCTTATCACTTGTTAAGAATATTTACATATAAAAGTAAAAGGTGAACTATACTGGAAATGGGGAGTAAGAGTAGACAAGGATCATAATAATAATAGTGTGAAAACAATTTGACACCTAATCACTCTGGATAATAAGCATATATTACCAGGGTAGGTTTAAAGAGAGAACAAACTGTTTTTGAATACACAAAGGGGGTTTGAATTTTCTTATGGCTAAGGCTTCAATAAACCTTAGTATACGCCCTTTTACATTTTTATACAACACCACAAAAGCCGAGTTAAGATAAATCTTATGGCCTGTTTCGATTATGTGTTTGGCAATAGAGGATGATGGATGTTTTATACAGTTATTTTGTAAAAAAAAGCGACACTTGAATTGATTTTCCTTGTCATAATTAGAATTATTTTGATCGACGGATGACAGGATGTCACTATTATAAAAGAGACTTAACAGTGAAAAAATATTTTATGTTAAGTATTGTAAGCAAAGATGAATAGTGGCTTGCAGTGAAATCCAGGATGCGCGTTTCGTCCTATTTGGGGCTCGTCAGCTGGATGTACCTGTATCACTCTGGGATTCGATCCCAGTAACTTTCGCTTTAAACGCCATCGCTTGATCCACTCAGCTACTGAGTCCTGATAGCCACTTGCTTGTACAATGGGGTGAAGTTTGAATCCACTTGGTATTGTTTGTTTAAATCTTCCCATTGATGTTTAGGACTCCAACTGGTCAGTCTCTTATTGGCATATGTGCTTACTGTGTGCATTGCCTTGATATAGCCTTATTTCACAAGCATTGTAAGCAAAGATGGATTGTTGTTCCGTTTTTTTGAACATTTGTGTTAGATTTTTAGAAAAAGTTTAAAGTGTTATTTGCATAATAATAATAAAAATAATAACAATGAAATATATACTGAAATTTTTAATTGAATCTAAACGAAAAACTGTCTGAATTGATCTTGTATAATGAGCATGATGTTAAGGTCCCATCCAGTAAATCTTATGCTTTCTATCTTAGGTGAACATTCCTAGGTAAATTTCTACGTGGCTGATTAATCATATTACTTTCTAATGAGCAATGATTTGGTTTATAGGATGAATTATCCTGAATAAATCAACTATTGCTTTAATCGTTTACAGCTTCAATAATAAATTAAATACATTAGATTGCTTTTTATTTACTCTCCTTGATTCCATTAGTCTATTTTGATTCTCTTGTATCTGTGTTTGTGCGTGTATAGGTTTTATTATTCCTATTGAAATGAATTACTGTCGTGGAAAATAAACTAATTAATGATAGATTGTTGGTTGTTGACAAGTACTAGAATTTGGGGTAAAGTAACTACAGTGATGATAGATTTATATTTATTAGTGGGATATTGATTTATTGTGTTACTATTATTTTTATTCGTCTATCTATGTATGGGTGTTTATATGTGAATGAGTGAGTGAGCAAATTAATATGTATGATTGATTGTATTTCAATGTTTCTGATTCCTCTAGTTCTTGGGAGGTAATTTATCAATAAAAGAAATGAATCATCGCCTATTTGTTGACTATACACATGCTAATGAGTTGATCGATTATATAGTACAGTAGCTTAATTATTGAATACTAAAGAAACTAGTGTTTTACCGATGAAATTCAATGTTCAGGCTAATTAATAAAGGACTAGCCCATATCCATTACGATGATGGTTTTTCTTAAAATTAGTTTGTTCACTTCTATGAGATAAGGAGTATAGTTATCAAAACACGATGAAGGGAAGATTTTTTTGTCTGTATGATCAATTATGAGAAAGAATAACGTTCCATCTTTATTTCAGTTTCGTTAACTATAGAAGTAAATAATGATTGCAGGAAACAGTAAAAGGACTTTATCCACAGAAACTGGCTCTGAATTTCATTGGGTTAACTTTTTTACAGGTAACCCTCAGTGAGGCCTCTATACAATTAATTGTTTGACTCTACAATATGTAACTAGATGTGGAAACATTGGAGCAACTCAAATGTATAATAATAGGATAATTGCTGAAAAATAAAGAAACTCTAGTTAGTTGGTTTACTTTATTTTCTGAAATAATAATTCCGAAACAGTAATGACTTACAGTTTTTACATTTACGATCAATTTTTTTGAAGCTAAAGGTTATTTTAAAGTCATTAAGAGGCAATATTTGAACTGGTCCAAGATGTTCAACTATCAATAATTGGTTAGTTATTCAGACTTCAAGTAATTTGAATCAATCACATTTAATCACTACTGACTAGGAAATTGAAACTGTTTAGCTAGAATCAGGCTAAACGAATCATAGGTGAAACTTCGATTGTAGAGATCGGAATTTAGATCAACATTACAGTAGCTTATTTACGGCTGTACGTTACTTTAAAATATTATAATGAAGCAAATGCCTTCTAATGAGTTTAAAAACGAAACTGAGTGCAAAATGTGACATAAAAAACACAACACAAAAGATACAGTAACTTGACCATTTTAATTTTGTGTTTCTTACAACTGATTTAAAAAAACGAAATAACTTTCAGATTATTCATATACTAAACGTTTACTACCTGTATTTCGGTGTCATCAAAGTAGTAGAGTTGCGCTTATCGTCAAAATAATTAAATTTGTTATCAGAATTTGATGGTAGAAAATCACCATACTAACAACTAAACAACTGGTATATTGTTCTTTATTATTTAAGCGAAGTTGGATAGTGGATAGTAATGGAATCCGGAACGTGTTTTTTTATCCTGATTTTAACTTGTCAGATGGATATATTTGCATTTCGGTGTTGATGTTCATTTCGGGAATTCAAACTTATTGCTTTTCACTTGAAGCAGCAGTTAGTTATCTACTTATTTACTGAGTCCGGAAAGTCAGTGTCATGTGAAATGGAGAAGGGTTATTCATTTGTCAAGTTTTAAATCATTTTGCAGAGAATAGCAGCACTAAGATTCAGGTAGATCTGGGTAACGAGTCTCAAATGAGACTAAAAGCGTATTCTGGATTATATTGGTAGCTACAATTCAACTGTGATTAAAAATGTTTGTGAATGGTGACAATATCAAGTCATTTCGCTCAGGATGTCCATATTCCCAAACAGATTGATTAGTTGCAGCTCTCAAAACAAAATTTAAACCCTTATTCGTAAATGATTCCATTTATTACAGATCAGATCATTAAAATGTATTAAAACATTTGTTAACTTTTTTTTCAAATCTTTCTTTAGTGAATATTCATATTAAGTTACATTACACATAAATGAATTATGCAATCGATTTTTATTTCTAATAGTTTCTATAGAAAACAGGATATACATATGTATGGATACTTCTTGATATAAAAGTGATTCATTTATTGTTTTTTATCGATCTATTTTGTAGCTTATTTTTGTCAGTGGACAATACTAAGAATAGATTTATTAAAATTGTCATTAAACTGACAGTCGTTTTTTTAACTTAAGAGAGTGAAACAGGAAAAAAACAGAAAACAAACCATTTACAAAATTTAGAATTCACGTACTTTCGGTAAATCTGTCAGTTCTATTTTATATTGTAATGAAGTAGCTGGATGTCTTGGAGGAACTGATGGTGGACGGGGTGGGGAAGACGGTGGAGGTAAAGGTGGTGTTGGTGGAGATGAGGATAATTTTAAATTTGTTATTGAAGCAACAGACGTACTAATTTGTGTTGAACAGTTTAATTCAGAAATTGAAGATACGTTTAAATTAGTAATGATATTAGAGGATTTATCAGAAATTTTGTCCATAACTAATGAACGAACTTCATCTGGACGACAATGTTCATGATAGTGCGGTGCTTTCAAATCAACATTTGTAGAATTCATTATCGAATCTCGAAGTGGTGTTGGAGGTGGAGGTGGGAACCAAGTATTTGTATCGGTTGGTGAATGAGGTTGGGTAGGGATATTTACAATTTTCTTGGATGGGGACAGATAAGAATTAGTCGATTCTGAGGTTAGATGACTCTATAATCAAGTAAAAATGCACAATTATAATTAAATATCTTAATAACGGTGTTTTAACTTAAATTAGATTACTAATTTATCGTAATTAAACAGTAATAATCGCTACTTTTATAGATCAGCTAACTCTGTGACTAAGAATTGAAATGCTTTTCTCCATGTTAAAATATATGGAATGAAACTATGAATTTTTCACACTAATTCAAATAGATTAAGGACTATATATAGTAAACAAAGGTTGCTACGATAATTAAACAGGCTTATATCTTGTAGGGAAGTAGATAATTCTCTACATCTAAAGTTGTTGGAAAATGTATACTGTTATAGAAATTGATGAATCACATTAAACTGTTTATTTATTTGTTATATACAGATTCGTTTTCTGTTTAGTTGCTTTATTGTATTTTCTACGGTCCTATAGGTATAAGTTAGTATTAGTCTACCTATTACAGTTATCATTTCTAATCTACACAAGAATCAGTTCATAATCATTAGATTAGTAATAATATAGTCAGGAAGTAAAATATGAGAATTATTATCTCAGTTCTATTAGATTTCTTGACAGTTTATAAAGTGTATTCTTTTTTTTTATTTTACTGATTCTGTTAAACTAGACATTCATATATCATTATAGATGTTGATTTGATTATTGAAAGTTATAATTCTCATCAAAATCATTATGATATTTAGTAATTTATTCTGGTGGTCTATTGAGAATGGTTAAATTTTTCAGTTCCCATGAGACAGTAATTTTTTTTAACTTTTATCCCACATATATAGATACATATATATGTTTTCAACATTTTTGTGATTAAGTCTTTGCTATTATTAATCATTTTGACTTGTATGCTTCATATCTAAGGTTAACTGGATGGAATATATTTTCAACATTGAAGTTGCAAGTACATTTACATTAGCTTAAACCATGTATTGAATTTGCCTAGATCATCAATGAAAACTTGAAAACACTGAACAGCCGTTTCATCTTCGAACAGGACATCTCAATAGTATGCATCATTGACTCATCAATTTCAGACAATGGATGAGGGTTACTTAATACTGTAGAATTGATTAATGTTATATATGTACACTATTGAATACCGTCTAGACGGTCTAGACGTTAAGGGTTCCTGAGAAAGGTCGAAGATCATAGATTCGATTTCTGTCAGCATCATAGATACGCACTGCTGGAGACACGTACTAGGTGAAACGGCCTTCAAGTGATTTCAGGTTTTCAATACTGGTTTAGCTAAGATAAGGCTAAGATTCAAACTATGAAAACTCCATAATCTTCACAAATCCTCGTAAGTTAATATTCAAAATAACTAGTCGTGTAGAATGTAAATGTACATTTCGAAATGAACTAAAATATTTAGAGTAGCCCAAATTCTTCATTCAGTCATTCATCAAAAGTAGCTGCAATAAATACTTATTGAAAACTAAAGAGGGAAGTGAATATGTGTTTATATAATATGAGTTTGAAACTCATCATTGATAAGTTTTCTTCATCTTTAAGGGAACTGATGTTCATCATTAGATTTGAATCAGTATCTCACAGTGTCAGTCAGAAATGTTGCCAATGAGCTATTCAATCTGAGGCATCCACTAACTACTTTTTACTAAGCACTTAATTAGTGAACATATATGAGAATCTTTATAAAAGTGAATTGTTTGAAGATCTAATTATTGTCGTAAGATAAATATTTAAAGAAACGTTATTCATCATTAAGTCCGTTGAGGTAAATGTTGCGCGAAAAAAACTTACGCTTTGGTTTGAGATAAGCAAAGTATTGAAACAGTGTTTTTCACTTCATTAATTGATCTAACGACTAAACATAATTACTATACAGGTCATTAATACTGAGTGGAGTAAGTTTCGTATGATTGTAGCTAATATTAAAGACTACTTATATTTTGGGTGACCATACTGACATTCGAAGTAGTTAACCTAGCTAAATGAAATACATTGGTTAACAGTAGATCATATTGTTAGATGTGCCAAATAGCTTAATTATGTTAGATAGTCTTTTCAAGTACAAGATGAATGTAAATAACATTCTACTTAATTACATTTTTCCTTCATATTGTATCGTTGGGGTCATGAGCAATCAGAATTTAATCTGTGAATAATTACATCAAACTATATATATATCAGGCCAGAAATATTTTGAATATTATTAGTTCATATAAAATTGTGGTGAGACTACAATTTGTGGACGACCTTTAAGGGACATTAAAGTGGACTTGAGAATGTTCACCTACTTACTAGTGCTAAATAAGAGTTAAAAACCTGTGTGTAGAAAAAGGATTATAATTTAAAGTTGATGGTTAGGGTTAGGAACTAGATATAAAGTTTTCATAACGAACTGACATCAGCTAAAATCCTAAAACACTCTTTAGCCAAATGGATGGATGAATTTCGCTTCAAAATCCAAGACTTGTTATCCTAAATCTGATTAGTTCATCCATAAATTATAGTCTCGCCACCACAGTAATATTTATCTTAACTCACTTTATTATTACTATCACAAGTGGAAAGTGAATCGTGTAGAAGATTAGTTGGTGTAACTGTCATTATGTCGAAATTTGTTTGAGTACTTTGAGTTGAAACTCTGTGTGTCATAATGTCTTTAGCATTATTGTTCACGTGATTATTTGTATTGGAGGAATTATCAATAAAAGTTGGTGTTGTTGTAACGCTGTTAACAGTACACGTAGTAACTAATGATTGTGGAGAGATTTCTTTTGTTAAATGATTATCATGTTCCATTAATAAATATCTATCAATTAAATTTTCATAAATGACAGATTTATTTGATTTACTGAGATTGGATGGAGAGATTTCATGAACTGCCGCACCATCTGGTGGACATCTTGGTGACATGCATATATGTGGTCGAGAATTTTGTAAGAAATGAGATTTATTGTAATTCTGTTCACTTATTGATGCATTCATAAGATCCAATTTTTGCTTGATTCTACACTCTTTAGATTCTTCACGTAACTGTATTTTGATTGGTTGAGAAGTGGTTAGTGTATCCTGTTTCACTGAAAGTTATAAAGAGAATAACGTTTTACTAAGTTGTGGAAGATTGAAAGTCTTACTAATAATTTCATCTTAAATCTGTCTGAGTTTATTTATCATTGCACATAATGAAGTTTTCCCACTTATCATTTAAGTATAAAGTTGAGTGGAAAATATTAGTTAAGTTATGGCCGTTGTAGAGCCTGACACAAATATGTATTAGCCAAGCTCCCAACATCATATAACCACCCAGATATAAACATCCATTTCTTTTCCATAGTTGCTTATTAGAGTAAATTAACTACTAAAATTTATTTTGAAGACTTTTATTGTACAAAAATTACATATATCATATTTCACCAGATAATAGCACCATGCCTTGTAGCACTCTTTCTGAGTGAAAGAAACACGTTTAAGCTCATGAAGTGACTGTATGACGTCGTTTCTTTCACAAGTGAAATTACATCGAATACGAACTTGTTGGACACGAAGTTTTATGACGCTCATATATCTCGGATGCATGCTTTCAGCTTATCTCTCTAACAAAATTTATATGAATATTGTAAAATAAATGCCCGAATATATAAATTCATGTTGAATAATACTTGAATAATTACCAATTATATATATTGAAATCATGAGTCAATTGAAACTAGACAACCATGGAAACCTGGAAGCACTGGACGGCCGTTTCGTCCTATTGTGTGACTCCTCAGCAGTGCGCATCCATGATCCCGCCTCGCGAGATTCGAAACCAGGATCTATCTGATAATTACTAATTAATTAAGGAAAATCCTATTTTTAAGCATTTTATTATTTCTACTGACTTACTTGTGCATTTTTTATCTTGTAAAGATGAAGAATTGTAATTTGTCAAATTATCGCTGGTATTATTATGACTGATAATTGATTCCTTTACAGGTAAAGTTGATGCTAATGTTATCTTTGTATCAATATTATTGAGTATATTTTGCTTGTCAGAAGGATAAGTTGATAAAGAAGCATTGAAGAGATCAGCTTTTATCCTGTGTGAAATGGATAAAACAAAACAATAAATAAATATAGGCATAAATATGAAAAATCTATGAATAAACTTGGCTTAAATTAGTAGTTTTCTGAACAACTGGCTACTGTTGAAAATACTTGTTTTCTGGAGGCTATCTATCTATTTTTCTTCCATTTCTATACATGTCTTTTATGTGATAATCTGGAGTATATATATATATACCAGTTAAGTAGTTCAATTTTTAGAGATTCATTTATATAGATTTAAAACACTTTAATCTTTGGATTTCACTAATTTAGTAAACAAAAGAAACAAGTTGACATAGATTCCTCTCAAAAAATCATCTGCGGAATTCCTGTTTACTTTTTGTATATTTTCATTTATTGAATTAAGTTTTCAATTCTGTACAAGCACCAACTGATGGTTAATTAAAACGTCGATAAACTGAGATATTAACCGAAAAACTCAATATTACTTCAGAAAATTACCATTTATTTTGATAGAATCCCATGTGGAAATTTTTAGAAAAAACATTTAATGGTGTTATTTTAGCTTATTCAATGATAAGACTGACTTAGATGTCGTAGAAAATAAAACTATGATGATAATAAATATTTGGCGTCACCACGGTGTTTCAAACTTTCTTTGGTTTACTGAGAGACTTGGATATTATAGGTTTAATCCGTTTAGAGATTGTGTCTGTGATCAGTCATTCCTTCATGATTTTCGGTGACTGTCTAGCTAGGGTCGACCTGTGATCTATCTGTAAAAGAATGCTCTTTTTGAACTGATTTATTTATCGAATTTGATGTTAAAAGTAACGGAATGAATATTGCTGAACTTATGTTTGCATGTTCCTTCATAATTGTTACTGCTCAATAAGAAGTAAACACTGTCTTAGGAAGAGTGACATTTCAAACTTGATTTAATTTTTGCTTCATTTGAAGTGACCAGAGACTGAGAATACAGAACTCGATATACTGCTAATTTCGAACTATACATAAGATGTACCATGTTCATCTTTTTGACTAATGTCGAAAATTGTAAAAATTGAGTTAAGATTCCTTACTAAATGGCGATAATTATCCATGTCAAGTAAACGATTTGATAACTACTATATATAAATAATAAATAACTAGACTATATGAATTCAGTTAATAATTGGTCATTATTTGTTGTATATTTATTTTTCGTTACAACGGTTACACTGAAAACGGAATAAATCAACTTACCCTGAGCTGTCTATATTTCAAAAATGAGAAAGTGTTTAAATTTCACATCAGAAGCTTATTTTTTGTATCTATCATAGTTTAGACATTTAAGTTAACAGAAAGACAAGCAACAATCTAACAAATGAGATCATGAAAACAGGCAGAG
Organism: Schistosoma mansoni; assembly: GCF_000237925.1. Classification (NCBI taxonomy): domain Eukaryota; kingdom Metazoa; phylum Platyhelminthes; class Trematoda; order Strigeidida; family Schistosomatidae; genus Schistosoma; species Schistosoma mansoni. The sequence continues at coordinate 15,037,051 of NC_031496.1, forward strand.
GAATACTTAAACAAGATTAGAATTGAATAATCGATCTTTATTACTTTTCTTCCTCATATTATTAGGATTATCATTGAGCTTGTTGTTAGACAAAAAAAAGGGGTGGATTGTTATTTTTCTTGGCATGAAGTATAAAACGAGATAGAAACTGATTAGTGAATATTTTGTAATTTGAGTAAAAAAATTCACAATTCGATTTCTATATGGTTTATTACTAGACAGAAATATGTATTTTGAATAGATTTCTCTATAAGCATGTCTCTATATGATTTAAACCTAATTTTTCTTCCCTATCAGTCAGTCAGTCTTAAATCGGTCACATTAGTAAATATGTCTCAAAACATAAAATTTTACGGAATATTTTAGGGAATATTGAATCATATATATATATATATATATATATATATATATATATATATATATATATATATATTAGAACTGTAATTTATCTCCTGATTAGTATGACAACTAAGAATAAATTAACCCTGAAAAATTTTCTTAATAGTTTGATTAAACAAATAAACCCTTCTCTTTTTAATTTTATAACTGTACGTTTGTATAAAATTCGTTCATAGGAGATAGGAATTCATGCATTCGAGATGAGTAATGCCAACTGATTATAGAGATATATATTTTTATTAGATATAGGTATAAGTCACATCTAAACTAATAAATATTTTAATGACATTCCATATTCCTTTTGTATAAGAAGATTTGCATTTATGATATAGGGAAGTATATATATGATATTTAAATAATTTATTAGTGATACAAATAAGAATAATACAGTAAAGATAGATAGTTTTACAGTTTTATTCAAGTAATAAATAAATAAGCAATTCAGTAAAATAATGAATGTTATTTACTTGAAATTGGTCATTTTAAATATCGGAAGAAATCACTTCAAAGACTTAAATGGTTAGCCTTCATCTACTGCTGATCAAATAACATTTGAGGAAAGCTTACATAGAATTTCGATACTATTGCTTTTACTTAAAGTCAGTCAGCTACAAGGTAGGACCAGGCACATATATGTATCGGTCCAAGTTGCCATACCTCTCTAGCACAACAAGACAAACACCGAATTCATAGAAGTAGTTAATTTAGTGGTGGTGACATATAAAAAAAGGTTCTATATAAGGATATATTATAGGAAGAAAGAAAGATATGAAGCAATTTTAATCTCATAGCTGAAGGGAAGAAAGAGAGTGTATACACCTACACCATTTTGATCGATCCTGAGTCATGTCACACAGAGTCACCAACCATTGGTTACAATAGTCACGCGGACCCCAACCAAGTAGTCTGCATCTACCAACATGGCTCAGAATAGAAGTTATTGACTTCAAGCACTGATTCTACGTTTTGGTATGACCGCTCCTAACTTTCTCCCAACCATCCCGATAACTAGTCAGCATTGTGCGTCATGGTAATCGATGGTTGGGAATGCATAATATGTGGCCCAACCATCTCAATTGATGAAGATTCACAGCCTCATCAACTTATTTACCATCATTCCCTAATACCCTGCATCTAACCTCACTATTACTTACCCGGTGATCCCAGCAGTTGCGAACAATACTTTTAAGGCATCTGTGGTCAAATATTAGTAACTTACGAGTGCCATCCAAATGCCCTAGTACTGCCGAGAGGGGGGAGAGTCCGCTCTCCCTCTCGAAATGCTCTCACATGGCCGCGCGTATATAGCCTCTGCCATAGAAGTCCTACTCACTGCCTTCTCGTGGCACCGGTGTTGTTTACGAAATTGAGATAACGAAAAGCGAATGTCCGGCGCTTAAACCGGGTTGGTGGACACGGAGCGTCCATCTAAGGGAGTTGGAAAACCCTGATTCCACATGGGCCCCAGTATCCTGAGGGAACAAATGGCGTATGACTCAATCGTTGACCACCGGCTACCATGGGACTGCATCTCCTCACGATGCTCCACTGCCTTGTGGATCAGACCTTTAGGTCAAAGGCTCAGGGTGTGGCCCCCTAAGAAAGCCACCTGCTTTAGTTTGGGCACCTGGGCAGTATCACAGCCTCCACACAAATCAAATGATATTTGTTTGGCGCATATATATCTGGTGCCCTTTGTACCAATGTGTTTAAATAAATTAATAATGGCCATGTTTCACAGCCGTAATGTAGAACAGAGAGAACTGCTGCGCGGTATACTCGTCCCTTAATTAATAGACGGATATCTCATCTTCGCCATAGGTGACGTAAGGTGGTAAAAGCCAAACGAGCTTTTTAAATCCGTGCAGAGATTTCGTCAGCCACCAACCCATTAGGGCTGATCAGACTTCCAAGATAAGTGAAGTTGTCGACGCGTTCGACTACTTCACTCCTTATTCTTAGTTCAGATGTTGACGCAGGCCAGTCCTGGAGTAAAAATCTACATTTAAAGGGGGAGAAACGCATTTTACGATTAACTGTTGTCTGCTGTTAAAAAAGCACAGTTTGTTACTTCAAAAGCTTTGGTTTTAGTGCAAATCTATCCAAGATATTGTATACAAAATTATGTGAATATCATTGTTATGACAATTAGGTTTACACAGGTTTTTATCATAATTATTTGATTTGGTAGAAATAATATATTTGTAAAATTTCAGCGAATGAATTTGAAGTAAATCCAACGTCTCGCCTAGCAATCTGGTCCAAGCCTTCTCAAGGAAATATAATCAAACATCAAAATTATCGAATATAAATAGGTACATGGTTATGTTATCTTAACACATCGTTTCACATCAAAAGTCTCTTACACACTAATACATATACCTAGTTTAAACATTTTTAACGTTGATTGGATGACCTTTTCAGTGTACAATGAACCGAAGAACCATGTATCTATTTATATTCGATAATTTTGATGTTTGATTATATTTCCTTGAGAAGGCTTGGACCAGATTGCTAGGCGAGACGTTGGATTTACTTCAAATTCATTCGCTGAGATTTTACAAATATATTATTCCTATTTAATGTCCTACATCAACTCGGTGCCTAAATAATGTGAAACTATTCGCTCTAATTTAGACGAAAGTTCTTACATATTTGATTTGGTGTTTTAAGCTTTACTGATGAAGGTTACATTTTCGATCATAAGAGCTGAAGAATTGATAAATGTTTCAGAGTCTCATTATTAATATTTCATTAGATAGACTAAGAAGATAAGGAACTTTATTTCTTATACAGTAGGCTCGAGTCATACGCCAAGTGGATGTAAGTTATTTTCTTGTTTGTTTGAACTTTAATCGTTACTAAATTTGGACTGCTAGTGAATGTGTCATTTAGTTGAAAAAATAACGCATGAATTATTTTGAAAAAGATGGTTGACAGATATTAAGAACTGATAGAGGTTAAACAATAAGACCGTTAAATAATGTCTCAGTGATTTATAAATTAAGGACCTGAGTTCCATCTTTGATGACAATCATGGACACCTCTTTATTGTGGAATCCAATACTGGAACGAAACAGTTGTCTAGTGCTTACTGCTTTCCAGTGGCTATTTGACTAAGATTAGTTCATGATGTTAACTATAAATCACATGACTCAAGTGCCATTTTAGAATATGTAGCAAGAGGACGTGTATTCCGGTAATACGTTGTTGTGAATAGACTTATTTGAGTGGAAACTTTCTATATGAATAATTTATAACACACTGTTTCAAATAATTCATCAATATAAATAAGTGACTATCTAATTAGCCTACACGCATGCATTTTATGAATTAACAGTACCATTAAATTCCATGGAGTTAATGAATTTCAAATGAATGTTAAAATAATTTACTACTCTGATAGTATGACGTTCAAATATATGAATAATCTTTAAAATCAAAAATATCTGAACACAAAAATACCCTTCATAAATTATTTTACATGTGGAAATAATTAAAATTCTTTTATACGTACGCTCCCTAATGAACTAACAGGATTTTCCTATAGCTGTCAAGACATTATAAAAATCTTCTCTATAGTTCTATAAAGGGAAAATACTTTCATATTCATACACAAACACTGAAGACAATAGTGAACGGTGGCGCAACTTTGTCGATTGGTTGAAGTTAGACACTAACACCGTTGTATGCCGGCTCGCTGGTCTATAGGCTAAGCATTCGCGCGCGAGATTCAAGGTCCTGGTTTTGAACCCCGTGGGCGGGATCGTGGATGCGCACTGCTGAAGGGATCCCATATTACTGTTGAATGGCCGTCCAGTGCTTCCAGATTTTCCATGGTGGTCTAGCTTTAATTGACTCATGAATTCAAATATCTAATTTTTTTATTCAATGTGTTCGTTATTAATCGTACAATAACGTACTACCCAATAAAACTTAAAATAATATTTCATTTTCCAATTAACCATTTAAAAAGACTAATAAATTCATTTCAAGAAAAAACTAATTAACTTATATAGTCAATGAAATTTTTAATATTCGGATTAATTTTGTTAGGTCCCCAAAATATACAAATGATGTAATTTTATTTAGATATTTCTTTGAACAGCAAAATTAATTATGAATGAAGCGAGAAAGAAAAAAAGAATGGACATAATGTCGGTAACTCAGTTTCAATATATGAATAAATATATTTGCTAAGATGTTATATGAAGAGATTTGATTAGTTTGAAGATAATCCTCTTTCATATAAACTGGGATCAACTAAAAATTGAAGGAAAGTATTTCTTTCTGTTATGGTTGAAGATCACATTATCTTAAAAGCCAACTGAAATAAAAAAGGAAAACTAATTAGTGCACTTAAGTTAAATAGTTCATAAGTATCGTGTTCATTGTGAGATGTGAAAATCCTGAATTGTATTGTGATAATTACTAACACCAAACAAGTGGGAAATAAATACTTAATATTCATGGATTCTTTTAAGCTTCTTTAACTAGTGTCAGTTTTTTTGTATTATTATTTAAAATTACATAATGCTAAACGATGATTTTCGTTGAAGAAAGGTAATGAGATAATGAGTAAAACTTTTTCTTAAGCTACCCTTATTTCTAAATAAGTATTAAGAAAAAGGAAGGTAATGTGCATTTAAAAAGAATAAATCCAAATGATAGACTGATGATTGATGAGAGGAGAGAGGATAAAAATCTAAACATTTATGCGGAGTTTAGACCTGCTAACTTTTATGATATGTATGTACATATAAATTTACATATACACCAGTATTCTATATAATTATCATTATTGCAATGTATATTTATCTAAAGGAAAGTAAGAATGGTACAGATTGGGTAGTAAACTATAACTAAGCTAAATGTGTACATATGAGTCAGTTACATGTGAATAATGTTTGTTAGTCTGTTTTATAAAACCTCGTCATCTATCCATCAATTATTTTGGAAAATGACACACATATTAATGTATTGTCATAAGATAGAATCTTATATCTATATACATCATTTTATTTACCAAAATTATTCACTAATTCTTCTTATGCTAATAAATGGCTAGAACATTAGGATTTTAGTTGTTATTTTATACTTTCTATTTATAGTCTCTATCTTCAAGATTAAGCATAATCTTGTTGTTAACTGCGTTCTGAATATGTGAATATAAGATGTCTTGGAGTTATCTCGTATTATATACATGTATATTTATATATCTGTCAAGATATGTAACATCACAAATGTCAAAATTATTCCAGAACAATACTTAAGATATATATGCAAAGATATATTTATATTTAGAAATGAACATGAAATAAAAAGCATTTATCTTTTAGCAAATGAATTGAGTAACTGTATGAACAAAAATGGTATTATAACTTTAAATGTTTAACCCCTGACTAACATTTTCCCAATTCATAAGATGTAATTGAGTTTGTATCATGACAGAATAAACTGTTTTCTTTAACAAAACTTTAGTTGAAGTTAGACATTAACACCGTTGGATGCCGGCTCAGTGGTCTATCGGTTAAGCGCTCTGGCGCAAGACTGTTAGGTCCTGGGTTCGAATTTCGCGATACGGAATCGTGGATGCGCACTGCTGAGGAGTCCCAAAATAATACGAAACGGCCATCCAGTGCTTCCAAGTTTTCCATGGTGATCTAGCTTCGACTGATTCATGATCTCAACTGTATAAAAGATTACTAAAATCTCCACAAAACCCCCTACTGAATACTTTAGTTGTGTAAAAACTAGGTCTTGTGTTTATTTGTTGCGTGTAACTGATATATGATTTAAACTAATAATGAAGCATCAGTTGATAGTTCAAATGTAACAATCAAATTCTTATGATATTAACACTGAGAAATCATTATATACGGGTGTGATAAAGAAATTAGGGAGTATAAAATTATGTGATGATTTTGAAATAATCATTTTCGGAGCTGGGTTTTAATAACTTAAAACAATTTCTTAGATAATTGCTGATTTCTTGTTATTACAGTTATTACCTAGTTTCAAAGTATTTGGGTAGATAATAAATTTGTACTATATACGGTTACGAATATAATAACTTGATATTAAATATGATATTATATTCTCCTTTCTTCTAAATAATGAGGTTAAATTTATTTGACATTGAAAGGTGATTAATATCGCTGTGAATTTCACTGGCACATATTTACGAAATTCTACCTACCATATTTTCAAATGTTATAATTCTTTTCAATAATTTCGTCAACTTCTTCCAAATCGGCTTTTATGTGAAATGAGTTAATTGTTCACAAAATGTCTACCTCAACAAAAAACCTTCCATATCGTTTTGTGATACTGTATTTATGCCATCTATACCACTGATCTTAGAGAAAACGTCTATTGAAGCATGCAGTAGTTGTATATACCTTGTAAATTAGACATATGAGTTTTGGATATCATAAATGTGAATTGTGTTAAATCACGAAGATCTGAAGTATATTAGGCGAGGGGGGGAGGAGGATAAGTAGTTTGTTCATTGATATAAAGATAAACAACATACAATATGAATCAGTATTTCGAGTTTTTTATTTTGAACTTCTTAAAATGCAACGTGAAGAAGGTAAAGTTTGAATTCAATACTCTACAAGCCCCTAATCTATAATTATCCCTCAAATGGCTCGATAAACTTTTTAAGTCATGACTTCCTACCAAATTCAAATATATCAGTGGTGTTTTTAAGATACTTGCAAGGTATCTATGCTTAACCGTTTGCAATGAATATATTCGCAAACAAAACTAACAGATCAATCAACCTGAAAGCAGAAATAATCTCATTTTTCATAATTTTCTTTGAAAGCTGAATAAAAATGCTGTAAAACAAGTAGAAGACATCAACTTAACAAAAGTCAATGAAATCAATTCATGAAATTATTCCTGGTAATGTTGCTTCAGAATTTTTCAAAATAGATGCCGTCAAGTCGGTAGTTAACATGACCTATCAGTAAATTACTAAATAATAAAGAAATCTGAAATCATTATCAAACTACTTGTCATTCGTCACAAAAATTGGATCCGAATATTTTTATTTTCAAATGTTCATATTAAAAAGCATCATTAAATTCAGTTTGTCTACACTAAACCATAACTACTTTCTCACCAAACTTTACGGTTTTTATCTATGTCAGATTGCAGTGTATGCTACTTATCTTGATAGATATAAGTAGTATGTGGCACCAATCGAAAGTAGAATGCATGCCAGCAGAAGATTAAGAAGATTTACTTGAAGAAAACAAAAAGGATAGAATTTAATTATATTCCATCTTTGCTTATAATGCTTGTGAATTAAGGCTATATCGAGGCAATACGCACAGTATGCACATATGCCAATTACAGACCGATCAATTGAAGTCCTAAACATCAATGGGAAGATTCAAACAAACAATACCAACTGAATTTAATCTCCTACAATATTGTGAAAAATCAATAATAGCAGTACATCCTATATTCAACAACCATTAAATCGATATTAAAGTTAACAAAATAACTTGAAAAATTCATCATATAACCTGATCTATTTTTTTTCAAAAAGATCACATATTACCTGTTTACATCTGACACGATTAACACTTATATTTCTAATCATACATTAAGAATACTTTTTTTCACCTATTCCCATAAAAACGAATACAAATAAAAATATCTCACATGAAATCACTTCTGACCTGCATTGAATGACACTAGGATGATCAGATTTGTTTGTATTAAACATAAGGTTTGTTTTTGTGTATCAATTAAACTCATACTAATTTCATTTAATTATTTGTTATTTTAAGTGACTTATACTAAGCTGCAAAATGTTTTATGTTCATTTAGATACCGAAAATACATATCATCATAGAGTTTTAATAGATTGTGATTTTAGTACATTTAGCTTTTGATAAGCAGTAAAATCCAAGGAAAGTGTTTCGTTCTATCTGAGACTCATCAGATGGATGTGCCCTTATCCAGTGTTGATATTCACAAATCCTTCCAAACAAATATATATTCATCGAAAAATCTGTAGCCAACAAGATCTAGCAGCTTAGTGGATGACGTGTAGATGTTTGAAGTGATAAGTACTAGGTTTGTAGATTAGTATAAACATCAATACCTAGATTTGAGTCAATCTACTTGAAGCATCCTAAATAACAAAATAATTGAGTCAGGGATTTCACTGCTCTTCATAATCCGTGTACAGTAAAATCTCGTAATATCAAGGCAATCTTCTTAGGACTCATACATACCAAGAAATCAATTTTGTTCGCTAATATCAACAATCCGAAAGTACAAACTTGTATTCAAGAAAGAAACTTTTGGTGCACAAGTAATTCATTGTATTTTGTTAAAATTCATGTAGTATTCTATTATCAAGTGGTTTGACTAGAAACAATTACTTGAAATTTCATGTAAAAAATTGTATTTTAAACGTGATTAGAATGCATAATATAAAGAAAACAAGTTTTCTATAACAACATACATCTAATACTTACAGAGTAAAAAAAAAACTAGTTTTAGTCACTGATTAGCCTAACTTGTAATTGATCAATTCATCGAAAAATATCTTAGATACCATAGTAATTATTCATGAAATAATAGTTAAATGTCAAAATTAGCATCATATTCAGACTGAATAGGACAATATAGTAGCAATAACAAAATAACAAAATGAATAAATGATTCTAAATAACTTTTACATTTAAATCTAAATTTGTTAAATACAAATTTTAGTATAATAAATGTCAATGGAAATTTCATTTCATATATAGACTTATTGTTATTTCACAGATATAAACATAAACTATAACAGACTAGTTGTATCTGATTTTTTTTATTTTTTTAAAAAAAAATATCACTTAGGAACTCGTTGGTAAATCACGTGAAATCTTTGATATTTTAATAGAGTTGATTATTACCATAACAATATGTTTGTTTGTGAACACTGACATTTAAGTTTTTACTGTAGGATTTGAAAATGTTTAATATAAAGTGTTAGAAAAAGAAATATATAAAAATTTTTTGATCACTACTGCATAATGATTTGCTTAGTTACATCTAAGTGTTTATTTGAAATAGCCTTCAATGATATCTCTGGTTCATTGATTCATAATCTTATGCAATAGCTTTTAATGAAACAGCAAATAAAAGCTTTATTCTGTTGTTATGAGAGAATGAATCTGCAACAGAATCTATGACTTACTACCATTTACACGAAATTCGAATAACTAACAACGATCAGTCATAACCTTATATTATATTTACAACATATTGAAGGTTATATAGCTGCCTAATTTTGAAGGTTTTATAAACCTTTTGTTGATAATAGTAAACTTATTCAGAATCAACATTTTCGATTATTCACTAATGGGGCAAAATTTTATTTATTCAAAATTTTAATTCATACTGACTACATGATCTAAATAAATGATCTAATGAGTTGGCTGATTCTAATGTGAAATCTGTCAATAGAAATCATTTATCACCTAATTAAGTGTTCAAAGAAGGTTGTTTTCTTTTTTACCACAACATAAGAATTTTCTATAGTTACTGAACAGAAATAATCTTTTGGTGTTCTAGTGACTCAATGAGACAAAAGGTAGCAAGATGGATAGCAATTTGTATTTGTTGTTCACTTGCATTTTTCCTTATAATCTTCCCATTATAATCATATTAAAATTCTGGATGAAATAAGTATTTTTTAAATATTTATAAAGAAAAAACGTTATTCGTCAGAAGAGGTGAAAGTTTTACTTAAAATTAAAAATATACTGTATTTAGACGATAATTCTCAGTGAAGTTGTGGTGTGGTCTACTCATATCCACGTCAGTAGTATATGGTGATGGTCAGACATAGAATGTATTTTGGCAGAAGATCGATAAGGAAAGAATTGAAATGAAGCGCAATTGGTAGGAAAATGCATGAACAATGAAATCAGAGAAGATGGACTGATATTTGCAGTAGGAACAGTTAAGATTGAGACAATTGATTGTTTTTTGCAAATTAACTATTTACTGTATGGTTATTGATCACTACATAGTCAAACAACGTTTTAAAACTGTACCGTAAATAATCAGTTTCAATTAGGAATAAAACACAAAACTAATCTCTATGCTACAAAAGTAATTTTCGAGAGAAAAAAAAGCTTGATTCATATGAACAAAACAAAAAATAAAGTCCTAAACTGACAACATTAAGCACAGTATAAAAGGATAATAATCGTCAGTTAAATAAGTAGTAATTCCAACTAACTAAACCTATTTTTTAAATACTTTTTTTGACATTTAGACAGTTAGACAAAGTCAAGACAGTAGATTTTGACATGACAGCAAATTAACAATGTCTAATTGTGAAATATATTTTTATATTTTATACACATACTTATATTTTAATACTCTGAAGGATGTATGTCAAACTCTTACCCTACTTGTAAAAATATAGGAATGATGTTGTGGTGTGTGCTACTGATGTCAATAATTACAAGTAGTATGTATCATTAATCAAAAGTGAAATATATGGTAGCAGAAGGTTAAGAAGATCAGAGAAAAGAGAACGAGAACAAAGAATGATTGGTGTGGAAATGAAGGAACAATGAAGTCTGAGACCATTGATTGACATTTTGTATATGAAGAAATTACAGTATGATTCTCAGACTTTACTAATATGTTCTATAATTTTGTGTTCAATTACATTTCGTTGTTCCCACTTGAGTTTTCGTTTATTACAGTGTTACATCTGTTTGACACACTTCATATTAGAATATAAATATTTAGAAAAATAAAAACAATGTCAGTTGAATACGTAAAAAGCTGTGTCTATTTTCTCAATACTGCTGGTTCTAAAGACCATTCATGAATAAATATCTGCGTGGCTTCAAATATGATTTTATAGTACTTCTATAAATTCGCTTAAACATAAATCGGTTGGTCAGAAAACAAATAATTCTTTAAAATATACTATGCGTACTGATAAATAACATGTTTTACCGTTTAATTATAGCTCAGCTATGGTTTCTATTACAAAACATTCAATAAATACAAATATGTCAAGCCCTTTATACGAATAGAATGGTTGGAAGAAATCTAAAATGAGGAGCTGGATACTTTTCAAATACGTTTTGTAAATATACACAAAAAACGATATCTGAAATAATTCTTAGACGTATTGTTGGCCAAATGATATTCCGTCAGGACTTCAACCTTATAGTCAGAGTAAAATTTATGAAATCATTGTAATACTTTTAATTCGCATATCAGTTCTTATTATCAGTTTGTGTTTTAAATCTAATTCAAGTAATATTAAATTTGATCATATTTCGCTAACTTAAAATGTGTCATGTCAGATATTTAAGTTTATTAACATGGCATAATTTCATAAGAACTACTTGTTATAAAATTCGCTTAAAATACTGTAAGCTTTAGGAATGGTCATAGTAGTTTTTCACAGTAGTACTTAGTTTGCTTATTCCGGTTAGCACTTTTTTAGTAAGGTCGTTTTCTACAGGATAGGGATGGTGACCCCACGTCCAACACTCCTTTACCCGGGCATGGGACCAGCAGTAGACCTAGAAGAGCTACAGGCGTTTTATAAAAGTAGTGAATCATATACTTATGTACTTTAGGTGAATGAGGGTAGTCACATTTCATTCTGATCTATCAGGTATGATTAACCGCTTGACAGCATTGAAAGCATACCCCTACTGTAAATAGTATGGGCACAATCACATAGTGGGTATGTATATACGATATTTTATCTGCCGGAGTACAGACGTTCATTTCAACAACCTAGAATCTAAGAAAACTTAAGTAGTATTTTCAGAAGTATAGAAGCTTAAGAGAAAAAAATTATTGTACAGTCATATACGTATATCACTTTACCCAAAGTTTTGTGATTACATAGTGAATAAACTAATTCGCAACCTTAGAAAATTTATTATTTACGTTAAAATTATGTATCCATAGCAGTTTTATTAGTTATCTGTATTAAATCATATGATAATTAAACCTTTTTCTAATTTCTTATAAACAGTTAAAAAGAAACTAAGCGTCATTCATGTGATCGCTCAAGGCCATCGTTATGATGAAGTTTACAACTAGTCCTAATATAAATTTAAGTTTAAGACCAGCAAAACATCGCATCGAGATAAAGTTGGAAGTGATAAATATGAGAATAAACAGTGATTAAAACAAAGAAATTCACCAAAAACAGGTCTTAAAAAGTTAGCTAATATTTCATGTTTTCATTTGCTGATCCAGTAAAATAAAGATGGTAAGAAATATTCTTTGAGAAACATTAGGAATTGATCCGTTCAACGAACTTCAAAGCAAATTAATCTAGTTAACAGCTTTATGTCTGACATTTGTTATCTATCATAATAGTTTCAATGTACAAGGATATTTATTGAGTCATCTTGGAACTTTTAATTAAAAAGTCAGCGCAACTAGGCATTCCCTGGCTATAGGTACTACAAATAATTAAAATAACCCATTGCGTCATTGAATAAAAATAAATAGAATTCAGCGAAGAAAATTTTCTATGTGATGAAATCATTTACTTAAACTGTACCTTTGTACTTATGGTTATATGGTTAACATATGTCTATAGAAGGATAAGAAATATTACATCATAAAGAGATTCGAGACTCAATTATTAAATGAAATTGGGTTATCATCAACGGGATGTTATTGAATCGAAGAGTGAAAATAATTTACGGGTCGAAATTATGGAAGATAATTGTCCGCTTGACAGATATGAAGAAATTCGAAAAAAATAATCTACACAACCGTGCAAAAACATTACGTTCAACCTCTCATCCTTTCTTCGTCTTTATTCCCTTGTGTAGCATGTTTTTCTAAATAAATGTTTTGTGAGTTTAAACCGTAATCATTTATTATTATCCCTTACCAATTTGTCATGATAATTTAACAATTATTATTGTGACCTTTATGTTTTTCATTTTTCTTTATATCCATCAAGCGGTCAATTACCTTTCATAATTTTGACTCGTAAATTATTTTCATCCTTCTATTCTTATTTAACCCCCCGCTCATTACGCAACCTCATTCGACAGTTGGAGTCTCAAATCATTTTATGATGCAATCTTTTCTATCATTCTATAAACATATACTCACCACACAACTATTAATACGAATGTATAACTTTAGTAAATGACTCCGTTAAAAAGAATTTTCTTTTCAGCTGAGCTTTTTTCACTTACATTGCAAATATGTGACAAAGCTTGGAACACATTGAGGGAGAATTCACTAATTACTTAAAGTATAATCATTATAAACTCACATAATGAATGTATTTTTAAATGTTTATGAATATTGGTGAAAAAGAATAAACAGGTAATAATAAATCTTGGCTTACATGAAAAGAGAACATAAACTACATGTCTGGGAATTCTAATTGTATTAGAATGCTGCAGTATATTCAGAATAGCTCAATATTTGATTAGCCAGTTCTTTCAATGATCAATGGTAAGACAAATATAGAAAGTAGTCACTTGTTTCGTATGTCATTAAATCAATATTTAATAATAATAATCCAGTTTATATTTTGTCCAAAAAAAGATCGTTACTATCTTTTCATGTCAAAACATTTGAGACAAATAAATGATCGCTAGATGGATATATATATATATATAGAGAGAGAAATTTTAGAGTTGTATATTTAAACAACTATTCAATTGGTTCAAAATTAGCCAATAAAATTTCAGCAAACATTTAACTCTTGATTTCCGCTGCCTATGCATATAATCCGATCGATAGCGATAAAATTAAGTATTATTTTAATGAAATGAGCCATTTATAAAATGGAATTACTTTGATGATACATTGGAGATACTTTAAAAGTTGTCAACTATGATTAACAGAAGGAATTTTAATGAGCCATTTATATATTGAATTGAGTGTTGGATATTTGTTCAACACCAGGTACTAAGTAATTCATGGATTAGTGACTAATGTAATTGGGAGACTAGTGGCTTGCATTAGTTATTGAAGATTGTAGGTTTAAATTATTCTAGGTTTCCTTTCAACCGTTTATAGGTCGTATAAATGGATGTGGTTACGACTATTTATTCTATCTAAACTTATTAAACAGACTGTTCTATTAAGTTATTCATAGCTTCATATCCATTTACTTTATGAGTTTTGAAATTGTTAAGCAGAACAATGAAAACATATTTATCATGACAAAAATCGATGAATACGATTATCGACAATTATCGCATAACCGGTAGTGACAACAATAAAAATAAAAAAATGATTTTTAAGAATGAAAAAATAAACGAATTGACATTTTGAAACACGAGACTTATTATAAACATTACCTTATATTTACATGTGTAGTGAAAATAAATGCGTTAGTTATATAATATAAAGGTGTATAAATATAAGCATAAGAAGCATATTGACATTTAATATGGTCTACAAATGGATAATAATAGCAAAATGATGATAACATATGCAATGTGACCTGTATAATATACGTTTTATTTTTTATTAGTAGTATATGTGTTTTATTTTAATCCGTTGAAATATTGATCAATAGTTATTCGTAACAAAAATTAATTTTGCATCATTTTATTTTAGTGAAACCGATTCAAAATGGATAGGGAAACAAAACAAATGACGGAAGCAGATCTTAACAAAAAAATTATGGGATTAGGCTAAAGTTTTGAGGAATCATATTCTTATGAAAGTTATATAAGATAGAACGGTTTAGTCGCATATCAGTTCCTAAGTTTGGTATAGATCAATGCATTCAATTAAACGAACATGTAAGGGATCAAGTTATATATTATGGCTAGTAGAGGTAAATTTACTTCAGTTCATGAAAATCAGATGTGCTTTAAAAGACATACAGTGACAAAGTTTAAAGTAATTTAGTAGTTTCTCTCCATATGATAAACAACTCGGTGTAATCAGAGTTGGTTGAAAGTATCCAACTGACTACTTATATTACCTACCGAACGAATCTCATACACAGTATTCAATAACTTGGACCTTAATTCGGGTAGGACTGATGTTTAGTTTCAGTTTTAAAAAACTAAACACAGTCATCCACAATCCATCTTGATATAATATACATTATTATTGTAGTTAGTTTTAATATTTAATATTTATTGGTTGTTAACCAAGGAATCAATAAATTTACCTCTCAGAAGTTTTTCAGAATAGCGCATACTTCCATAGTACTTAAAAACCCAGAAATTTCACATGTATTATGGTAGCGTCAATTACACACTGCAAATAAAGTTTGTACGTCAATGATTAAATTCACACCATTAGGTTTATGTCTTATTTATTTATTTAAACACATAAACATTGGTACAAGGGGACATCAAATACATATGGGCCACTCAATAGCGATGAGGCCAGTAGTAATTATCATTGATTTGTGTTAGGGTTATAATACTGCCCGGCTGCACAAACCGAAGCAGGTAGTTCTTAAGAGGGCCACCACTCTAGCCTTTGACATAAGGATTTAATCTACAAGGCAGTGGGGCAACGTTAGAAGACGCAGTCCAATGGTGGTCGGTGACCGACGATTGGTTCATACGCCATTTGTCCCCTCAGGATCCTGGAGCTCATGTGCAACCATACAATTAAACTTAGAAACCTGGTCTTAGGTTTTTTCACTAATCGTTTTCAAAATTTATTATCACATAAAGTGTATAACAACACACTGAATCGTTTGGTTTCCGTAAGTATAAATCATGTAAGTTATTTAGTGATTTAAAAATTCATTGAATGAATAACTGTCCAATGCTTCCTGATTTTCAATATATGTTTAATTAAAGTTATTTCTTGATGCCGTCTATAAAATTGAACTAATTACACAAACTCTTTACGCTGAAGAATAATTTCCTAATTTATCAAACTTTTTTCTAATAAACTTACTTAAAAGCAAAGATAGATAGTGGCTAGCAGTGAAATCCAGGACGCGCATTTCGTCCTATTTGGGATTCGTCAGCTGGATGTACCTGCATCTCAGAGTTGATGTTCACTCTGGGACTCGAACTCAGTGCCTTTCACTTCAAACGCCATCGCGTTATCTACTCAGCTACTGAGTCCTGATAGCCATCTTTGCTTATATTGCTTGTGAATTAAGGCTATATCGAGGCAATACACATAGTATGCCAATAAGAGACTGACCATTTGCAGTCCTAAACATCAATGGGAAGATACAAACAAACAATACTAAGTAAATTTAAACTTACCTAAAGCTTATAAAAATTGAATAATCCATTTTTGAATCAGCCCAAACATGAAAATATTTAATAATCCAATAGTTCATAATACATTTGACTTGTAGATAATCGTAATCATGTGGAACCTTATTACTATACTGACTACTTTCCAATATACATAAATAGTTTTTTTCACAGTTGAAATCATGAGTCAATTGAAGCTAGACCACCATCGAAAACCTGGAAGCACTGGACGGCCGTTTCGTCCTATTATGG
>NC_031496.1:15054133-15109322 GCF_000237925.1 Schistosoma mansoni
TCAATTGACTCATGATTTCAACTGTGAAAATACTAAATTCTCCACAAAACCTCCTCTGATTTATAAATAGTTTTATCAGATTTAAGAAAAAAAAGATAAATTCTCATTTTTCAACTGTGTCCATCTTTTAACCTTCTTTGAAACTTATCCACTTAGTTTTATGTCAATGATAATATCACTGTACATTTTTCTACTATTTTAGTCATAAAAGAATGATGTGAATACAATAAAGTATATGTGGCCTTTATTTTCAGTATGAATTATCTGATTGTCAATTCCATTTTGTAAAATTGTGAATAGTTATAACTGCACATGTTTGTTCTAGTTATTGTAGAATGACAGCTGGGTACTAGATCACATTTAATAATTAAAGGCCTGTAGAACCATGTGTACATACTGGAAATAACCAAATAGGGGACAATGTATCGTGCCTTTTGTACTCTTAAACACACATACGCATATATTTGCAATTCACCATATATTATATAAATTTATTTTAAGTTGCTGGTCATTTATTCTCATCGAGTTTTGCGTCTAAAGTTTAATTGCTTAGTGTTGTTATTTTCACTTACTGTAATATTATACGTAAATCAAAATAATCCAAAATAAGACATTTATAGTATCATTTTACGTGTATATAATCAACATTTGTGTAAATATTTTAGATGATACCTTAGTTAGTAGGTTATGTTTCTGTTTATTATTAGAATAATTTCAATTGATAGCCTAGACATTGAAGAGATAAAATCACATTACTCCGGTAAGTCGTACCATAAGGACACTGATGAACGATGATGTTATTCACTGTTCAACAGAGATAATCTAGAAGTACACAAATAAAATTTGAACATTTTGTACCGTAAGGATTTGTAACAATTTTCCAGCTGTCGATATTAAGGGATAGACAATTAATGAATTTCTATTGCTAAGTGAGTATCTTGAGAGGATTAACTATGTGTTCACCTTAGTTACTAGTTTATATTTAGCAATACTATGGTTTACATTTTCTCAAACAATAATTTGACAGATTATATCACCAAGATAATGAGGTGTAAAATTAATATCATCAATAAATCATTAGTTTTTGAGTTACACAATAACGTTTAACCATGAATAATCTGTATATTTTGCGATCACCGCTATGGGATGAGAAATTTCTCAGTTGACATACCCAACAAATGCTTATGTCTAAAAACGACCTGTTTGAACCAATGAAGTCAATATATCCGATTTTCATTGGTTTTGGGTTTGTTAATGATAATATTCTATTCCTAACTATATTGATTAGGAGGATAGTTTTATAAGTTTTATGCAGTGAGTAACAGTTTCTGGTTTTAGTCAATTCAAAATATAGTATAGTCCTTATCGTATACTATCGTTATACATTTTTTCTTATCATCATGAATAACAACCCATATATTACCTTTCACAAAATTATCTACATTTATCTGAAGCTTACAGCTTCTAAATGATACATGAAGAAAGTTAATTAACGTAAAGAGATGCCTCACATAACTTAGACGAAGAATTTTAATTAGAGAAAATAGTTTCTGTCCTAGTTTGAGTCTCTTCATCCATTCATTATTCTTTGCGGTGAGACTATAATTTATGGACGACCTTTGAGCGACGCCAAGGTGACCTTGGGAGTGTCTACCTATTTACTAGTGCTAAATGAGTGTTATAAAACAGTTTGAAGAATAAGGATTATGATTCATAGTTGATGGATAGGAATTAGATTCGAGGTTTCTCATAACTAATTCACATCAGCTAAAATACCAAGACGCTGTTTGGACAAATGCGTGAGGGAATTTCGCGCCAAAGCCCAAGACCCATTATCCTACGTATGATTGGTTCGTCCATAAATTATAGTCTCTGTTTCTTTGCTTCTCAATAGTTTTTCGACTGACATTCACTTATGATTTTAGTTATTGTTAGATTCGGATGTGGTAAAATTTTAAATATTACCACACCAATTTGTATTCTAAACTATAGAACTGTTTTAAGTATTGAATTGCAAAAGAATTTATTAATCATTATACATTTCGATTTTACTTGAAATGTGACATATGTTCGATAAAATTTAGTAGACATGACAAAAAAAATAAAAAGAATCAAATGATTCTGATTAATTTTTCCGGAACTGAGATCATCAATTATAGGAAAGAGAAACTTCATAATACTCTTAGGAAGGAAATATTCTTCACTAAATTATTCTCATTTGTTAATTGATTTCAGAAAGAAAACTACTAACCACAGACAAATTTAATTGGTTATAAGCGGTTTGTAGAAATCACTGAATTTTGTAGTTTAGACCACAAAATGATCTTAGTTAGAAAACCATTAGAAACTAGGAAGCGCTAGAAGGCTGTTTTATTCTAGTATAGAACTTCCCAGAATCCATTAACATTGAAAGGTGATTTTGTAAGTTCTGGTGAGAAGCTATAACTTTAAAAGCTCACCCGAAATAGCTATTCACCAATGGCATATGAAGATAATTGCACAATACAAAACATCCGATGAAATTGATTATATAAACAATTGGATATCGACTTAGTGGTCAAGAGAATAAGTACAGGTGGCTAGACCTGATCATTATTGATCTGATTACTGATAAGTTCGTGGATGTTGAAACATTTCATACAAGGATGAAACTGATATCCAGTGTCTCCCAGTTTTTATTACTTATTTTGCGAAGGTCATTTCCTGATATAAATTATGGTTGAAATAAATTAAATTTGACAAATTTTTTTAATGTATTAAGGCTAGTAGTAAAAATTAATAATTCAACTGCTTTTTCTAACTATCACTCGTATTTTGCATTTAATAATTCAAAAACTGAATCAATAATCTTTGTACTTAGTTATGATGAATTTAATAGACATGTGAAAAAAATTCTAGTTATAATTTAAAACAAGAACATTTTTTAATAGTATTGGTTAATTTGAATAATTGAAAGCATGAGTCAATTGAAGCTAGACCACCATGAAAAACGGCCGTTTCGTTCTATTGTGAGACTCCTCGGCAGTGCGCATTCACGATCTCGCCTCACGAGATTCGAACCCAGGACCTACCGGTCTTGCGCCATAGCACTTAACCGATAGACCATCGGATGCTGTAATGTCTAACCGCAACCCATTTTACGAAGTTGCACAATTGTTCATCAAATACTAAATCTCCACAAAACCCTTTCTGATTATAATTTGAATAAAACAATAAAAATCTATTTTTTCTATCATTATCAATAGACTAGAAACGATGTAGTAACTTGAGTAACATAAAATTTTAAACAAAAATTCTATTTCTCCTTTTTTTGTGCTTCTGATGATTAAAATAACAGTTGTTGTTGTTATGTAGTATAAAATTATATGAACCATTGGTTAAAATGTTTAAAGCTTAAAAACTGTGTAAGAAGAAGGTAAAAAAAAAATAAAAAGAAGAAAAAGAAAAGTGATGAGTAATACTTAGTGAAAAAAATAAAGCATGATAAATGTTTAGATTTTTCCCATTTTTTTTTCTTTTTTTCTTTTTTTTCTTTAAAAAAAAACACGGTTGAATATTCATTTGTGAAACTATTGGTCATTTAAAAATTTAAATAGAAACATGGTTGTTACTTAATTGACTTCTAATATATATATACATAAATATACAAAATGTTCATTTTAGTGATAGAGTAGACATTAAAAAACGTTTTGAAAAATTAGTGTTAAAAATTTGAAAAAAAAGAAAAGTAATTCACCACTGTTAATTTTTTTTGTTTTATTAAAATATTGAAAAAGGTATCTAATCAATCATTTTAGATGAAAGAATACGATTTTTGTGATGTAAAAATTTCTAGAAATTAGTAGGTTGTAACTTGACCTTATTTAGGAAACTTGAAATTTTTAATTATCAAGGTTTATTATTACTAACTGTTATTATATGATGTATTTTGATAATGAAGATATGAAAAGTATTCAGTTAAAAAAATTTCATCAACTTGTAGATAATAATTACTTTGGTGTTAATGAAATAACTTCAGAATTGATGATAATGAAATTTTTCTTGACTACTACTTATTGTTTAGACGTTAGAAGGAATTATTGAAAGTCAAACATAAACTACACTAGAAGAAGGCTATTGTATATGTTCCTTTGAAGAAATATTGAACTGTCATCCAAGAATGAAAACTTATCACTTCTAGTTTACTGTTTTCTAAGAAAACAAAATGATGTTTAATCAGAAGGGGTTTTGTGGAGATTTCAGTAATTTTATATGGTTGAAATCATGTGTCAATTGAAGCTAGACTACCAAGGAAATCCTGGAAGCACTG
This sequence comes from Schistosoma mansoni, assembly GCF_000237925.1. NCBI lineage: Eukaryota > Metazoa > Platyhelminthes > Trematoda > Strigeidida > Schistosomatidae > Schistosoma > Schistosoma mansoni. The sequence continues at coordinate 15,058,443 of NC_031496.1, forward strand.
AACGGCCGTTTCGTCTTATTGTGGAACTCCTCAGCAGTGTACATCCAAGATCCGGTTTCGCGAGATTGTAACCCAGGACCTACAGTCTCGCGCCAGAGCACTTGACCGATAGACCACTGAGGCGGTATCCGATGGTGTAAATGTCTAACTTCAACCAATCCACGAAGTTGAATAACCGTCCACTAATTGTCTTCAGTAAGTTCCTATCTCACGACAGACGTGGTTTGAACTCCACTGGTCACTGCTTCTCACTAGAATCCCAGGAAATATCTCTTGAAGTCAGTCACTAGTGAGCATAAGCTTGTAGATAATAATTACTTTAGTGTTAATGAAATAACTTCAGACGTGATGATAATGAATTTTTGTATCTTTTTTCGTTGTTGTTGATTAATACTTATTGTTTAGTTGTTAGAACGATTTATTGAATGGCGAACATAAACTACACTAGAAAAAGGCTATTGTATATGTCCCCTGAAGAAATATTGAACTATCATCCAAGAATGAAAACTTATCACTTCTAGTTTACTATTTTTAAGCACAAAAAAGAGTGATTTTTTCCAAATAACTATTTTAATTTCATTCGTATTGTATTTCCTTTAAAGGATCATATATTAGGATACATAATTTTTTCAGATTATAGGATAGCATGTACACAACCAATTAATGATAATTGAATAATGTTCTAGAAAATAGAGTTACCAATTAATAATTAATAAGAATAATTTGTATACGCGTCATGCAAACATGACTCATATCATAACTATTTTTCATGTTTCCACAGTAAGAATATATATTCTATTTGATAATTACTGTTACACCTCCCCCTATCAACAGAAAAAATCTTCCTGTTGAAAAGATGCAAAAAAAACAGTAACCAAAATACAAACAGAAAACATTTAAATGGTAGTATGTCACATGCAAAAATTTCATTTATATCTTCATAATTGCCAACAATTTGTTTTTAATGTTTCAATAGAAAACGACACATGTACTACATTGAACAGATCGAAATAATAATAATAGTACCAATAACAATCATTTAGTCTAATTGTTTTGTTAAGTTGGTGAAATAATGTTTAATCGATAATGTCAGTAGACAAATAGTAGTAATAATAATCATAAAAATAACAAATTATTATGTTTAACATGGCTTAGATTGTTTATATCATATTTTTAGTTATTTACAAGTATAGTAGTTATAAGATAATACACTGTAATCCGTTCATTCTAGAAAACATATGAAATTTGTTGTTTCATGCCAACAAATATTGGTGAAATGTAAGGCGGGGGTAAAAGTAATAATCTGCGTTTTATTATTGTATTATTATATTTCTGTACAGAAATCATATGAATTGGCCTCAAAACGAAATTCACGTGCATGGATAAATAGACTGGAGCTACAGAAGTATAGAATAGTATTAGTGTTGTTTGCTGGAAGTTATTTTTTTAAAACCAGCAACCAAACGTGTAAAATAAAACAAGGAATAAATAAATATGACATAACAGATATGAATGAAGATTTCAATACAGTTGAGACAGGTAAATGTATGTTTAAATAAGTTTTTCACATTGTAGACAATAATAAAACTAATTTCATTGTAAAACCGGTTTTTTTAGTTCCGTAATTTGTTATTAAATGGACCTTAGATCCATTTTGTAATTTTTTTTACCAAAAGAGTTTTAAGATAACAGATTAGTTCAATATTCCAAGGCGATTCAAAATATGAAGAGTGCTTCATTATGAAACTATATTAAGTAATTTTATTCTTATTTCATTTAAAGATCCTTTATATGAGTATGTAGTTTTAACTAGACTACCGTTGAAAATTGAGAAGATCTAGACAACTATACCTTCCCATCATCAGTCTCTTCAATAATATGCATCGTTGTTTTGTTAGGGAATAGAGCCTAAAATTGATTCACTCAGCTGTTAAAGTTTATCAGCCAGTGATGTAAACTATTCATTAGCTGAACTAACATTTCTGATCTCATTTTGTTTTTATTTAGGACAATAATCCTGTTTTTTCATTCTTTCATAGATGGAGTTTTATAGATCATTAACTGAAGTATTTCTAAAGTGATTTACCTAATTATTACAGTTTATCAGCGTATATAAATTCCTTCTAATTTTTCTTTTGTTGAATAGATTATTTATGAAACATATTTTATGGAAGATGGATGCACCAATCATTGCGATGATTAAATAGGTAAATCTTTTATAATTCCAAATAGTTTAAGGATCAGTTTTTCGAATATTTTAGCTATGTAAGTTGAGATAAACGATGATAGAGGCAAACAGACAAAAGTAAAAAATGAATCTATTCAAATTTATATAGATAAAATAAACGCTAAATACCAATTTAACTTAGTTAACCATTTAAATCTACATTGCTTATTGTAGATTTCAAAGTAGTTTTTATCTTAGAATGATGATAATCGCATACAATTATTGTTAGGAATTTGATAATTTATCTATAACCTGATTTGAACAGGTAGTCGCTGTTCGAAACGATGAGTTTAAACATCTATGACTGCGAACATAAGCGATGTAAGTCCAGATTCCTGAAACATCATCAGTTTCACTGATACTTCAGGAACATCCTACTGATAAATCTCAACTGGCACAAAAAATGTAATCAGAGTTTCTTCTCAATAACTTAAAACCACCAAGTATAATCTAGAAAGTTTATTACCATTTGCTTTCAAATTAAACTAATAGGCATGCAGTGTTATACAACTTTGATGACTGAATTCATCTGAAGTTTGTATTTTTTTCATTATCAAAATGTGTAATAAACAGGCGAAACATTTATCTGAAGAGATACGTTCATTATCGATAACTTTGATCTTATTTTGTCACAAGAACATAGAAACGTTGGTATTGACCTGAAGAACTTCCCTAATTATCTGAACAATGTAGGAGTATAAAACCATAAGATTATAAATCATACTGAGTAAACAATAACGGAAAACAAGCAGTACTTGACTATATTCTAGACAGTATTAAGAAATACTCAAATTTTACGAGCAAGATATATATATATATCCTGCAAAAGAATCATAAGTATATGATATGATTAAGAATTCTATGTGGAACATAATAAAAGGAAAAAATAAGTATGTAAATCAACTTTCAGTACACAGACAATAAAGTATAAAATTAAGATTACTCACAAGAAATAAACAACAACAACAACCAAAAGAAGAAATACTATAAGTTGACTCATATTCTGTGTAGAAATTTAATACAATTGACCATTCATGCTCAATACTTAGTTCTGTCACTAAAGAAAAGTTGAAACTTATCGAGATGATAATAAACATAGGTCTTATTGTCATTTATTCATTACAGGAAATTGACACTATAAAATACTACAAACGACTTCCTACTATATTCATGATTACAATAAAAAAAATTTATTTAGGTTAAGACAATAACAAATATACGATAGAAGACAACTGGTGGATAGAATAAACAACATTAAATATAATTGACACTAACCAATAATTTTTTTTAATAGTTTCCCAGAAATATTATATAGGTGTAACAAAAGAAGTAAACAAGAATATAAATTTAGTTGAATGACTTATTCAACTGAGAGGTGGTCTTCATCATGGATTGACATTAGTTGAGGAATATTTGGAAACTAAGGTACCTTAGAGACCTGTGTAGTTATAGTGATGTAGTCAAACCGTGTTCACAAGTAAGATAGATACTTGGATGGTTCTAAAACTGTATCGTAAACCGAAAGAAGTTCGGAACGTAAAATAATGGATTTAAACTCGATCGTAAGGAGAAGACCGTACCTGGAGTAATTAGTGTCTTAGGTATGATAAAAGGTTGGTATCTATGTGACTACCAGTGGCTTATCCCGAACGTAAACAAAATGATTGTACAATGCCCCTTGTTTTTAAAGAACTCGCACATGACGTCCGTCCTGCATGGAAACCATCTTTAAAGTAATCGTTTTATTAGTTGACACCTGTTCTTTTTTAAAACTGTACCACTAGAAGAAAGGCTACAAAAATATTTATTATTAAATTGCATGACATTTACAGATCTATTCACCAAGATGATACTTTTCAGTGAATTCTGGTAGAAACTAGAAAATTACAAGAGGACATTGAAGTATTTTTGTTTCAATATATATTTATAAACTAATGTGGCTTTAAATTCAGAAACCGTCAATTTCAGCTTTCACGGGCTAGACAGAAGGTCCTGGATTCGAGTGCGTGCGCACTGCTGAGGAGTCCCCATACTAGGATGAAACGCTGTCCAGTGCTTCAAGGTTTTCAACAGTGCTCTAGCTTAGATCTACTCGTGAATTCAACTACGAAAATTCGGGAATTAGCAACAAACTTTTCGATTAGTTAGTTAAAATAAATGCACTTAAACTAGATGATTGTCAAGCATGTTATTGAATTGACTGAGAAAAAGATATTGACTACATGATATCGACACTGTAGTGAAAAGCACTGTGTCAAACGGGAGAAGAAAGTCAAAGCTTAGTTTAATAATACATAATAGGCACACAGTATTGGGAAGCTACATCTAAACTGATACAACCGTCTGGAGCGCTAAGACTTCGAAGGTTCTCCAACGTACAGTAATGCATAATTAAATAATATCAACAATGAGTAATGGTAATTCAATTATGATGATAGAGTTTAAAGTTTGAAAGTATGTTTGTGTATATTGTAATGAAAAAAGTAAGTTCTTTAAGTTCATGTTTATTACATATATTCGTCTCTGTCAATAATTATCTGAATATTGGACGAAATCGACGGATAAAATATAACTTCCAGATATAGTAACACCGATATACATTGTCATTCTAACCGTTAGCTTGAATGACTATTTCAATGTACCGAATGAGTTGTTAAGATTTCTTCAAATTTAACAAGCAATAATCGATCAATTTCCACTGTGGTATCTCAAATTAGTCAGTAAAATCAATAAGTAATATCAAAAAGTAATTTTTTTCAAGATATTAATACACCTTACGTCGTAAGAGAAAATGCTTATTGTCTCTAACGTTTAAAATTCATGTTCATCGAAAAAAAATTATTGCTGAGGAGTCCCATAATAAAACGAAACGGCCGTCCAATGCTTCCAGGTTTTCCATAGTGGTCTAGCTTCAATTGACTCATAATTTCAACTTTGAAAATATTCAATTTCTATTAGGCATCTTAATTAATTAAAAAACTTAAATTTCATAAAAAAGAAATTCTGTCATAATTATTTGATTACATCATAAAGTTATGTAATGGAAAAAATATGAAAAAACATGATAGATGAGAGCATATTCCAATTTTAAAACAAAAGCATATCTCTTTCATATACATTATTTAATTATAACAAAAATAAACTTTTTTAAAAAAAGGATGATTTATAATAGTCTCAAATTTCATTTGTATAAAGATAGAGCTATTGTTCAATTATTATTATTATTATCATTATTATTATCAGTATTATATAATTGATCGTAGTGTAATTAATAAATAAATGGACATAAACAACATTTAAATCTAGGGATATTATTGAAACTACAGGGTTTTCTATTTCATTAATGGTATCTATGACAAAGAAATGTCATTAATAATAAAGTTTAAATAAATGAAATCTTAGAATTTATAATAACTAATAGATACTTCATTCAAAATGGTTATAGTTTATGGTTTTTTGAATAAATAATACATACGTTTCATTATGTAAGTGCAAAAAAAAACAAATAGAATGAGTAACAATATAAGTGCACTTCATAAATGTGTGGAGATAGTCATATAGTTAAACGAAATAGATGACGAATAGTAAAGGTGTTATGTGAATTTTCGCCCCCAAATGCCCTGGTACGTCCGAGAGTGGGGAAAGTCTGCTCTCTTTCTCGAAACGCTCTCACAGGGTCACGCGTATATAGCCCCTGCTAGGGAAGTTCTCCTCACTGCCATCTCGGACCACGAGTGTTGTTTACGAAATTGAGAGGACGAAAAGCGAATGTCCGAAGCTTTAACCGGTTTGGTGGAGACGGCGAGTTCACCTAGGGGAGTTGGAAAACCCTGATTACAAACCAATGGTGCACATGGGCTCCAGTATCCTGAGGGAACAAATGGCGTACGAAACAAACGTTGGTCACCGGCTACCATGGAACGGTATTTCCTCACTATGCTCCACTGTCTTGTGGTTTAGACCTTTAGGTCAAAAGCTCGGGGTGTGGTTCTCTAAGAAAACCACCTGCTTCGGTCTGGGCACCCGAGCAGTATCACAGCCCTCACACAAATTTCATTTGATTTGTGCGGCGTATATATATCTGGTGTCCCCTTGTACTAATATTTATGTGATTAAATAAATAAATAAGTGTGAATTCTCATAGTTTAAACTACCAAATGATCTTAGCTGAAATAGATTGTCTTTGAAAGTAAATTTTGTCCAGTTTTAAATTAATTGATCGACAGATTTCTTTTCCTACATCATAGCTTTCATAAACAGATTTCTTCAGATAATTTAAAAGCTATCTCATCAATCCTTGTTCATAATATAATCAGTAAATGTATTAAATCGTTAGCCTCAATCAAATTGCTTAATCAAACGGCTACGCTTTCCATCAAATGGATTTTTCGCCAGTTTTGGCTACGTATTTATGACAAGAAGCCTAGATGTTTGTTGAATTCTGCAGTAAGTACTGGTCATTTGGAATAAATATGAATGTAATATTTGATTATTACATTGAGAAATCAACTTTATTGAATCAAGTTGAATTAGATATGAGTAAACTCAGAGAATGATTAATGAAATAAAGTACTACTGAGCGAATCTGTCTAGAATTTGTGTAATAGATTTTCTCAACGAGACAATTTCAAGGTCATTTGATCCCATCATCCTACAATACCCAGAACATTTACAACTTGACGTGTAGTGGAATCGACACCTTTAAGATGGTGCTATGTGGTATACATATGATGAAGAGCAAATACAGACAAAGGACTTAGGCTATTTAATTACTTTAAAAATAGGTTGATACAAACTATGGTTAAATCTTTCAACATTCGGAGATATGATTCTCGGACTTATATGTCAAAAAACCAACTTTACAATAAATATACAACGTTACTTGCCACGTTTGAATATAAAAATATGGTTCGTTACTTGTATATCATTGCTATAAACAACGTTGATTGTATAAGGTCAAACCAGTAAACAAACAAAATAAAATTACAATGTATTAAACATGTGAAATTACACAAAAAGTTTATCTAATTGTTATCAGATTATTCCTAAATGTTAGTTGATGATTTTAACTCCACTTGGAGCCCTTCAAGACCTACTACCAGTTTCAGGCTGGGATAACGGAGAAATGTTGGTTATGAGGTAAGTGATTCCTTACTTAAAAAACGCTAACCAGAAAAAAGTCATTAAAAATATTTTTAAGCAGAAAAATTCAATTTATACAATATTTTAATAAGCAGAATATGAAGCTGTGATTTATTATATTATCTTCAAAATGGCGCTTTTAAAGTCATGGGTATGTATGATAAGAGATGTATACTGCTAGCAATAATATTATTTCTTCAATGTAACCCTTTAAAATGAAAATGATTACACATTATAATTTAACAGCTCTCGATTAAAAAGTATATCACTTCTTGGTACAATAAAGTTGTCCGGTGTTAATTTTCATTGTTAAAATATCAGTAGAAATAGAGGCATTTCGCCCATTAAGTGAATCAGTTTCAACCTTTGTGAATATGTAAGTGTTTTTCAATTTGTACATCAGTGTTAATCAATATTTCACAGAATAGTCCAAAATATTTTAAGATGGGAATATTTATCTGTTCGCTTATTGTGTAAAAGTGTATCGTGTATTCACGCAGTCGTTTTTTGAAGAAAATAATGAGTTTGAAAAGTTATTCAACAGAACCTTACAAAAACTGATAGTATTCAATTATTAAGTCTCGTAAACATTAATTTTATCTTCGGATTCGAGTTATCACAAGAAATAATTCAAAAAATTTGATAAATACGGTTCTAAACAGGTTAGCTAATTAAAATCACAAATTATACTGATTAACTAATATGATCAGTGATAGACCTGTTGTTTAGGAAGTTATTCAAATGTTCCTAACTGATGATGATCTATGATGTAGTATAAGTTTACGTAAATTCAACTAAAGAATGTCGCGTTAACCAAATTTTGTCAATTGATTGATGTTGGTCAGCGGTATGTATAATTTTCAACCAGTGTACAATCTTATCACTCTGAAGACATGAATATGAATGAATAAGAGAGTGTCACATTAAAACGCTCCTCCTGAAAATAATTTATACGAATTCTATATCTGAAACTTTCATTGAGTAAGACCACTAAATCAAACTCTTTTAGATTAAGACATTTATGTACTTTTACATTATTTATACGCGTGTGAGACTGAAGGTCCAGGGTTCGAGTCCCGAGTGCGGTATCATGGATGAGATATGCCGAGAAAATCCATACTAACACAAAAAGGCCTTCCAGTGCTGACAGGTTTTTAATGATGGTCTAGCTTAAATCGATTCATGAATTTAACTATTAAATTTTCATGTATGTTGGACAGTTGTAATCTATTAAGTATTATATTTTGAAATTCAATAATTCGAAGTACTTGAATCTTAGTAAAAATCATAACACTATATGACGTTTGTCTTTTTGCAGAATTGAAATGAATAGTAAAGTTTGATAAAAAGATTATATATTTCATAGTTGGTTAAATAATGAAGAAAAGTTATATAAATGGAAACAAGCTTCATTTTATCATTGATTAATCATACAGTAATGATTTATGTAATATTTGTCTAGCTTTTTTAACGCTGACCGAGTTCTATCGATTAAAGCTCTAATGTTGTCACTAGTCTTAGTGATTTGAAGTTGCGTGTTCTATGTAAATATCTCACTCCTACATGAGCTCATTAGCTGCAAGAATAGCCCGATAATAAAGTCTCAGAATCTGAAGTTCGATAATTGAAGTTCAAATTCATCAGGGAGATTTACGTCTCTCAAGATCCTATGCACCCTGTGTTGATCAATGACAAACAGCTTGAAATCCAGACCAATGGCCTCCTGTAGATAACCTTCAACCTCCTAATATTACGAAATTCTCTTTTAATACAAGTTAATTATGTTTTATAATATATATAATTGGATATTGAACAGATCACCGTAATCTCTCCTAATTATCATAAGAATAATAATCAGTTTTAAGGTCAACTGTCAGTTCAGTATTATCCAACTATTTTTATTTCGTATTACGCTTAAAAAACATGAGAAGACGCAATAGTTTCAACTCACAGTTAAATTACAGATTTAATCCTCGAAAGTGTGTTGATACCAACCACTGATCGTCGATGATACGTGACTAAGAGATAATGCATCATATGGTTTATTTTTCGACTATTATTTCAGAAATAATGCTAAATAAATTTTTAATGATCACTTGACGCTATTACACGATTACAAGGGTTAAATTGTGGCGTATGCTACTGATGTCAACTAATATTGTGGTGTGGTCTACTTATATCCATATAAGTAGTATATGGTGTGGGTCAGACATAGAATGTATTTTGGCAGAAGACCGATGAGGAAAGAACTGAAATGAAACGCAAACGTCTGGAAAATGCATGAGCAATGGAATAAGAGAAGAAACAGTGAAGATTGAAACAATTGGTTGTTAATTTGCAAATTGACTGTTCATTGTTTGGTAATCAGAATTTATTGAGATAGTCTGTAATCTTTGCTTAAATACATTCGATTGTCCCCAGTCGTGTTCTGTTCACTACATTTGGTGTCGCTGCCAACCAGGAGGAGGAAGGGTGCTGTTCTGCGGACGCCGCTGCGGGTCTGGAGTTGAGGTGCTAGTTGGGGCAGTCTGGTGTGGAGAGTAAGAATCGGGTGGAGTGTTCTGGCGGGGCGGCGTTGGCTGTAGCGGGTGCTGTCGACGGAGAGGAGCAGTGGGACGTGCGGCTGCTGGGCGGACATCGGATGTAGATGGCTCAGCAGGCCGGTGGAGTACGGGTGTTGAACGTCCCAGGTGCCGGGTGGATGCGGATGTTGGTGCCCCGGCAGGTCGACGGAGCTATGGAGGTCAGCGCGCCGCAGACTCGACATTCTGACGGAGAGTTTGGCACAGAATTTTTAATGATCACTTGATGCTATTACACGATTACAAGGCTTAAATTGTGGCGTATGCTACTGATGTCAACTAATATTGTGGTGTGGTCTACTTATATCCATATAAGTAGTATATGGTGTGGGTCAGACATAGAATGTATTTTGGCAGAAGACCGATGAGGAAAGAACTGAAATGAAACGCAAACGTCTGGAAAATGCATGAGCAATGGAATAAGAGAAGAAACAGTGAAGATTGAAACAATTGGTTGTTAATTTGCAAATTGACTGTTCATTGTTTGGTAATCAGAATTTATTGAGATAGTCTGTAATCTTTGCTTAAATACATTCGATTGTCCCCAGTCGTGTTCTGTTCACTACAATATGAGTATTATGTATAATCAATCGAAAGTGAAATGACTCATGGCAGAAGGTTAAGAATATCGAAGAAAAGTGAATGAGAACAAAGAATGATTGGTGCAGAAACGAAGCAACAATGAAGTCTAAGACAATTGATTGACACTTTACAAATGAAGAATTTACTGTATGATTCCCAGATTTCACTTAGATGTTTTATATTTTGTGTTCGAATACATTTGGTTGTTCACACTTGTGTTCTCGTTCACTACACAATCAATGAATATTAAGAATTCAAAGTGTAAAATCTATCCATAGGAAATAAAACAACAGGTTCTGATATGTTATGGAATGACTTATGATAGGCAATGAGCAAAACATTTCTATACAATTCATGTGTCTACATAATTTTATTAAGCGAATACATTTAAGCAAAGTCTAGGATAGAATTAGTTGTTCTAAATCCCCTTTTTGTTTGCTTAAAAGTTGATTTCATTAGAAATACAGAATGTGTATTTAATTGACTAAAATGTAAATCGTAAAATGAACAGAAGTATTATTGTTATAATTACTCTTATTATCTTCGTTTCATTGAAATAAATTCGATTCCTAATAAATGTTTAGAACAATCAGTCCCTTTGGTAAGCAAAGATGGATAGTGGTTAGCAGTGGAATACAGGACGCGCGTTTCGTCCTATTTGGGACTCGTCAGCCGGATGTACCTGCATCTCACAGTTGATGTTCACTCTGGGACTCGAACTCATGCTTGTGAATTCAGGCTATATCGAGGCAATACGAGCAGTATGCACATATGCCAATTAGAGACTGACCAGTTGCAGTCTTAAAAACATTAATGGGAAGATTCAAACAAACAATACTAATTGAATTTAAACTTTACCCCATCGCACAAGCAAGTGGCTATCAGGACTCAGTGGCCGAGAGGATAACACGATGGCGTTTGAAGCGAAGGTACTAGGTTCGAGTCCCAGAGAGAACATCAACTCTGAGATGCAGGTACATCCAGCTGACGAGTCCCAAATAGGACGAAACGCGCGTGTTGGATTCCACTACTAGCCACTATCCATCTCTGCTTATAATGTCATTTTTAGTTGTCATTTATTTAATGATATATATTGTGGTTGCGCACTGCTAAGGAGTCCCATACTGGGATTAAACGGTCGTCCAGTGCTTCCAGGTTTTCCATTGTGACCTAACTTTAATTGACTCATGAATTTGACTATTCGATAGGACATTTGTATATGTTACTATTTCATTTGGTTTAATCGGATTGCTAGCATTATCATTGCAATTTGAATATTGCATTAAATCAGTGTTACCTAAAAGTTAAGCAGTTTTATATTATACTAAGACATGATCTGATTAATTTATGTCAAAAGTTTGCACCACACGTTTTTTTAAAATGATTAGCATGATGCTTGATACGAGGAGTTATTATTTTCTTTGTGATGTAGAATTTTTCCATCAAACATGGTATTACGTAATAATTGTAAGATTATTTATTCAATAAGGGTTTCATATATTGTTTTTATTCTGTCGTGAACACAAATATAATTATGCTGAAATAATTAGTTAACATCTGAAGAAAAAGATCCTCCATAATGTGAAGAAAACTTCAAACTAGGTAAATAACACTTTAATTTATAATCAGATAAATGATGCGAATTCTTATACACTTTAAGGAACGCAAGACAAATTACTGTCTATTTTCAAACATTTTTTTTGGAGAATACTGTGTATTGAGAGTATGTGTATCTTATTATCTCAGTTGTAATGTAATCTGATCAACGAATACACGAACTAGAGTTATGAGAGCTTTATTTTACTAGATTTGAGGGAGATCATCTTCATGCCAGTCAAAACTTTACTAAGGTTTGTCTAAGCTCAGTTTTCTCTTTTGAGGAGAACCATGGAAGTCTTCATATTTCAGGCCTTTTTGGTGTTATCATTCAACCCCGAAGCTCCTTCCTGGAATCATGTGAACAAATAACTTTAACACTGGAAGTTGAACGAACAGTAAGTGACCCATTACATGCCACAAAATTCCACCTAAGCCTTATAATATATTTGTAGTTTTTTATTGCCGCCACTGGGCAGATTCTTCCAAACGAAATGATCACTTTTCTTCAGTATATTTATGATAAATAGAGCTTGACAATCAGTGAGTTTTCTGATAAATTTTACTTATTAAACGTTGAGTGCTATCCAGTTGCAGTCAGTAATTATCAAATCTGTTTTCTAACCACTTCAAGATTATTAATCTGCTTGAAGTTGGCTTCTATATTTCATTGCTAGCCATCAGTCGGCTGTCTGTGTATGTATGTGGTGAATTATATGAGTAATGAATAACAGTTCTGCTTATAAATATACAACAATTTCCACAGAAAACGCTTGACATTCGGATCTAAAGAATCATAGTCATACATTTCTTCTAAATTCATAAACTGCTGCTATAAAAATTATTTTCCGTAATCGGATGTTAAAGTTTTTTCCGAAGTGTTTGATGAACGTTTACATTTTTTATCAGTTAAACATCGAGATAAAAATGGTTTTACATTTATACACAAGTTTAAACGATCAATAGAAATCCCCCTTGCTTTAATTGTTTTACTTAGAATTGTTTTCAGATTTTATGGTTTAGCAGAATGATTTTAGAGATCAAATGGGGATTGGTTAAGGTTTACGTAATGCAAAATAATAACTAACACACTCAGCACCATGATCAAGGTGGAAATATTTATTCTGTATGCACTTTGTGGTAGGAGACAGAGGTCATGCATTTTAATAAAAACTAGAATAAAGAATTATCCACAGTTAGTAATAAGGAACCTTTATTGAAGCATACTTCAATTGTAATTATGAATGAAAATGAAAATCTTCATTTAAAGAAGTCGGAAATAAGTGTTTCAAGTCTTTATTTAAAGTACCTTTGTGTTTTATTTATTTATGACTCATGATACTACTCACTAGCAAAGAACTTCTAATCCAAAAAATTCTTTTTCGGTTACAATTTTCCAACAATAACTACATTGTTAAAGAAAACTTTAAACTTTTTTATCAAACCCACATAAGTGTTTCTTTACCGATTCACTGAGCAGTTTAATATCTAAACATTTATCCATTATAACTAGAAACAAACATAATGTTTTTCCTTCAGTTAGAAAAAATAATGAATCATTTGAAAGCTTACGTGTTTCCTTGGTTTGTTTTCGTTGAAATAACTGACGAACTGTTCTTGGTTATTAGAGTATGAGTTGACATATTTCATTTCAAAAGGTCCATGAGATCCAATAGTATTATCTGAATATATTTATACTAAAACATAACAAAGAAGTTATAATGTATCGAAATTAAAGCATACTGTAACATATGTCAACTTTTAGTTTATTCAAGATTATTTTTACAGCAACTGCACTGAGTTATTTGCAGAAATTACAAAATAATAGTTACAAAAATAAATACAAGTCATGCTTGATGATTTTCATCACAAATAGACTTCATTCAAAAGTGGAAGTCAAAAGGTTCAGTTTACATTTAACTGAATTTCATTTTTCCTACCGGATTAAAGATGATTCAAGTCACCTTGGTTCAAAACAGTTATTCCAAAATTCTGATATTACCACTTCTATTTTAAAGGGTTAATTTCTGTAAAAATACTTTTTTTAATGTTGTTAACTACCTGATATCAGGTTACTTGTCTTTACTATTTATTCAGCAGTATGTTTATGCATTCACGCTGTTTGATATGTGACCAAAAGTAATTAAGTTCTAATTTCATTACATAGTAATGTGAAAAGTAGTACTCGACCGAAAGATACACGTTATTCATTCGATCAACAACACTACCTAAACTTATTAAAGCTTTCAATTTATATTTCATCACTTAACTTTTAACGGCAGAATCCTACCTCAACTGTTTTTACTTTAGTTTAAGCAATTAGATAGTTATCATCAAATCCTGAATTTTAAAATGTGTGAACAATAATCCTTTACTTATCTTATGCATAATAATGATCAATTAAGAACATCAAAATTTGATGATGAACTATTCAGTGGATAGTATTCAAGCTCAATGAATAATTTCAAACAGTAAATTGAACCACACTGTTATTTTCCAAATACAGTTTAATGCAAGGTATACAGGGTACACATTTTATTAAAGAAGTTATTCGATAAATTTAATTCCCTGTAAGAATTGGAAGTAGTTTCTTTGAATTTGATGTATAATTCCAAAAAGGAACATACCATACATTCTATTTCTTATTATTGTTTTCAACCTCAGAAAAAATAACTGTTAGCAACCGTTCAAGAAATCTTAACACAATTAGGTTCATATACAAATATGCATTTAGTTGATTGTCTTAGTGGATATTTTCGATATTTACGTTAAGCTTATGAACGAATTTACAAACAAAAAAATGTTATTGTAAACAAAATTTTTATTGTTCAAAACATCAATATTTGTTGTTATGTAAAAAAAATAAATGAACTAAATTGGGAATTCGGGTTTCTTTTTGGTTATAAAAGAATTCAAGAATAAGAGAATATTATGAGTTTTCTCTTTAATTTCTTTGCAAATGATCCTTTTTCATTACAAGATATGTATGAGGATGTGAATAAAACATTATTACATTTCTTTAATAATAGTTATGAATTTTAATATTTTTGACATTTAAAATTTGTAAGAATCTTTTAGTCAATACGTATGGATACCTTCAAATATTAATTAAAAACTGTTGATTAATATCTAGTTAAAAAAAAAGCTATTACGTCTCCAATTATTGTTTGCACTTAGTAATAAACTATATTTTCTTTATGAAAAAACATTTCAACTATTTTTCATTTTTTTAATAGTTGAGATCATGAATCAATTGAAGCTAGAACACCATGGAAAACCTGGAAGCACTGGATCGCCGTTTCGTCTTATTGTGGGACTCCTCAACGTTGCGCATCCACGATCCCGCCTCGTGAGATTCCAACCCAAAACCTATCAGTTTCGCGCGTGAGCGCTTAACCTCTAGACCACTATGCCGGCATCATTACATAACAAATGATTTAGATCATGTAAGAAATGTTTTATTAAATTGATATCTTGAATAGTGTCCTAATTATGAATATATTTCATCATGTATCTAGTTCATATTGATATATTCTGTGATCAGCTAAAACACAAACTTTTTTTCTTGTTCAAGGTAATATAGTTCCTTACATTATTTAGTAATTAACCTTCATTTTTAGTTCATCTGTATGTTATTCTAATGTTTGATTGAAACAGATGAAGTAGACATTATGATCAAGTTTGAAAAAATATTCTGTATAGAAAATCAGTATGCATATTAAAGACAATTAGGATATTTACCCACAATTTCTACATTCAAGTATATTGAGTCATGTTACTCTAACATTAAAATATTGACCAGTAATTTAATCTTTAAATAACACATGAAACCAGTTTAATTTTATGTTTGGACAGAAATAATTGAACATTTGTTATCATAATTAATAAATGGGAAATTTTGTTTAAAACGATTATAGAGAGAAAAGGAGACCGGAAGCTGAAAATATAATTTCTATCATTAAACTACTATAAGATCTTGAAACTATTTTAAAAATGAAAGCTCTTTGAAATCATCTACTATATATTTTAAATTTAAATCTATAAGAGGTTTTAGTTGCAAAACTTTGGTGTAGTACAATATGTTTCTTGTATTATTTTAATGTAATATTAGTTACGGTGTGGTGAACGAGAACTTAGGTGGGGTAACCGATTCATGTTTCATGAAAAATCACAGAGCGGTTTGGCAAAATATGAAAACCATACATCAAGTATGCCATTTGCGTTGTCCTTTACCTAATCCACTATTCATCTAATTCTGTTCTGAATCAGATTGCTCTCCAGTTTTCTTACTGTTCTCTTCATTTGAATTTTCTGTTGCGAAGCGCTCTACTAACGACTGGTGCCAAATATTATTTATATCTGTCAGTATAGGTAGCACACATTCCAGAAGTTATAGCAACAAATGCCTTGTCGTAATCTTTAAGATTATACATGGTTTCATATTCAAGATAACTGGTCAAAATCTAGCTGAATATTTACTTTCGATAGACAACAGATTCTATGAAGTGAAATGGAGATATCCGAAGTATATATATATATATATCGTCTATATAAATGTTATACTAGTTTTAATGATAGCATACTAAACTGTGCATTCGAATTAATGTCTGTCGAAACATATTGTAGTTCGAAATATGTTTGGTTTTGTTTATTTCTAAAAAAATCAGTCATATGATTTTAAGAAGTGATAGATAATTTTAACTGTTTCAATTTGACATATGTACATATGCCAAAGCATTGTATATAGTTGTGTGATTCACAAGCCGAATAACTCTTAATAATGGAATACGTCCAAGATGATAGATAGATTGTTTTAAGTGATGAATGATAGACACGTCTTTTGAACACAATGAACAAGAGAATTTTAATATTATCTACATGAATGTGAATTTATGACAATGATGAAAATCCATTTAGATTATTAATTCTACTGAGAAAAAAATAATGAAAGTTTTAGCGCGGTGGAGCATTATGCAAAATACATTAAACAACAAAATGTTTTAAGAGGAATACCTTATTTCTGGTTATTATAAAAAATACCCTATTCAACTTTGTGTGAACAATTAGACAGAAATAGCAGTTTCATTATTATAACTTACATTATAAAATTTATTATTATCAATTCTTTAAATATCAAAAGTATATATAATATCGCAAAGTCTTAAGTATTGACCAGCTTAGAGAGAAAAACATATCCTGAGCAGTATTAAATATAGTGATTATTGTAAAAGTTTGAGTAACTCCGCCTGGAGGCCCTCTGGGGCTACTGTCGGTCCCAAGCCGGATAAAGGAGCAGGCTTGAGCAGGTAGTTAGCGACCATATCCGGTAAAAAACTAAATCGCTAAAGAAACGCAAACCAGAAAAATAATTTGAACCATTTAAACTCTGCTCTGAGAGTTAGAAGGTCTTCATTTAGAAGAGTTATGACGCCTGATGATAAAAGCCGAGTTCCTTCGGAAGTCACGAGGCTGATGTCCCTTCTGACAACCACAGCAACTATTACTTTAGGTACATGGAATGCCCGAACGATGTGGAAGACCAGGAAAGTCATACAAGTGGATGCAGAAACGAAAAGATATAACCTAGAGATGCTTGGAATCAGCAAAACACATTGGACGCAGGTTGGACAACAAAGACTAGCTTCAGAAGAGCTTTTGTTATACTCCGGTCATGAAGAAGAAATTGCTCCACATACACAAGACGTTTCACTGATGCCATCTAAACAAGCACAAGAAGTAATTATAGGATGGGAATCTCATGGCACAAGGATCATCAAAGCCTCCTTCAAAACAAAGAAAGAGGGTATTATGATGAACGTCCTCCAATGCTATGCGCCTACCAACGCTTACAATGAAGACGTTTGAGATCAATTCTACATGGAGGTTGCAGTCAATCGTTGAGAAATGCCCAACAAAGAACTTGACCATTCTGCTGGGAGAGCTAAATGCCAAGGTTGGAATAGACAACACCGGATATGAAGACATCATGGGACGAAATGGACTGGGAGGAAAGAAAGAAAATGGTGATAGATTTGCAAACCTATGTGCTTTCAACAAAATGGTCATAGGCGGCACTGAATTAAACATTAATAGTAACCTGTTTAATTACTAAATATTTGTATGCCGAACAATAACAACAGAAAAACTATATTCACCTCAGTAATTCGATTTATCATTAATAACCATATTAATAATTTAATTAATTAGCCTTTCCTGGTTGGCTACGTCATGGTTTCTTTTTTATTGCTTCTGTCTAGTTTAAATCGATATGACTATCAACAGTATTTTTTGATTATATTTATATATCTCTCACAGAGTTACTGTGCTGATTTATTTTGCAAAGGTTGTTTAACAAAAATCAATCTGTAATGTTTTTGGGATGCTTTCTGAACAATCATAATTTTTTTCGGGTTTGTTTGTGATGGGGATTTGCACTTGTGTTGTAGGATACATAATAGAGTTAAAACCAGTATTTGTAACAGAGTAAATTGATTCCTTTTCAGCTAACAGGTCGATCTCAATTAAAAATTTATGTTTAAAAATGTCAACACCTGAACCATAAAATGGTGAAAATATAATTGAGGGACGTGTCCTGATTAAAAACCAAGAAGTTGAGAATATTTTCTGGAAGTTAATGTTGAAATTAAATTTAAGTTATATAACATCACTTTCCATGTGAATCTTTAAAGTACTATAATGATATTATAAATAAAAATGTCTCCTTAAAACTTTTACAAATGAAACTAACCAATCAAATCGTAGTAGTGATACAGTTCCCATTGCCAAATGATAGTATGACTTACATAGATTTGTTGTATTTGCTTATCAGTGTACAAAAATTAAATAACCTTTATATGATAATACATTTAACCGCTCAAAACACTAACTTGCAACATTGTTATGAAGTCAATTTAGAAGTATCAAAATGGTGTAGTATCTTTTCAAAAAGACATGAGTAATCACACATAACTGTCAAAAAAATAACTGTGCTCGAATATTTTGGTAACTGATTTAATTGTCTGTATGTAATATTTAAGTTCTATTATAAAGCTATTTGAAATTGTTTTTTTCTTTTGGGGGGGTTAAATATTCATTTGTTAGAGACAAAACAGTGATTCAATTTGATCATAAAAAACACGTACTCAAGTGCCTAGATTCTTTGTTCAAAGTACTTGGTAATCATAAGAAATATAGCATCTCACAGATTTTCGGACATGAATAAACTTTTTAAATGCTAATCTCAAGATACATATTTGTGAATAGTACAATAAGAATGTCGTATTTAGTCAAATTTCAATAGTGCGATAACATACATTGATTGAACACTTTATGTATATTTGATATAAAATTAGAAATTAATTTCTTGACTTGAATCACAAGTGATCTAACATTGTTACTTTAAATGATTTTCAATAATCGTACTACACTGGTACTTCTGAAAGGCCATTTTACAAAGTTTCCCTTGACCTTCATTGTGAGTAAGTACTATCTATTTATTCATCAGTAAGATATGTAAAGATTTAAAATAGTAGATGACTAAGAGATATTTATCAAAAGAACTAATGTCCATTTGAGATCTTATCAAACATTTTATAAAGTATAAATAAAATAAAGATGAAATTTAATTTTTAATGGAGTTTTGTTCTCTGAGCTGGATGGTTTGGTAGTGGAGCTTTCATCGTCCTTCTGAACGACATCATTAGCTCCACGACAAAACCATCCAGCTCAGAGAACAAAACTCCATCAAAATCACCCTTCTGGGCTACAAATCTCCACCGTGAAATTTAATGTTGAATCATAAATGTAATTAAATTGAGTATATCCTTATGTTATGTTTGATTAAACAACTTTTTAAATGATGTTTTACTCAATACAAAACTATAATTCAAATAATAACTTTATAGTTAGTAATAAACATGAATCATTTTAACGAAGAACTAAGTGATATTTGTATAGCATTATTACTAATAAACTACAAAAGATAATTGCTTTACTATATATACACCTATGATGTACTCCAACTAAATAAGTTAATAAAGAAATCAACTTGTTTCTATGCAAATCATCACTTCAAGTATTATTACAAATCATTACTGATTCACACCTATTTTTTAAAAAAAAATTGAAATCAGAAAGAAATAAAAGTAGGGTACAAGAAATTGCGAGTTACATTTTTCTTGTTTTTTTTACACTTCAATGTACAGTAAGTGAAACCACTTTGAAAAGAATAGTGAAATGGTTGAAGTGTTTTTTTACTACAAATATGATTTCATAGAACAATGATACATGAATAATGGATATTATGATTTCTGAAATAATACAAAGAGATATTATAACTTTATATATATAACATGTGTAAAAGGTTTATGTTAGAAACAAAAGTCGATTAAAGTTTTTGTTACTACGACTTTATTGTTCCAGAAAATAAAATTGCAAAAGTTTTTTTATATTTTTAATATCATCCCTATTGTTTTATAGTTTTAACTTAAAGAAAATATACTTGAAAACAATAAAGGTTTTTTTTGTTTGTTTGAATGATTGTTTTTTACATATCACTTTATGTAAGTGAATCATCAGTACAATGTTATTTTCGTACTATTAAAGGTTAAAATATATGTGTCGAAATTAGTTAAACTTTAAGCCAAAAAGAAAAAAAATGAATCAGAATAATTATTTAATGTTTAAGAAAGACAAGAAAATTAAACAGTTTGGAACGATGAAATAGAAAACCTCAAATATTTTTTTTTAATTTAAGGGTAAAGATTAGTAATATTTACCATTGAAATATCATGTGTTCATAGTAAGCGTTCAAAAGTTCTGATTGATTATTTCTTACTTTACTTGTGTTTACTGCAATCTTCTTGATGATCCTATCTATGATTTCTTATTCGGAAGTATACTGTTATATTCCTGGTTAGCTTTTGGTTGATATCACGGAGACATTATATGATGATAAATATATCCCGTATTCTTATATGTGTGGCATTTCAACAGTTGCTTTGCTATTTGTAGTTTTTTTTGTGTAAAATGAATGAGTACTCTTTGAATAGCTAGTTACTTTGAACTTAAAGTATTAGACAACTAAAATGAATGACATTGATTTATATAATTTGTCAACTTTGTAAGATTGTCAATCGTTAAACTCAGAGAAAAAATGTAATAAAACTTAAACAATTTTTCAAGTTGTGCTTATTTCATGGTGAAATGTTTGCACTGAAAACTAATCATATGCTGTTCAGGATATCAAGCAAAGTAATGTAAGGTTTCTATTATGAATTACTGACTAATAGCAATGTCATTCATTGTACTACACAAAATTATAGAAAGATGCTTAGTGACATTTGAACTCTTTAGAACAGATGCATTTTATGACCATTTATTAAGCTTTTGACATATCACGATTCTACGAGGTAAACTGAAACAATACGGAAATGAAGTAAAAAAGTTAAAACGAAAGCAAAATTTCGCTCAATTTTGGTGATGTTTTCCCAACACATTCTTTTTAGGAGACAAAACAATAAATGTTGTAGCACAGTAGGAAATCGATTAAGAAAGACAGATACTATGTACTATTATCTTTCGAGGACATGAGGTCATATTGAATTTCTACGGTGAAATTTAACCCAATCTATATGTGAACTATGCATTCCGTATTATGCCAAAAGTCATAAAGTATTTCGGAAATAATGCTGACCGCTCTATTAAAAATTTATATTCAGAGGTGACGGTGAGACAGTAGTTATAGTCATGTATTTAAACGAAGAAATATGCCTGATATGACAGATTTTCTGTCAAAAATCCCATAGTATAATATCTGAACACTACTATTGTATTTCTGTCATCAATATCTTAAATGTTTGTTGTATAATACTTATTAAAGTCATCGGAATCTGTTGTCCGTTGGATTTCTGATTTATCAACGCATACAACACTAAGATAAAACCCATTCGTATATCAAGCCTTTTGTATAAAAGAGATGAAACCAACTAAGTAATAAGTTGCTCAGAATAATTATAACTATAACGGTCTAATTGTTCGTCATCACAATAATTTAAACTTAACAGCTTGGAAGAGATTTTTCAAAACGCTCAAGGTAAAGAAACAGTTTTGAATCGGATAGAATCAAACAAAACGCAATTATCGAACCCAAACTTATTTTTCTATTTCACCTGAAACTGGTAAACGGAATCGATTAGCCGAAAAATTATTTAATTAAGAGAAATTATTATGTACACAATGACTCATTCATTCTTCAAATGATTCTCGTAACTGCGAATGATCTGACAAATATCGAGTGTAATCATTTATTCCTCATCGCTACCTTTATATTCCGTATACCATTAAATCAATATTAAATAATAATCCATTTTATTTGTCAAAAAATAAATCGTTACTATCTTCTTGTGTCAAAAAACAAGTGAATAAACACTGGATATAAAGAAATATTAGCCCGTTGTATATTTAGACGACTTTTCGATTGGCTCAGCGTTGACCAATGGCATTTAAACAAAACTTTGACTGTTGACTTTTATGCCTATACATATACTCAGAGATCGATAGAGACAAATTTAAACATTATTTTCATCACATGAAATATTTTCGAAATTGAGTTAACTTCATCATAGTTTGGAGATAATTAAGACTATTTAACCTAAAGAATGAAGTTGATCAGAATACGGTGTCGCTTCATGATGACTTGGATTTTAGATATTCGTCATTGGCTAATCAATAATTTAACCATCTGTGGTAAGAATATGCTGATTATTAAATTAAGGAGTTTACTACATAATTACTAGTGGAAAACGAGTCTAATAAAATAATGTGCTCTCAGCAAGCATTATTAGAAGTAACCTGTACTGAAGATTTAGGGATGTGTATGGTGATATAAATTAAGGACAAAAAAAATCAGTAACACTTAAATTTATTAGTTGAAGAGCGAATACTACTAAATGTATAGTGGCACATTTTGGTCACCGTATCCTAAGAAAACGAACGATTTATAATATTGAATCTTTCTCCATGAAATAACAAAGTAATCATTATTATTAGAACTGAAGCAAATCTTAACATCGTTGGTAAAACTTATGCTAAGGCTTTATAGAAACTACATCGGACATCTACTTAGAAGTCAAGAATATCATGAAAATAAAACATATTCACTCTCCTAAATCAACAGTAGAAAATGCAAGCAGCTAGATATTACCAAAGCATCACCTTGAACCAGTATTCACCGATAATAGTTCATAGTCGTCATATAATAATGTAAATCGCAAGAAGTTGGAATTGTGAATAATTAGGCATCAACTCAGCTATAGCCTTAAGTATTGAGGTTCCTCAGTTAATTACATGGCTAGTTCATAGGTTCTAAATACTTATGAATTTCATATAGTGATGAAATGAATTTACACTCTTGTGTGAATTTCAATAACTGTTTTCATTGAGAAAGTCAGTGATGTAAACTGTACAAGCTAAACAGTTTGGAAAAATTTACGATCTTAATTATACGAACTTATTACAAATAGTATTTTTAAGTATGCGCACAACAAACGTAAACTTCACCTGAGTCTAAAGTTATTCGGTTCTTCATTTATTTCTATTTCATATTTGATGAAATTCTGAAGACGTAAACAGAAGGATAGTATTTTTTGTATCTGAAAGAACCAATCAAAGTAACATATTCTTCAGCAGTATTATTATTATCTGATTTGTGTGCCTAAGAAAACAGTGTCCTGAATCTATATCAAACCAGTAAAATCTAGCATGTTGTTTCAACCAATATTTATTCTTGATTAAATGTGGTGAAAGTTGTCATGGATCAAATACATAACTTTCTGATAAACTCCAGAATGCAGCGTCCCATA
Organism: Schistosoma mansoni; assembly: GCF_000237925.1. NCBI lineage: Eukaryota > Metazoa > Platyhelminthes > Trematoda > Strigeidida > Schistosomatidae > Schistosoma > Schistosoma mansoni. The sequence goes on from NC_031496.1 coordinate 15,082,433, forward strand.
ATTTGGATGGTTTAACTTTGATGTTTTGACCGCCAATCCGGACAACATCAGCATATATTTTAAGTAAAAATATTCTTTTCAGTAAATGAAGGAAGGATCAGTCAGTGTAGAATGATTACTATTTTTATGAAATGTCGTTTGTTTGTGTACTTTTTAATGCAAATTATCTGAAAAAGAAATCGCATTCAAATAAAGATGGATGCTTGATATCAAGAGACGTTTTGATAATTTAGACATTCTAAATTTTATTTGTCGATTACGCTCATACTGCAAGTCGTGACGAAATTAAATTTTACGTAGCTGGGTCTCGAATGGGCTACAGAATCTGAGAAATGTAGTGTTAAGAGTTCACGTATACGTTATAATAAATCATGATAGAAGCAATAGCCAGATATTTACTCTGATTAGCGAAGTAGAAGCTGGAAGGACGAACACTTGGAAAGGTTAAACCAGTTTACTATACCCTGCAAATCACACTGGATTTGTAAAATATGAAAACAAAACATTGGATGCTTCATTTCCACATCTTGAATTGTCTCTTACAAGCCATATCGTTCTTTCATTACTGTTGCTACCTCGACGATTTTTCTCTTTTGTCTTTCCTTCACCTTGTTTTTCTCTTCTGTCAGCAAGAATTCTACCTCTAGTTCACCATATATACTACCTATACCTATCAGTATACATAGTACACATAATACTGCCAATAACTTAAATCACGTTTTGCTTTAACAATTATAAGCACATAATTTTATCGAGTCTGTTGCTTAACTGTAAAGATTGTTTTTATAGCTTGTTAATTTATTGTCCAGACAGAGTTGTTTTTGTTTAATAGTCTGAAATCATATGACAAGGGAGGAGAAAATTCTAAAACGTATTCATATTATTAATATTTTTAGTGTCTGAGTTACTGAATAATATTGGCCATTTTTGGATTTGGATATATAGCTAGTTGTTAAGATGAGAAAGTGTAATAAAACTTAGCTTGAATTAAAATTAGGGCAGTAATGTTGATATCTTTGAATGCTTTTACAACATCTCATTCAATGAAACGATGTCTTTATTATTATAAGGATGCTCTTCGAGCAGCTATGAGAATATTTCGACTTCTACACTGGAAATATCATGTCGATTAATTTGAAAACTAAACACTTGTAATTCTAATTGAAAAGCCAAAAGCTGCTCCCATATCTTGTTTCAGTCAAAACGTAAATTGGGGAATCAATTGCCATTGTCAATCTGTAGTAAAGAGAAAAGCAAGTCTATAAAACCCAGTCTTTCAAGAATTTTGAATACTGAATGCACGGTTACGGTAAAACTGTGAAAACCCGAAATATGCTATTTATGTAGACCACTGACAAATGAATTCGTCGTTTTTCTTTCAGCTAAATGTTTCGTTTAATAGAAAATACATGTCTGAGATTAAAAATAATTGTTATGGTGACCACAACATTTAAGATAACTGATAAGTTTCAATGAATTCCAAGTTATTTAAAACACTAAGTAATTATGTGGTGGTTCTAATTTTACCAAGGATATTCATGTTATATGATTTTTCTAGTTCATTCGATAGAGATCGTGTTTTTGAAATAACCTCATCAGAATATCTAAAAATGTAATAGTTTATAAGTTTTAGCTACATTTCTCTATGGAACTATCATTTGTTAACATTTTTTAATCTTCAGATGAAGCCTTTTCAATAATTGTTTCTTTGACTTATGAAAGATTTTGTTTAAATTCAACAAAGGTAAAGAAAGTTTTAAGAAAATACTGATGAAAAAAGTACACAACGATTGTAGAAAAGTAAATTTACGAGTTTCTAAAACAAACAGATCACAGTATACTGATAAAATCTTATTGATCAATGTAAGACAGTCATTGTTCGATATGAATAACGAAACCCAACATATGTTTGCATTAAATGAAATATGACTGCATGGTATATATAGATAAAATGTTTCTTTAACATATTTATATGGGTAATTACTTAGATGTATTGTATGTCTAATTAAATGTTTAAATTAAATTTTTATACACATAAGTTTTTAAATATGTGCATAGCATACTATTCAGGCTCAGTACATTCAAGCTGTAAGTACATACTTTCCTTCAAGATGATAATTTGTTCAACAGATTACCTCATAAAATAAAATAAACTGTAATTACCAATATATCAAATAGTCCACTACACTTGTGGATAGACTTTAAGTATATTATATATTATGTCGAAAATAAGGCGACATATTTATGTTTACAGATGATTAGTTAACACCAAATGTAATATAAATGATCCTTTTATATATTTATTTATTTTCTTTTTCACCAATGTATGCCCAATGTCAAGCTGGTTATCCAGACGAATATATAAATTTGTTGTCACCACATTAAATTAAAAAAAGGAATCTTTCATGATGTTTTAGTCTTACCCCCCCTCCAAAAAAAATGAAAATATTTTTTATTATTTTAAATAAATGAACAACTTAATTACAAAATTGGAACAATTAATTCCCGTTTTTTATTATATTAGTGTAATAGATCTCAGTAGGTAAACAGTTTTATGATACTATAAATTCCCTATAATCAAAAAGAAAAATTAAATAAATTATAAATACAGATAGGTTAACTTTTTGATCATCTCTAAGCGAAAAACTATAAGAGCTAACTAAATTTTATAATGTGTACGTTTCTTTTCAGAAAATCTAAATTTTACGTATAAATAAATTAATATATTTTTAATATCCCAATGAGTAGAAAAATTAGATTTTCTGATGTTTCGTGACTCAGTGTAAACCACTTCTTCAGAGAATAAATAACCAATAATCCAAGTTTAAATAGTACAACGGAACAACACGAATATTAGGTGCGATCAATTAAAAAACAGGTTTGAATAAATCAATGTCATGTCATTTCATTTCGGTCAAGGTGAATCATAAGCGACATGTATGTAAATTTGTGTGTGTATGTGTGCACTATTAATGATGAAAAAAGTATGACCTTTATAGTGACAAAGGATAGTGTCTAAATTGTAATGTGGTGTGAATTGTAAATAATATCAGACTAAGTGACTAGGATAGATAGTCCAAGTAGGATATAAGGTGAGGCCTTCCTTTCTATTGAGAGCAGTATGATTAAGTATTATATGGAACGCTTCAACCACTCTCTCTTTATTCTCTGAAGAAGTGGCTTACACTGAGTCAAGAAACGTCAGAAAATCTAATTTTTCTACTCATTAGGATATTACAAATATATTAATTTATTTATAACAATCTACTCAATGCTCAATTTATTCAAAATTATCAAATCAAAACTTGGTAATGATACCTATAGATTTTACTTAGTTTTTTTGAAAATAAAGCGAAAAATAGATAATTCTTGTGTAATAGTTGAAGTATAAAAATGTCGTGACTGGTAACATAAGACAAGAAAAATTAAAGTTATCAGCATTTAAAGTTTTATGAAAATAATTTAACATTTAAACAAAACAACTGTTCAATATATACTACTCTTTATAAATTAACCAACTGAAGTTATTCAAAAATTTAAACCAACAAGTATAATTACTTGTGTGGAGAATAATTCAGTCAGATTTCATGTTACCTTTTGAGGTGAACAGTGCTGAATTATCTTAACTGTGAAAGTATGTTTTGACCACTGTTTGTTATACATAGATACTTTTTTAAACATACAAGATACATATAGAATTGCTCAGTTACTCTTCAAGTAATGAAAAAATATATAGGTTGGATATAACGTACTTCTATAGTTATTGATACCAGAACTATGCGTGACAAGCCAATTTTATTGATTAACATTATTTAGTTATTAAATAATCAATATTTTGTTGTTAGGAAAAAGAAACTGCTCTGATACGATATACATCGAAATATTAAACTAACTGTCCATAGTTTTTTCTTTTTATAGAAAAGAAAGTATGCCATGAATTTGGATTTGCGACATATTTCATGCTTCATTTCATCAATATTTATTGGAACATAGATTGGATGAATTATGCAAATAATAAAAAAATGTTAAAAATAATTCAACTAACTTAAAGTGTTCCAAGCAATTAGTCCCTTTGATAAATTTTGATAATGTAATAAGAAGACGAAGATTATCAGAACTATGTGATATAATAGCGCTATACGATATCTTAGTAATCTGTGAAAGAAAGGAAGATATAAACTGCTTATTGAATAAACTGAACAATATCCAAAACCATATCAGTCTCTCATGCAAAGAGGAGAAGAACGACCAACTTCCGTTCCTAGATATACCTTTAAGCAGACGAGAAGATGGCTCAATCAAACGATCCATTTTTCGAAAACCGACGTGGACGGGTCAATACCTTAGTTACTATAGTTATTGCCCTGTGCAATACAAACGGGGTTTTGTGAGGTGCTTATTTAACAGGCTTGATCGCATTTGCACAAACGACGCTATTGATAATGATGTCAAGTTGTTAAACAAGACATTAATGGGGAATGGTTATCCACCTAAATTTATCAATAGATGGAAAGTTCATGGCACAGTGAGACCTACTGTAGCGTTGGTGGAGAAAAAGCCTGTCTACATCACCTAACCATTTAGAGGTGGTTCAAATAGCCTTTTATTGAAACAAAGGCTTAAGTCAGTCATCAACAAAACGTATTGTGCAGCGAAGGTCATAATCAAAGAAAGAACGAGGTCCATACTTCATTCAAAACCTAGACGACATGAAAACGATTGTGTCACACCCCACTGCGTTTACCAATTTAAATGTGTGTGTGGTCACACATACATAGGGAGGAGCAATCGCGATCTCAAAATTAGGGTGGGTGAACATGTACCAAAATGGTTGCAAAAACAATTAGAGTCGAATGACCTAATAAGAGTAGAGGATAAACATTCATCATCCTCTATTGCCAAACATATAATCGAAACAGGTCATAAGATTGATCTTAACTCGGCTTTTGTTGTGTTGTTTAAATGTGTAAAAGGGCGTATACTGAGGTTTATTGAAGCCTTAGCCATACGAAAATTCAAACCCGCTTTGTGTATTCAAAAACAGTTTGTTCTCTCCTTAAACCTACCCTGGTAATATTAGCTTATTATCCAGAGTGACTAGGTGTCAAATCCTTATTATGTTTATTATTATAATCATTGTCTATTCTTAACCCTATTTCCAGTCTAGTTGATCTTTTATTTTTATATATAAATGTTCTTAACAAGTATATGTGTGATCGGATTGTTCGAAATGTATTGCGCTAATATATCACAAAGTTCTGATAATCTTCGTCTTCTTATTACATTATCAAAATTAAAGTGTTTCATTTTGAATTGATTGTTTTCTCAACTAGCAAATTGAACTATTTGAAAATATTCATTGTCTTTATCAGCTTAACCTATATTTACGAAGTTTAGTGTTCACTAGATTTCTATCATATTTCAAAAGTATACATCATTTATATGTTCTGCTTCATTAAATACAATTGTGAAAAAAAGGCTTTTCTTTCTATGCAAAAATCTCTAAATTCAATATTTAACATACTAGATTAACAAAAGTCGACAAATGATAAAACAAAATGCGGAATAAACTCTTTTTTGGTCGGCTTATGGATAAAAGGAAAGAGTTATTTATCCATTGAACAGCCGTTCAGATATTGAGTTCAATCCATATATAGATATATTAGGCGTACAAATGCATGTAATAAAAACAGTATGTGTAGAGGGACAATTAGTAAGAACTTAATGAGGCAAAAAGTAAAAAAAACAAAATAACAATTCATCCAAAGACTGTTCGCTCATGAATCATTTGTAACTGATGATAAAGCCTTTTATGATAACAAAATATAATATAAAGGAAAATACCATTGAAAAATAGTGTGATTATCATTGTACTAAAGTATATACGTCTTATTATTTTCAAGATATCTGAGATTGAATAAAACTCTTAAATAAATTCAAACAATAAGAACATTACAGTTAGTGTTAAAAAGGATAAACGTAGTAGTATCTTAGATTTCAATCAGCCATAGCAGAATTTGTAAAGCATCTGGTTATCTGTATATACTTTACTGGACTTATATACTTTTCACTATTCATACTGTAGACTGATCTTAGCTGGATAACCAGCGAAACAAAGAAGCTGTTTCATTATAGTATGAGACTCTCTTCCAATATGCATCCGCGATCTTAATAGAGATAGAATACAACAGCTTCGTTCTCACCACAAGCGTTTACCTTAGAGACTACTGACCAGACATCGAATCGTTAACGTGTTTAAGTGCAACGAGTGTGCCATATTGCACAACCAAGTTCGATTGCCTGTGATGGATGATTGTCAAACAAATGGCATGACTGAACCTCGCTACTCTTAGCTGAACACTTAAACATCAGGACTTTCATCTTGTAACTGGTCACTATTGAGTAAATGATAATTATTAACAAAATGATTTCGTGCAGATTGTAGTTTACAGATTTATTAGCAAGTCGATATTCATATGGTAGTTAACTGGTAACCAATTTACAATGTACCACATGTTATCATCAATTTATCATTGCTTTCATTCTAGTATGATTTATTACTTCTGTGAACTGCTATCCAAAAAAATAGTGAGCACATATTTAAATAAAATAAATCATTTAAATATCTACTAATATCTAGTATCTTTTATTAACCTTTTTCAACTAAATTACTTTGCATCAGTTAATACATTGTATACCAGCAAATATACTGAAAAACGTTCTTGCACGTATATTTTTCAAACTTATGTATTCTTCCTAGCGAAAAACTATCCTGACGAATGATTAAATGAATGAGTGAATGAATAAATGAAACAAAATCCTGTGGACATAAGGAAGAGATAACGTTTTTTATATTAAACTGTATATTTATGCTTCAAATATTTTACAAACTGTTATTTTTCATTTCAATATACCTTATTTTTATTAATATTTGGCACTGAGTATGGTATAGACCAATTTAACTATTGAACAACATAACAATATGCTTTTAAAAAAGACAAATCGAATATGGGAAATAATTGTTTTCTTTTTGTTTTTTTCTGAAATAATTTTGTTTGTTTTTTCTCTTGGCATAGAATCATCAGCTTTCTTTTTTTCTCAGGAAATTAGAAAGAAGTTTATTTAAAAATCAATTTTGTTTACTGAATAATATTGAATAAATAAATAAATAAATATTTTTGTGTGTCAAGTGTCTAGAAAAAAAAGGGAATAAAGTTTGTACAGTAAAATTATCAAACTCAAATGTTAGGAAAATATAAACGTTAAATTAGAAGGGGTTTTGTGGAGATTTAGTATTTTCATAGTTGAAAGCACGAGTCAACTGAAGCTAGAAATAATTCCTGGAGTTCTATTGAGAAGTAGTGGCCAGTGGAGTTCAAACCACGTCTGTTGTGGGATAGGAACTCACTAAAGACAAATGGTAAGACAGTTGTTCAACTTCGTAGATCGGTTGAAGTCAGACATAAACACCATCGGATGCCGGCTCAGTAGTTTATCGGTTAAGTGCTCTGGCGCGAGACTGGTAGGTCCTGGGTTTGAATCTCATCAGGAGAGATCGTGGATGCGCACTGCTGAGGAGTCCCATAATAGGACGAAACGGCCTTCCATGGTGGTCTAGCTTCAATTAGATCATGATCTCAACTATTTAAAATTACTAAAATCTCCACGAAACCCCCTTTTGATCTTATCAAATGTTTATTAAAACACTTATAAAGCAATCATAAAATCGTACAATGATATTAATCCGTTAAATCACAGAAATATCTTCATATTAACCATCCTTTTTTAAAAGTGAACTTGATAATTATCGAAGTTCATGTATAAAAATAAACTTTTGTTTATATAAATTACCACATTCAGTAATCAATTGTACTGTATTCAAAATTAACAAATTATTTTCTTCAGTCTACTAATAAACCCAGATTCCCTTCTAAATTTTCATACAGTGTAGCAAATTATTAGTACAACCAGTCTCGCAATCTTTAATTTATTTAAACTTGGTTATTAATTATTACATTGTTACCTAGCTTTCTTCAATATACATGTATCTTTAACATCCTAGTAATGATATATTAATGGCACTTAATAATATGGTCAAAAAATGCCATTGATAAATTGTTTCAGTTTTTAACATATGCAATATTGCTAATTTAACATATCGAAGAACATATATAACTCAAAACAACTGTCAACCAATCCTCAATACAAATATCAATGCGATTCTATTATACGGAGCTGAAACCCGGAGAACTACCACAACCATGATCAAAAATGTACAAGTGTTTATAAACAATTGTCTTTGTAAGGTACTAAATATTCGTTGGCCGGATATCATCAGCAACAACCTACTGTGGAAGAAAACAACTTCCATATGAAAAGGAAATTAGGAAAAGACGTTGGGGATGGATAGGACATACATTGCGGAGATCGCCGAAGTGCACCACGAGTCAAATCCTAACCTGGAATTCTGAAGGTCAAAGGAAGAGAGGCAGACCAATGAACATATTGCATTGAGAATTGGAGGTAGGCATCAAAGAATGAATAGCAACTAGAAACAATTTGAAAGATCGCCGAGGACAGAGTTGGATGGAGAATAATGGTGAGTGGTCTATGTTTTTCTATGAGGTGTGATAAGCGTAAGTAAGTAAGCAAGTAAGTGACGTATTAGTAAACAGTAAATTCTTAAGTGTTATATATAATCGCTCAAATCGTTTGAAAGTGATTAATTTTCACCACACGTCAACGTACAATAATGCAGCAATATGTTCAACCTGATCATCCAAACTGTGTTCAGTTCATAATCATATCTTGAATGTGATCACTCAGTTACTGGAATTTGTTTCCACGTCAAGAGATTACTGTTTTAGAGTTTTTTTTAACTGCACACTTATACTTTCATAGACATTTATTATCAAATATTTATACTATTAACTTTGTTTTCAAAAATGCATAGAAACATATAAGCAGTTAGTTCCTCGTTAAATAAAACATATCAGTGAATAATAGGGACATAGCTTTCAGTAATTTAATGCCGACAGATTTTGCTTACTAATGCATAAGAACAAACTTTGATTCATAGTAGCCAAATCATCAATGATAAGTAAATTTAAAAATCATTTGCAGAGCTATGAAAACTAAACGTCATTGAAAATGTTTCGAAGAGCTGATATGTTTTGAAAAATAGTTTAATTATGTTATATATGAGGTTAGTTTCGGAGAGTCAAACTGTTTTCCCTCGGTGATAAAGTCAAACAGTGTGAGTAATAAGACTTCATCATTTTGTCTAAGTTGTGTTCTATAAATGCTTAGTTAATAAAAATGGTCATTTCAAAATCTACCTATACTCATTACTGTAATTATAATCTTCAGCTGACCAGTAACTATTGTGATATATGTTTTCTGGGGGAGGGGGGATAATCATGATATTTTGATCTAGATACAAGTGTTAGTAAATCTGATTATAATTATGGGTAGATTTGTGGTTTTGGAGAACGATCAGTTTCATTACATAACATAAGAAATGGGAAAATAAAATTCTTTACAAATACATTTATAACGTTGAATATGTCGATAGCTGTTTGAACTTAGTAACATAATTAATAACCTTTCAGTCTTAAAACTAATTACGCGGGTCTTTTTTTCACAATGAACACCAACATTCGGATGCAGGTACCTGCAAATGATGAGTCCTAAATAGAAGGAAATGAGTGTCCTTTATTCCACTAACTAAAGTCCACTTCAATGATAATAGTTATTTATTGAAAATATTTTCGAATCTGATTAAATACATAGAATGAAATGATACTTTAAATATTTTTTTAAAAGTGAGCTGAGATAATTAAAATAACTAAGTAGATTCATTTTTAAGAGCATGTGGTTACTTGAGGATTTAATGTATGTATGAAACGTGTGTAACCAATAAATAACATAAGTAAGTGTTCATTTCAAATCGTTTTATTTCGTTAAGGTTATTGTTGAAGGTAGATTGTTTATGTCTATGCTGCTGGCAATATACAGCGAAAAGAATGTAAATTATTTAGATGTCCATTGACTAGACTACCGACTTTTAATTGGCAATCACTCAATATTTATCGTCACCATTGACGAAGAAGTAAGACACGGAAACTTATTGAAACACTTTGTGCTGAGAATTCCATGTTGTACCAAAAATATAATACTGAATGAAGCTAATAATAATAGTAATAATAGTTATCCCAATATATATTCAACTATTATATGAAAAAAACTATTTTACATGATTCGTGCTAAAAGATGCAACAATAAAACAAACTCTGTATTTTTAAGACATACTAAAGCCAACGTATTACACCGTATGTTCTATTTGTAATGAATTTTCAATTATATCTTTGAAATACAAAGTACAGCTGTTATTTTCAAACAAACTCTATCTCATAATGTTCCTTCAGTACAAACCTATATCATACAAAATAACGATCACTTACCAAACATAGGTTTTCGTACTCATCTTTGTGCCATACTGTATAATAACCAGCTCACTTATTTTAAATGAAAGACTACTTATATAATAAAAAATAATAATATAATAATAATATAATAAAAATAATAAAAACAAGTTTTTGGATGAAATAAAAACTAAACGTTTGAGCAAAATATATGTAGTAGATAACTGAACAGTATCTGGTTAATCCATGTACGGATTTTATTTCTTTTATAATTAAAAATTACCGATGTTACAATTTATGTTAAAGAAAAACTATTTGGGTGGTAGATTATTCAAGTGTAAAAAAAATATGAAATAGACACGACATCGGATGAGGTACTTTTCTTGTCTACAGACCAAAGAACACAAAAAAATCTCATTGTTTTCTAATGCTTTGAAATTATTAGTGAATAGACTTTAGGTCGCTTTGAATGTATGAACAGCTAACAAATATTATGTAATAATTAGAATAACAAGTTCATTTAAGAATACGTGTGTTAAAAGTTGATATCACGAGGAAAACAAATTCAAGGTAAATTAAATTTATGCTTGTTGTTTTATAGAGTTGAGACAAAAAACTTATTTTTTGGAGACGTTCAAGTAGCATATACCAATCACGTACTGTAGTAATTCATGCAATAAAGTTCATAGTTTGATTAAAATGTATTCCACTGAAGTCATTAACCAGTCACGTTTAGCCTATCAATGAAACCAATCTCCAAGAACCCAATAATGAGACAAAGCAGTCGTTATCCTTCACTTGCAAATGTCAAAATGTTTTCGTTGTTCATAATAAAAAATATGAAAGAATAACGTTTCATAGCGTATGTTGTTTTTGAGGAGATTATCATGATATTCCAGATTAATTACACGTTTTCAGATAGTCAGTTATTTGATAGAAGTTAAATTGACGACGCCTGTCATTTAAATGTACTTCCATCTTGTTAGAGTTAAAATAGAACTCGAACCCCTTATTCTTTTCTTGAAACGACCATCATATTATCTACTATGCTACTAAATCCAGTTACTTTAGCAACGGGGATTAATGTCATTTTTATTTGTAATTATTTGAATCCTACAGTTGTTGTTGCACAAGCTAGTAGCCATCCGAACTCGAAAGCCTAATAGATAACGCGTTAGTCTTTGGAAACAAAACTCACTAAATTCAAGCCATATTGTGAATATTAACAATGTGAAAAATTTATATTCAGCTTACAAAACGCTCATCCTAGTTTACATTGCTAAACACTACCGAATTTTATATTCATTATTATGTTCTAGACTAAGATATAACTAATAAAATATCATAATCAATATTGGTTGAGAATGTTCACCTACTTACTACAGTTAAATGAGGGTTTTAAAGCAGTATGAAGAATAAGGATTATGTTGGTATCATTACCAAGGTTTGACTTGGTAATTGAGCATTGAGTGGATTGTTATAAATAAAGAATTTTTCGACTCATTGGGATATTGCAAATGTATTAATTTGTTTATAATAAGGATTAAGTTTTACAGTTAATGGTTACAGTTAGGGATTGGATTTAGGATTTTCATCACGAAGTGATATCAGCTATAATGCTAAGATGATATTTAGTTAAATGAGTGAATGAATTTCGCGCCAAAATCCAAGATCTATTATTCTAAGTTTGATTGGTTTTTCCATAAATCATAGTCTCGTCACAACTTTTATAAAGTATGACAACGATAATGAAGAAACCCAACATAATATGATATGATCACTTCTAAATGATAATAAATGTTTTTGTAAATAGGAATACCTGTAAAACTGACAAATGAATTTGATAAATTGAAATAATCTATAATTTATAAATTTATTAAACATCAAGTTGACATTGTCATAAATATATCCCTGCTTTTTTCATTGTTTATTAAAGTGATGTATACAAAGTTTTATATATTTATACAAAACACATGATAGATGATCAATTTATAGACGAATTAAGTGACGTATTCTGAATTGCGTCATATCATTTTTATATCAACTGAAAAACAAATACTATTGACAGTTAGAAGTTTTCATAAATACCTTTGTTCATAAAGAACAAAGAAGATAAAGCGTTGGAAAACACGAAAAAATGTTGAAATTTTTGTTGTAAAGGAAGATATGTAAGCAATACATGTTAACTCCTGAGTTTAACTTTTTTTTAGCCGTAAACCAGTTATCTAACTTGTCCTGTACTACCATTGCTTCGGTTTATTTACGTAATACACCAAAAAGTAAGCAGCATTACACAACATTTCCTTTTTAAAAAGGGACTATTTACTGTCACACAAACATGATATAAACAGGGTTCTAAACCAAAAGTTACAATCGGTACATTGAGTACGTTACATTTAGGCAAGTCTATTATCACCCAGTGCTTCATATTTCCGTCAGTATAGAGTCTCATTTTAAGACAATATCTGTCTGTCATCTGATATGAGCCTATAATGTACAGAATAACTGACTTTATGCTCGAAAAACAGAATCAATGTTGTCGAAAACAAGGGATTAGAATATTATTGCTAGGCCATAGCGTGCAAAATTCAGGATTAATGCATGAATTTACGTCGAATAAAAGCAAAGAAATAAAAACAGTAGGGAGTCTATATTTTGTCGATAAGACTGTTAAATAACATAAAAATATACATAATCCTTTACCATAGAAGCAACTCGAGTTCGCTTAGCAAATCACAGTACTTTTACTTTTGGCTAACACTTCACTATAAGAAATAGGATGATATAGTAACTATTCAAGGAAGAACACTACTAAATTATTGCTTTCTGAATATTTAACACTGGACTATGATTTTTACAATGATTACAAAAAACGGAAAATAGTTCATTTCAAGTTTTTACAGAGTAGATAGAATGTATCTAACAGTGGAATACAGGACACGCGTATCTCTCTGTTTAACACTTGTCAGCTGAATGTACTAATGTTTACCTCGGAGCTATAACCAAGAACCTTTGGTTATAAATGCTATGTTTTCCCCTTAGGTTCTATGTCTAGATAGATACTCACTTGTGACAGTTTGAATTACTTGGTTTCAGGGTTATTTAGTCAGCATCTCGTGACAAAAGCATTTAAATATTATACCTATAACAAAATGTCAAAAACTATAATTCTCTACTAATGATTGCATTCTTGTATAGACGATAAACTTGACTAGTATTTTCTTTGTAAAGTTAAATAATATTAGAATATATATGCATATAAATAAATAATCAGAAATTTGAAAGTAATCTATTACGAGTTTACTTAAATTTATTTGAAAATACAATAAAACAGTGAAATATTTTAATGCAACTTGTAGTAGTTTAGATAGTCAACATATTTTGTAATCAGATTTCATATGTAAACAAATCGATAATCAAGTCATTTGTGTGAAATTCCAAGGAAAACTCATCAAAACGTTCCATGTGCAAAAACAGTTCGTTATTCGCGAACGTTAGCAACATAAGTGAACCACATGATATATTGTACGTCTCTAATACAAAATCTGAACCAACTATTCTAGCGAAAATTTTGGGGTTAATTTTCTCGATATTTCTTAAGGGTCATGGACATACAACTGTTCCCTGATCTAGTTTTTTGTACCATAATAATGAAAGCACGGATTTGTTCTTATTTCATTCGAAATCATAATGTACTGGCATTTTTTCAGGAGTTCAGATATATTGGAAGGTTGAAAAATAAATTGTAATAACAGTTTGCTGATTGATTCAGTACGTGCACTCACAAAACAGGATAGTTCACAATTATAAGCAGCAAAACTATATTTAATCAACACAATCGAATAAAACACTTGTCACTTCTCATTGTTTTGTACGAGTGAATCATTCTGTTACTTTTGTTCTCAATCTTTAGTTTCAGATAGTAACCATATATTGTTTTATATTGAATAAAAAGATATTCATTAAATAATCGAATAACACATAATCTTATGTTTCATTTTATATTTATATGAACTAATTATGTGATTATGTATGTATCTACTAAAGAAAAGTCATAACACCATCGCTAGCAGCTTATTCAAATACAATGTTAGTCTTCACAAAACAAATGAGTCAATTTTAAGAGAGTTCAAATAAAACTCTAGAAACGAAAACAATCACATATACGGAAAACGAATTTGTGATGCTGGATTTAATTGATTATTCAAAAAATATACACCTTTTGTGTTTGATACACTTAAGATGATTTCTATAGTCAATCTATATAAGTACCTAGGTAATTTGTGAAGATATAATAATGATGTATAGCAATACCTAGATTCATTGTTATCGTATAATATAGGACTATGAGTAAAATAACTAGTTGAAACTCACAAAAATTCATCGTTTACTCACGTTTACAATAAAATTTATTTCTGAGATGTGCTTCTATCAGATTAATTTGTGTGTACTGATCGATGACCATAATCTCATGGGTAGTTAATAAATTTATGTTTAAGGATGTCATTTAGAAATTACTTCACTTTTAACAGGATAACATGATTCTTACAAGTAATCACCGGTTATTCTCTTCTTTGTTACAAAATCGAGTTGTTTTCGATCACAGACAACTACTACTGACTAGCATTTGGTATTTGTGAGAGTGCTACGCTCCACGGAGTAAATAATAAAGATTTATTTAATAAATTATTCAGAAAATAAAGGTGATTATGTTTTATACTTCACCATATTACTAAGCTGGTTATTAGTATAAACTTCATCAAAAAATTGTGGTTTCCTTTGAAAGGGTTTTCCACAAATACTTTTATACTTGTTCTAAGTAAAGGTAAGTTGATATGAAGATTGACACGCCTTACAAATAAATCACGAAATTTTAGCTTTGAAAAATTAAGTAAACATTAACTAAAAAGTTTCTTTTAATTTCAAAAATGCAGAAGAAGGCTGAGAACTTATAATTTATGATGGCTCATTTTAAATATTATATCCAGAATGTGGGTTTTACTTATCTATCTAGTTAAACCATATGAAAATTAATAAAAAGTACTCTGAATCTCCTTTTTTCTATGTAATAGATATGTCAGGGTGATTGGTGCCAACACTTGAACACTCAAAACTTTAATGATTTTTGTGGTGTTTGAAAGGCTTTCTCTTGAACATTCCTTCTGACGAAACTCAAGCTATTTATGATGTACTACTAATTGTTCAAGCATTCAAAAACTTCTTTTCTTTTGTATAAGATCGTATATATTAGAAGGCTGAAAATGTGAGAAACTCCAAACAACTAGTACAAATGGTATAAAATTCATTCTGTTGAGCGAACCAGTGACTATCTGAACTCAGTAGTCAAGAAGATGACATATCGGTGTTCTAACCAATTGATACTGAGTCCGAATTCCGGCGTGAAAATTAACTCTACGATGTAGTTGTATCCAGCTGACGAATCCTCTATAGGATGAAACATGAGTGCTCCGGATTCCACTCCTGTTCACCACCAAACTGTGCTTTAAGTGCTGGTGATTTAATAGCATTACCGAGACAGTCTGCCAAGATGTACATATTTGAAAAGAGACTGATCAATTTCGTCCTCAACATCAATGGAAAGATTCAAACAACCATTCCGAATAAACCTATTGTTCCAGTCTTTAATTCATTTTCAAACAAAAAGGAATTTTAGACAAATGTTATAATGTGTAGTTAAGTAACAGTGACATTTCTGTCACGAATCAATTAACCAATGTACCATTTGATTCAAAATTATATAAAAATGTACCTTATTTTTTAAAATATATTTGTTGTTGTCCTTTTGAACTAAATCATTATCATATGTTTCCATGTATAACTTCATTCAACTAATCAATAACAACGATCATCATCAAAATTTTTAAAAAATTTTAAAAACGTGTAACTATTGTAATTAGTTTTCTCCATAACATTAAATCTTAGAATGACTGAAGTCAGTTCATATAGTAAAAATACACCTAATGCGATCATTATGGATACACTACTAAGTTATAATCTCCATCATGATCATATAACAATAATGTATATATCATCACATACATATATCATTATATTCAATAAAAGATTTATCGGAAATCTGTTTACTCAATTATATTTCTATCTAGTTTAAATGAAAATAGTCTTATGAACTAAGTTTTACTGATCACAATTTCAGATGTGCAACTGTTTTGACGTACATCAGTGAAAAGAAATCTAGGAAAATAATTTTAAATGATAGAATTTTACACAATGATTATATAAATAAAATCAAATGAAATTGAGTATACAAACATATTGAAGACAAAATCTAGGTATATTTGCAGTATACACTATGATATATGCATTATCTAGGAATGATTCTTGTTCAAAGAACTATATCCAAGGTATTCGTAATAAAATAACTAAAATGCCTTCCGGAATAACGGGTTCCAAAGATATATACTTAAACAGATAGACGTTTTAGTCCCCTTGATGAAATACTTATTCATTTGAGAAAAAATATCAATTAAAAATATAAGTTATGAGAAAAAATCAAATAAGCTACCTTTTAAAAGATTAATATTTGAACGAAGAATATTCTTTTCCATAAATTCGCTTCAAGTTCTACAATTATATATCCAAATTAATAATCCGAAAAAATGGCCAGGTTAAAGGCAAACTACATCGTTCAAAAGCATGTAAATTTAGGAATGTCAAATCAAATAGAATAAAATTGTTAATGTTGATATGAATCATATAGAATGTTAACTTGAATCTGTATATATGTTAAGTGAAAATTTAAGATCTGTGATCAGAATAAATATGGAACGATGTACTTTGCCTTTAGCCTGGCCATATTTTTCGGATTATTAATTGAGATATATAGTTGTAGAACTTGAAGAGAATTTATCGAAAAGAATATTCTTCGTTCAAATATTAGTCTTTTAATATAATGGGGATCTTTAAACGAATAAACTACTTTTTTCATAATTATATTATTGGTGTATATTAGTAATTGTAAATGACATGTACCTGATCATTAGACTAACTAACTTTTATAAGACTACATTCTATTATATCTGCTATGAATATTAAATATTCACCAGTGGTTGTAATAATAATATTATTAATAGAAACAGTTCACATGTTAAACACTTTCAGATCTTTCAGTTGCAAATTCATATCTTTTCCCCTTTTCTAATCTGAATTATGGTACAAAATATGGATATTACTTACTAAATCAATAAATGTTAATAAACCCTATAATTACTAACTTATCGGATGTGTAATGGTAATAATAATCTAATTTTAAAAAAGTCTGGAATATACCCATTACAATAATAATAATAGACTGTCTAGGGATCATTTACAAATGACTCATTGATGAAGTATTTTTCATACCTTTGAAAAATGCCGACATATTGAAACAAAAATGTCCAATAATTTTTTTTGAAAATGAAACAATTTAATAAAGGTAGTTTATTTATAAAGGTCATACCCATATATTGAAGATATTAAAATGTATTTATTCTATATATTTTTGTGATTTGTTTTAGATTTTATAGATATGAAGATGAGAAATGATGATAGGGATAAAAATGTTAGTCTAAGTCATTCACCATAACGTGAGTACATACTATGACAGGTTATTCTGAAATATTTCTTTTATTTAAATAAAAAAATTAAATGTATTACCATCATGTAATACTCATACTTATCTAGAATTTCAATAAAAGTTTTATAGTAATCTGAGTAGAACAAATAGAACTTCATTTATTTCAAGAATGAATGTTAAACTAATTAATGTATACACCGATTTCGAATGTTTAGGATTTTCTGTATCCAAAATCTTGATAATTTCTCAGTTGAACTTACATCCTTAGTTGTATACATGCATTAATATTAGTGACCATTTATTGTGTCGTTTCACTGACAGATATGTTCATATACACGTAATTGAAGATATCCACTTTTTTTAAAGACGTATTCATCACATTTGATATGATTTAATTTGTGGATTATTTTGCATTTATTTATTTTCACCGTTGTTTGTCTTCAATCCTCATAAAATGAAGTGAAATGACTACTTTTATTTTGAACGATATTGTTTCTAAAAGATTTTCAAACCTTTGTGGCGATTTTTGAGATATATTTCCTAAATTTCCTAAATAAAATAAAATATCTTACCAATCTTTATTATTATTATCACACTTGTTAACCTTTTTTGGAAAAATTTATTCAGTATCCACCCCTACCTAATATATCTGACCTAAATCATATTATTCTACATATTACGTAATTTCTGATTTGTAATCCCATTGTTCTACCTCACCCTATGTCAACTATATTTATTCTGATCATTTATCTTATGATTTTATTTCACTTATAAACTGATTCAAGTTAACACTTCATATTAGTCATCTCAATATTAACGATTCGATCTAATTTTATATCACAAACACTCCTTGATTCGTATGTTACAGTTTTTAAATGATGTACTGTGCCTTAAACCTGGCCAATTTTCTCTTGTGGATCATTTAATTTGGATATGATAATTATAGAACCTGATGAGAAATTATTGAAAAAAATATTCTTCATTCATATAATTGTTATTGTATAATATTTTATTAATTGAATTCATTACTGACATAATGTAAGAAAATAGATTTTTATGTAGAAATGTATAGAGAAAATTACTTCAGATACTTCATAGATACTTTGTATGTTTACCAACTAAAAATTCATTTGATAATCTATTAAATGAAAATTAATCAAAATATTTTGACATTTAAATGACTGGGTAATTAAAATAGTTTTTGGGTTTCTTTTTTTTACAAGACAAATTAAATTCATGATTTATTATAATTAATCGAAATAAATGTGGTTAGTTCAATAAGGAAAGACTGGGAGAATTGGGAAAATACTGTGATATTGAATAATATTTAAAAGGTATCGGTTTATACCCTAATTGCTGTACTATATAGACCATATGAGACGTTTGATCTTATTATATATAAAAAAAAGGTTATACCTTATAACATTTACATTACTGTATAAATAGTATAATAGACATTAAATTAACCTTTTCATTAAGTTTGTAATTGTCTAATTTTTTTAATTGCCTTTTAATAATTCAATACATAAATTATGTGTATCAATCTGTAATAGATTTCATTTTCTCTGAAGTTGTCAGAAATATCACTTACAAAAAGAATTTTTACAAAGACCAAGAAAAATTATTCAGTGGCTCGATGGCCTATCGGTTGAGTGCTGTAGTGTGAAACTGGTAGGTCCTGGGTTCGAATCTCGTGAGGCGGGATCGTGGATGCGCTTTGCTGAGAAGCCCCACAATCGGACAAAACGCCCTCCAGTGCTTCCGGATTTTCCATGGTAGTCTAGCTTCAATCGACTAATGATTTCAACTATGCAAAAATTATTCACTCAATGTTTAGATTTTCAAAATTATTCATACTAAAACTCAGATAAGAAATATGGAGCTATTTGGTTTATTTTGATCACTCAATGAGTCCTCAGCGTTAACGACTGTAATGAAAATCACCTTTAAATCAAATCATAGTATAATCTATAGTACTCGAGTATTATGCATCTTTGATTCTTATCTTGGTACTAGTCATGTACTCACTGGTTTATGTCCATGAAATAAACCTCCATAATATAAGTGTCGATCAGTGATCAGTGAAGTTCAATTATGTAAGGATTTAAAAACATCACTGATGGAGAGTGAATATTGAAAGTTTTTAATGACAAACTGAAGAAACGTATGTAGCAATAGATCATTACGGTACGTTAAATAGCTCGACACATTTGTTACTTAGTATTTAAAGATATGTAGCCACTCATCACATCGTCATAGTTAAATAATTTTTACAGACCGTACAAAAACTGCCGTAGAAAGAGGAATGTTATCAAGAAAAACTGTTTTAACTGTTATGTGATACACACCAAATTAATTAAAAATCCAGTAGATCAAGGTTTTAATTTTAAGACTCATAACAACTTGACATCACATATCTTGCATTCAATCATCAGTAAACCTGAGGATAGAGTCTGAAGTATTCAATTCTGTATAGTCTTAAGGTACAACTAGACATACTAACAATTAATGTGTACATATAAACACATATGACATTCAACTGTTTGTTAATTAATTACTGTTCCCTCCATTCACAGCCACATTTGGCTAAATCTTTTACAAATGTTATTTTCTATTTTAATGGTACGATGTGGTCTGTCTGCTTGGTATATAAATGCAGTATGATTGAGAATAATGATTCATATTGCAGAGGCTGTTATTGGTGTTCTGAACTTAACTGGCTGAGCTAGCCAGAAAGCAGGACTGATAAAGTATTCATGACTGCTCATACGGTTTTTGTGTATCATAGCTCTGATCGACAATTCACTCCTCTCTCATTGGCGGGGATCAGTACGTTGATATATTAACAAGGCACGCAGTCAATCGATATAACAGTAATACCATTAAAGAACCTGTTAACTGCTGATAACATTACATTATCGAAATTTATCAAATAGAACCATATGATTTTGAGACTTACAATAAGACCGAGGGTTGGTATAGCTAATTAGTTTGGCCTATATTGAATAAAACTGAATTTTCAGATGATTTGCATTAATACTTCATAGAAATTACATTTAATTAACCTGTTTACTGATTGATATATTCAGAAACCAGGTTTGTATTATACATATACAACTGAAAAGAAATCCATAATTCAACTAGTTTATGCACAAATATCATTCTATTCTTCCTTAATACTATTAACAAATATCGTAAAACTTAAAACAGTTAACAAACAAGTATTCATATATACGTTATACCTTCGAATCTATCCAATAATAAGAAAGGTTGAAAAAGTAATTTTAACAATCTCATAGTAATATGTATAATTTAATTAGAACAATGAATACTATAAACTGGAGAAAAATTTGAACATTTTTTTGTGGTATATACTTGTTTAAATGATAATTACACTTCATACCAAAGAAAATATGAATAGTTAACCTAATAACAGAAATGATAATAGTCTGAATAGTCAATTTCGAAACTGATAATTTCCCTTGGTAACATTGATTTCTATAAGGATGGAAAAAGTGGTTATTTCCATACTTTTTTAACATAGAAAAGAAAATGTTCTTTAATAAATACAAAATATTTGTTAGCCAGAACAAGTGCATATATATATATATATATATATATATATATGCCTAATCGTATCCTGTGATAAATTCCATCATAGTCAAACAATGTGTTTGAAACTAATGTAATCGAGAAAAATTGGTTACCGATAACTCACACTTAGTATATAAATATGACTCATGAAATCTCATGAAGTAAATACAACCTCATTCTATTCTGGAAGTAAAGCATATCTTCCGTCTTCAGAGAATTTTTTCTATAATTTAGATATATACCAGATTCACCTAGAGTCATAATTATACAAATTACCATTGAAATAATCATAAACTCTACATTCGACAAACAAAATACTTCCACTTTTGATAGACGTAATAAAAACATAATTAGAGCGTGAAAGAACACATGATAACTATTTTATTCATAGAAATAAATTAAGGTCTTCATATTGTGATCACGTAAACAATGATCAGCAAATATAGATTTATTTGTGACCAGTGTTTTCCTCTATCCCAGTCGACGTTCATATGTTATTATACTTTAAAGAATTTATATTATATCGAAATCAACTATTCAGAATCATAGCTTCAGATACTTCGGAAAATAGCTGTCTTGACAGTTTCGACTACGTGTTTAGTAAACTTAAAAAATAGTGGTAGTTAGTGACTGTAATTGAAAAAAAGAAGTTTAAATTTAAAAATTCATATAATCCTAAAATGCCTGCCTACTATTAACCATTTCATCATGTCATTGAAAATTTACTAGCTGAAATTATTCACTTATCTTGAAAAACTAGTATCCAACAATTTTATAAAGTTGAAGTTTCTGCATTTTCAATATGGGGTTGTTGAGATTGTTGAGCTTTTATTGATACTATGAACCAATCAATGTTTAACCACCATGGAAAACCTAGGTGCACTGGACGACCGTTTCGTTCCATTAGGGGACTCTCCCATCTCACCCAAGACTCCGTACTCTAGATTCAAACTCAAGGCCTTCAGTCTCGCGCGAGCGCCTAACCTCTAGGCTACTGAGCTGAGATTCAGTAATGTTAATGTCAAGCTTAAACTAATCCGCGATGTGGCGTAATCATCTTCTTACGTTGGCCGATTCATATTTACAACCAAATTCTACTTGTTCGATTTGCATCACCATGAATTTCTTTTAAGGTTTATTAGCTTAAACACTTTTTGATTCCGTGTAACACAACACATTCTTACGTGTTCATTAAGAAACTGTAGCTAGTTATATGTTATATTTCATACACACAGTTTCCTTTATCATCTTGAAGAGGGTAAGGACAAAGATTTTAGTGAAATAGCGTGACTTGATGCCATTCTGCCAAAATCTATGTTATATTTCTCCCTTATTTTCTTGGTAAACAACAGTATTGATATCGTGTGATGTAAATTTACAAGCAAACTCAAAATAACATAAATTATTACCACACCGTTCGAATCATATTTGCTTATGAGATAAAGGCATGGGATGATGAAAAGTACTGGTGATAAACACTCTTAATTAACATACTGAAAATATTCCTGATTAAGTAGTGCAAAGAAATGGTGAATAAGACAAAAATCAGAAAAGCACAAGACTTTTAATTTTAGTAGATATATAGGGTTAAAAAAACACTTTTACGGGTATAAAACTCTTCAATGTTTCAAACTCTCACAGGAAATTAATGTTGGATAACCATAGTTTTACGTAAAACACTTAACTTACGATTAAGAACACTTCCTAAGGAAGTAGAGTCAAGTTACTAGGTCACGATTGTCTTAGAAACTGATGTGAAATGATTATTGAGTGATACAATAATCCGATTATATGTTAAAATTAGGCAGCTGACCATCCTCGAGTGGTACTGTTTGAAAAACTCAAATATTATGTGTTCATTGTTTTCGAATGAGTAGTAGTGTGATGTATGCTACTTATGACGACATAAGTAGTACACAACATCAGACAAGTAAAATGCACGGCAGCAGAAGTTTGGGTAGATCGAATCGAGGAGAGCGGGAACAGAGTGTAATTATTGTGGCAATAAAAGAACTATGAAGTTTCAGACGATCTATGAAATATTTACAAGTGAAGTATTCCATGTATGGTTCTTATATTCCAAAAAGATACTCTTTTATTTTGTATTGAAATACAACTGGTTGTTTCCAACTGTGTATTGTTCATTACAGTAGAAATATTGGTAATCTTAGTTCCAAATCATGTTAATGCATGCACAAATGATAAATGTGTTCTGTTTTAAAGTCGTTGCCATAATCATCTACGTTCCACAAAATAAGATATAGTTTTTGTGTTCCATCGAGATAATCGAATATGACGCGACCTATTGTAACTATAAGCTATGTTATTAAAAACGTTTATTCAGTAAGTCATAAAAATATTTATGTAGTAATGTTATGTATTTACATGTAGTAACACGTGTGACTTATCAGCTGTTCTATTTACCATTTGTTATGTAAATATTTGTTTTATTCGGTCGGCCTGAATAATTTGTACAATACATTATCACTAAATGTATTTTCCACGAATTCCTTAAATGAGATTCAAACAGTGTAAAACAGCTTACAACAGACCACTTGTGCAAATGAATTAAAATTTTTAATTAAATGTATAGTAGGGCGGAGACAGTTAGTTGAGAATCTTGTCAGACACAGTTATTAAGACAATTGTAGATGCGAACTTAATTTGAAGTTAGATTTCATCTCAGATTGACAACAGTCAGAGAAAACTATGAAGCATCGGACAATTGTTTCACCTTAGTCTGGGGGATTTAACAGATGCCCAACCATGAAACTGTGGGTAATTAAACCTTGGTTATTAAAGTATCACAAAGAGTAAGATTCTTTCGGTCCATTGAAAGCCTAACGGTTACATAGTGTGAATAGAATACGATAAATTATCCATTAAGTCATGAAAACAAAAGTGTAATTCAACGAAGTAGTATTTCATTTTCAGAACAGTATGATCACATCCATATATTTTTTTTTGCAGTGGCAACTTCATGCCCTATCTTGAGTCCAGAAGTAGTAAACAGCCTTTACTCTATGAATGTCTCACAGAGATGAGACGTATATACAGACTTGCCTAACCGAATCACACCATAAATTAAGAATTGTACGAGAACCCAGTAGTAAATAATACAGTTATGTGAATCCTAATTCATTTTTAGATCCTCTCTTTAAATACAAATAACTAATCGCACGGTTGATATTGTTGATGTCTGACTAATCGTCGTTGTAAAATCATACTAACATACATAATCACACGTACATATATTATAAAGATCTCTGAACTGAACTTTTGTTTTTGGTTTAAACAAGATTCAACGGGAACGTGAATAACATATGGTGTATTTCAAACAAGTAATGAGATTAAACGGGATAAATTTTATTATGAGATGTAGTTATAAATTTATTCGTTACACCTTAACTTTTTAAATTTTTATTTTACAAACAACTTTTTCAAGTATTTACATTATCTAGTTTTTAATTCAGAATTACTTATTGCCATATATCATTCAAGTTTCAGTAATATCAATTTTTCAATTTCTTTTTGTAGCATTATAACTCCACGGCATACAGGAATAATTTCGAAAAATCACAGAAACTGGCTTCAGTGCATATTAAAAACATATATGTTTGTGGTGGATAAATGTCTCCACCCGATACGGATTGAACTCCACTGGTTGTGACTTCTCACGAGAAGTCCAGGAGATCCATCTTGAAGCTAGTCGCTAGTAAGCACATAATCATTATCAGAATAGGGACTTGTGGAGATCGTTGGGTGCTGGCTTAGTGGTCTAGAGGTTAAGCGTTCGCATGCTACACCGAAGGTCTTAGGTTGAAGTCCCACATGTGGGATCGTGAATATGCACTGCTAAGGAGTCCCATACTGGGACGAGACGCTCGTCTAGTGCTTCCAGGTTTTTCATGGTGGTCTAGCTTAGATCGACTAATATATATGATATATGTTCGTACTGGTTGGTTTAATTAACTTTCTTTAAAAGTGTTTTTTATAAACATTTTAATAAAAAATCATTACCAAGATTTCTCTTCCTAATAAGGTTTAGTTTGATAATTTGAAGTAAATTGAACATTAAATATGTTGTTGATAATAAAAAATGATATATTTGTTACATATAATTAAGTTGAAAAATTTAAGCCTGTGATATGTCGTGACTTAGTGATAACCACGGTAAAACAGTAACCGTTGTGTTGTGGATGAGCATTGTTGAGGGGAATATATCTGTCCATTGCTTTCCTGTTTCTCAATAGTTGACTAGCTAAGATCAATCCCTGATGTAAACCATGCAACGTAACAATCTCTGCAAACTCCTTACACTAATAATAGCAAATACTCATTGCTTTTCTTACTGAATTCTTAACCTGCTCAATGTACTCTGTAATAGTAGATACATAGAGAAGACCATGGAAATGAATACATATGCTCTTCCGTGGTAAACATTTTACTGATCAATTCCACTATTTCAATTCAAACAATTGAAAATTTTAATGACCATGTTTAATCTTTTAGCTTACACATCATCCGATCTTGAACTGTAATATTTTGACTGTTAACATAAGCGAACAGCATCCGATTGGTGATTACGCTAGGTAGCAAATAACTTCATATAATTTAATTTAGATAGACTAATAACCTATTGGATAATTATTATGTAAATAAATATTTACCCTAACTTCATTTTATATTTTGTGTTTGACTGTATTGTTTCTCTATGTCACATTGTAATAATTATTAATTTCGTGTTTCATTTCTTTCCGCAAGTTTGTGAAAGAGGAATCAAGCAAATATTCTTCCTTCCAAACGACTATTCATTAAACTCACGAAAATAATGAAAAATAATTTCCTTAATATTCAGCAGATCTACTTTTCAGTTACACATAAATAAAACTTATCGACCATTTGCTCTTTTTTAATTTTTACTAAATTATACATTTTGTAAGGAAATTGAGTGAAACTGGCAGTTTAAATTCGCTTGGTATTCTTTGTTTGAATCTTCCCATTGTTAGTTAGGACTGCAATTGATCAGTCTCTTATTGACATATGTGCATACTGTGTGTATTGCCTCGATATAGCCTTAACTCACAAGCACTATCAGAAATGACGGATAGTGGCTAGCAGTGGAATCCAGGATGCGCGTTTCGTCCTATCCACTATCCATCTTTGCTTATAATGCTTGTGAGTTGAGGCTATATCGAGGCAATGCGCATAGTATGCACATATGCCAATAAAAGACTGATCAATTGCGGTCCTAACTAACAATGGGAAGATTCAAACA
>NC_031496.1:15109522-15112231 GCF_000237925.1 Schistosoma mansoni
TATATATATATATATATATATATATATATACACATAATATTAATAAACGTTTTCTTATCAGTGCATTATTTATGATCTAATTTTTCCCCATTTCATTTATTAAATAATAAAACAATTTATTTGAATTTAAATTAACTGCGTAAATTATTAATCATTTAAAACTATGTTTTAAATATCTAAATTACTTTCGAGAACTCAACCGTATGTATTAAGGGAAAGTAAAACTACGTTATTATTGCATTGTATGTATTTACATAATACATGAGATGCATATTTTGACTAATTTAAAAACATAGAGGGGGATATAGACTTATGTTATCTAATAAAATGCATCAAATTAGTAGATTTAGCTTATTATTTATCTAAGTTTATTTTTCTCAAACGAAACAAAATATTAAAGCTTTGGTTAAATCTTTCAACCAAAGGTGGAATATGTTTTAGAATATTGTTTTGTATAAAATGATCTTATTCAGATCTAGGATCTAGGACGTTGTATAATATCTTACATAAAATAGATTAAGGAGATAAAAGATAAATCAATGAATTATTATTTTGAATGTAAAGATAACTAATGCAAATAAAGTCTACGACTATGTATAAACATTTTATTGATATTAAAGTAATTGAGAAAATGTTCATGATTACATCATTATCTCTGCAAGAAGTACAAACCATTAATATGAAGTTATTGATCAACATGAAAGAATTAGATCGTTGCAATGAAATTCAATATCTATATCAAAAATTTTCCACAGCCTAGAAGAAAAAGTATAAATAGTTATCACAGATTTTAGACATTGATGAATTTTAAAGATACATTTATTGCCCTAAATAAGAGTCGTCAAAATTATGTTGTGATACATATTAAAGAAATAGAGTGAAGCACAAATAACACACATCTCATTGACATTTTATAAAGAGGAATATTTTAAAAGTTCTATAGAACTTTTCAACTCTTGAATTATTATACGAAAATGCTATTTTAAGACAGTCGTATTTAATATCATATATGTAGATAGTATGATAAGATATAATTTGTCGGAACAGAAAATATTAAATTCAACTACAAAGAATGTACTTACATGAAATTAAACATTTTCAAATAGTTCATAATTCAACATACCTATGTTTATCATTTAACTTAAATTTTAGACTGGAAAGTTTATATTTGTCCCATTAATGATAATTTCAAGTGGTCACGATCCACATTCAACTTACTAAATAATTAAATCTTTTGTCTTACTGAGTCATACTTTTATAATCTCAGATACATTCCACATGAATATATATTCATTCTATAGTTTATCCAAATTTATCAGGCATAACCAGCTAACTATTTACATGTCAGTCTTACTACACGGTAACAATAGATGTGATATAATATCAGAATGGTGATTCGTGGAGTTCGTGGTAATTTTAATAGTTAAATTTATAAGTCGATCTAAGCTAGACCATCTTTGAAAACCTAGAAGTATTAGACGGCCGTATCATCTTAGTATGAGACTCCTCAGCAGCGCACAACTATGATTCGTCATGTGAGATTTGAATCCAGGTCTACTGGTGTCGCACGCGAATGTTTAACCTCTAGACCACTGTGCAGGCATCCAGTGGTGTTACTGTCTAACTTCAAATACAGAAAGCATTCGCCAATAATCTGTCATTTCTTCATGATAAAGATGAGCGTTGATTAAGGGCATACTGCAGTGTATGGTCGATGATACGTTCATGATCACCTCCAGCAGTATTTCAAACTCTGTTGTTTATCACTGATCAATGACTATAAAATAAGATACAATACACTAACAATGACAAGAAAAACAAAAAAATTAAAAACGACACTTGTTTACTCTACATTATGTATTAATTTAGATTTAAGTATAAAAAAAATGTATAAATCGAAATTCATTTGATTTTATGAAACAGAACCTGGAATATATTTGACTGATTATTGATTTCGTTCATAGGTGTTTTGACGTCAAAAAATAATGTTCACTTAACATGTCCTGAGGAAGTTCATACATTTGCTTCTGAGATAAAGATTGAGTCTTAGTTGAAGAAAGAAAACAATCAAGTTTGCAAGTTTCGAGAACCCATAACTAGAATTTTCCTTTGCATTTTCAACGTGAAGAAAACCGTAGAAATGTAAACCTACCACGCTTAATTCTTTCAGAAGCATTTTAAACTAATAAAACTAATATTTCACAAAAAGATAAATGTTTGAAAAGAGATTTCAATCTTTTAAAATTTATTACAACTATTATCATATGATGTCTAAATTTTATGCCAAACAGAAAAAACAATGGTTTCAGTTATGTGAATTTAATAATAAAAATATATAACATGCCCTACACCATCAGTTAGTGACATTTATGAAGTCTGTTCACAATGAAAACGTCTATATAATTACGAAACTGTTTCGAATTTGATGCCCAATATTTTAGATATTGCAATAATAATAAATTTAGATTACAAAATCTTATAGAACAATGTGTAATATAATGCAAATTTATTATTCAGCATATTAGAAAAAACAAATTATCACAATCAAGATACTCGAACCATATATGTGATCACAAGTATTAAAATTATAAATATTTTATAAGAAGGATTTTTGTTGAGATTTAGTATTTTCATAGTTGAAAGCGTAAGTCAATTGAAGCTAGACCACCACGGAAAACCCGAAAGCACTGGACGGCCGCTTCGTCCAAT
>NC_031496.1:15112431-15153124 GCF_000237925.1 Schistosoma mansoni
TTCATGTTTTCCCTGGTGGTCTAGCTTCAATTGACTTACGCTTTCAACTATGAAAATACTAAATCTCAACAAAAATCCTTCTTATAAAATATTTATAATTTTAATACTTGTGATCACATATATGGTTCGAGTATCTTGATTGTGATAATTTGTTTTTTCTAATATGCTGAATAATAAATTTGCATTATATTACACATTGTTCTATAAGATTTTGTAATCTAAATTTATTATTATTGCAATATCTAAAATATTGGGCATCAAATTCGAAACAGTTTCGTAATTATATAGACGTTTTCATTGTGAACAGACTTCATAAATGTCACTAACTGATGGTGTAGGGCATGTTATATATTTTTATTATTAAATTCACATAACTGAAACCATTGTTTTTTCTGTTTGGCATAAAATTTAGACATCATATGATAATAGTTGTAATAAATTTTAAAAGATTGAAATCTCTTTTCAAACATTTATCTTTTTGTGAAATATTAGTTTTATTAGTTTAAAATGCTTCTGAAAGAATTAAGCGTGGTAGGTTTACATTTCTACGGTTTTCTTCACGTTGAAAATGCAAAGGAAAATTCTAGTTATGGGTTCTCGAAACTTGCAAACTTGATTGTTTTCTTTCTTCAATTAAGACTCAATCTTTATCTCAGAAGCAAATGTATGAACTTCCTCAGGACATGTTAAGTGAACATTATTTTTGGACGTCAAAACTCCTACGAAGGAAATCATTTATCAATGAAGGATAATCCATGTTCTGTGTTGTGGAGTCCCACGATAGAAGGAATCGACTGTCCAGTGCTTCCAGGTTTTATCTGGTGGTCTAGCTTTCAATTTGGCTCATGATTTCAAGTATGAAAATATTTTATCATTCCTACACAAAAATTATTTTATTGAATAAATGATAACTTATAGTTGTAATCGAAACAAAGATAAGACTAATAAATATTTAATAAATAAAAATATTTTCATATTATATATATATATATATATACATAAATTTATGTACCTATTCCGTAAGTAATTAGGTTTTATTTAGTTTTATTACTCCATTAGTTGACTAAAAAGAAATCATCTGATAAGATTAGGACTACAAATGAGCAGAGAAAAAAAATCAACAAACAGCAGCAACGAATAATTTTGCGTTTAAACAACAGTTTTATATGTGGGGAGAAAAAAAGCTTAAAAACTTTCGTTTTGTTATAGAAACTAATAAACAACTTGACTTCCTTTCCGGTTAAATAACCAATATCAATTTGTATATTTTTATGAACTCAAAATGAGTTATAAAGATAAAACTATTCTACTATCCAACAATTATTATTCAGTACATTAATAAATTTACATTTTATATTTTTAATTTTCAGAAAATCAGTAGACATTATGATTTCACTAATACCAATTCACCAAATACTTGAAATTTATAAAGTTTATTTCATCACCAAAGAACATATTACTAGTATTTCATGAATAGACTTTGACACTGTAGCAAACATGACATTAAAATATGATCGTCTGAAAATGTTTCAATACAAATAAGTAGACTCCATTTGAATGGTTTTAACAACCTTCAATGAAATTTAAAGTCTCCCATTAATTACTACTTAAATTGTTAGTAGTATATAATGTTTTGTAAAATTATTTTTATCTAAAAATCTGAACAAGCGACATTAAAAATGAACATATTTGAATAAATGATTGAAGTTAAATCTATCAAAAAAATAAATATTACCATAATACATGAATAGTTACAAGTCTTTTATGAAGTGATCCGAGTAAATATTTTAAGAAAGACTTGTTAATTCAGATTACAAATAAAAAGTACTAACGAATTACTGTGATTTAGTTAAGCAAAATAGCTGAAAGAGAGTTCATAATAGTATGAATCAACAGTGTCATTCTTCAATGAAGATCAATGGAATCGACTGAACATCACGATTTAATGCTTGTTTTAATGATATGTTGTATATTCTACAGATAGACCTTACAATTAATTCAGACAACAAGACATCGCATTTTATTTAATTTGAGGTATTTATAAGATCAGAAAAATAATTAGTTTGAATCGTGATTTAGGGTTAAACTTAGAAAAACTGAAGTATTTAAGTAAAATATCGAATAAATTCAGTGACTGAAACACGTAGTTTAAGTAAACCTTGGAATTAATTTGAAACACATTTATAATCTACCAAAGGCGAAAACATAAATTCTAATGAAAAAAACCAAATAGATAATTGAAAATAGGTTCAATCAGTGGGATGTTATCTAAAATTGTACTTTATATTATTCTACAAACATATTAAGTTTCACCCGGGAAAAAAGACGTTACAGTTGTCAGTATTTTGCCAAATCAGTTAGCTTGGAATAGAATATGACAACCACGTAAATTTGATATTATATGTCTAGAACCCATCTCATCGTACATGACCAAACTGCTCACAGTTAACAGAATACATTCTGAAGTACTCATCCTGCTAAACTTTCACATGATGTTATGTTTGACTTAAATTCAGATACACAATTTGTAAAAGTCTGTATTGTGCAGGCACCTTTCAGTTATGCCGCGGATAGTTTTAAAATTTATCACATTTGAAGTATTTCATGGGATTATGAAAACTCACATTATTTATTAACGTTTAACAATTGTTAAACTGTTCTAATTATGGTATTTCCATAAACACATTGCTTCTTAAAACTACACATGAATAGACAATTGTTAAGAGTAAACTTACTTTTTTATCATTTTGACGTTATTCAGCATATATTTTGCCAAAGTAGACCCTGGAAGTAACACTAATCTTTTCTGAATACCGATAAATTAATATTTTAAAAAAAAATTTAAGGCTAACATCATCAATTACATTAAAACATGAGAGTAATTTAACCATAAATCAAATGTGAACTTTCAATAATTTCAGTCATTAATCTAAGAAAATTATTTCTTGATCATTTTACCTGAAAGTAGACAAATTATTTTACCATTTGGTTTAACAAAGTTTTTTTTAAACTATTGATAAATTATTAGACATTTATTTTTCGTACAATGAAAATGTAAAAGGGATTCAATTAGGGAAATATACGAACATAGAGCTATTGCAAAGTAAGAAATATGCATTCACAATCAGTAGAGATAGCTTGATTGACGACATTTGTAGTTCTCGCCTTTTATCGTAAATTTATTGATTGTTAAAATAATGAATAAAAGCTCTGACTGAGATGTTTCGTAGAAACGTTTAGCTCTGATACCTTAAAGCTCCTATGGTGTAAGTTAAATTTTAAAGATATACGGCTTACAATCACATAATGCTGCGTAACTTGGCAGTCTAGTGTATAAGCTTATGGAGCAGAAGATAATGGGTTCTGGTTTTGAAAACTGTAGGAACAAATCGGCATTTAATGTAATACTGGTCTGACTAACTGATAAGTTGAAAGAGTATAATACAACAATTATCTCATATTATAGTCCAAGCAACTATCAAAGTGAAACTTAAGTGTAGAACAAATTTTTCTAATAATCAAAGAAAATTTACTCGAAAATGACACTTTAATTGATAGAGTTAAATAAAATAAAATTGATCGAATTTTGAAGTGGATGGGGAAGAAATATGGTTCTGATAGATATATTGAAAAATTATTCACTCGTATAAATAAAGGTAGAGAACATTAAATTAACTATAAAGCGTATACTTTTTCGTAAATGAAGTGGAAATTGCCTCTCAGTTAAAACAAATGAATCTACATAAAATGGAATTAAGAAATTAACTATGTTCGCTTATGCACACATACACAAGCAAACAAACAGTCGGCTGTTTAGTGTATTTTGATAGGAAAACAAGTAAATATGCAATAGACGATGAAATAATAAAAACAAATTAATTCAATAGAAAATTTTCAACCATCTCCTCCAACAACTGTTACAAATTTTATAAAAACAGTGAACATATAATTGAAACATATTATCTTAGTTATCTTACATCGGGAGAATCCTACTCTGGAATCGAAATCCAAGTAAACAGTATACAATCAAAACAACTGAGTGGTAAAGTTTTATCTTGTGTATACAACACATGTTAATATTTAGCGTCAAGTGATTTAATGTTTTCAACACATGATTAGATAGCTAGAAATCAGTTAAAACTTTAAACCAAATCAATTAAGTTATCTAACTTTTATATGTTTCATCAAAATTAGAAATTTGATGAAGACATTTACTGTCTTCTTGCTTAATTACTATGAATTTTATAATTCAGAAATGTAAAGGTGCTTCGTATCGAAGACGTGGTACTAGCGTTGTTAAAATGAAATATAATTCACTTGTGATCATGTACATATATATTATAAACATGTACAATTTATCTACTGACTTAAGTATCTCTAAATACGTAAGTTGGCAATGTCGAAATCTACAAAACGTCTGTGAGTTTTAATGACATTTCACAAGCACCTTCAAACTCTTGTTTTGAGATGAGTTTCTGGTCATTATTGTACTGCATTAAAACATTGAAATACAAGTAAATATTTAGCTTTTCCATCTATTTACTGGACAGCACTGATATTGATTTATATTTCTGGCTTTTAATTTACATATAATCAATTATACGTAAATTTCTTGACAGGATCAAGTTTACCTATTAGATTCGCGTTGCCTAATACTTGTGCTTGAAAACAAGAAACACAAAAATCTGGTACAAGTGACGTTTCATTCACTCCAAAACGTGACGACCTTAGTCCTGAATACACTCACATATATATTGATCTTTACACGCACTAGATTATAAATTAGGTAAAGATCATGTATATAAAATTATAACAAACTCTCATGCTGCATGTCACATTGAGCATAGTTACGTTTATTTCATACAATGAATATCATTCTGGTTAAAAATAACACTCAAAATGAAACTAATCTTTCATTAAGCAAATTATTGTACTGGAAATAAAACGAATATAATTTTGAATAGTTTCAATACTGAATTTAAAACCGACAGTAATATTCATTAACAATCAGACTGTATCAAGAAAAAAACGTGATCTGTTTATTTTATTTCCATCATATTCATATCGTGTTTTTTTCAACAGATTTATGAATAAGAAAATGCGATCACTGAAAAAATGCTGTTTACATAGTAAATCGTCAATGTCTAATTTTGTTTCGAACATAAAATTACATTGGGAAAATGTAATTTATATGTTCAGAATAGCATTAGAACATTTTTGTACATTAAACTGTATGATCGATATTTAATGATATCTAGAGTAGCAAACAATAACATAAAATTATTGTTACAAGTATCTAGTGAACCACAACTGTTACGTCCATACTTCCATTCTTTTGAAATAAGATTATTGTAAACAACCATCCTTGTAACTTACAGAAAAAACAAACTGGAAATTTTACATTGACATAAAAATAACAAAATGAAACAATTCAACTTGTAATTGCAATCTTCTGTGGTAGAAAAGAAAGTAAGCTACTGAAAAACAACCTGAGTTATCCCATGTTTAAGTCTATCTATCAATGACTTGTGTATCAAAATGTGATAAAACAGTTAATAGTTGATTTATTTTAAACAAGTGTGTTTAAAGATTGATTTGATCAGGGTCTTACCAGTTGTTACCAGTTGACAGTTCCTCATTCAGTTAATGATCAAAAATTATCTAGAGAAATAGATCCACTGATTTTATTCATAATGGTCAAAATGATACTTCTCAGTAGAATAAAAAACAAATTCAGGAAAAATTCTCTTCAAAAATTTAGACTGTTGAATAGAAAAAGGTATAAGAATTATAATTATCGTAATAAATAATGAACGACTACATAAATAAATAAATTGAGATGAGGAAAATCTCTAATTTCTCAATGCTTAAACTTAAAATGTTATAATACGTTATAACCTTCATATAATAATTAGTATCTAGCAGTAAAATCCTGTATGTGATTGAATATGCTTACATGTCATGCTGTTTACACTCTAATTCTTAATCAAATCAAGTGCCTAATTGTAAGGATGGTTCGTTGGCAAACTCAAGGAACCCTCAAGAAACCCAGTAACAGCCAAAGACATTCCATCCAATCACCACTAGGGGAACATTCTAGAACGTCGACATGTAGCTTCCCTATTGGATGAATAAGAAGGACCCCCTATGTGCCTATTGGCTGTCCGAAATGATGATTTACTTTCAGCCAGAAAACTATAAATACATGAGATTTTTGTGCTATATTTGACACTGTTTTGGGGAATAAAATTCCTACCCACTAGTCTTCTGTCTTCTCTCTTGTGACGTTGCGGGTTCGATCGTTCAAGTAGTCTAGTAGTACGCAGCATAGCAAGAATCAAAGCTCTAGATATAACACTAATAATTCAAAGTTCGCACTAATTTTCATCAAAATCGTCATTATTCTTTTGACTACGCGTTGTTTGTCGTGATTTCTTATAAATGTATTTAATTTAACTGATACGTTTTAAGAGTAACTTAACGGCCGTCATTAATTTTACCAACACATCCCAGTACATATAAAAGGTACTGTAAAATACAATACAAAAAATTCGCCATTTGATTGGAACAATAACCTGATATTTACAAAAATAGTCAATTATACTTTTCTTTTATTACAAACCGGTACCTTTTAAGTAAAGTGTATGCAATAGTGAATTCTCAGTTTGTTATAATTTCAATCATTCAAAATGCCAACTATTATTACATAATATAGGCCGGTTATTGTAAAACTTTGTGCAAAGCTTGTTTCATTACAAAAAAAGCTTTATCTTACATTCAGATCAGAATGAAATTTGTATGATGAAAAAAAGGAGCAGACAATAATATCACAGTAAATAATCACGAGTAACTGACCATTCTTTATGTCGACAAATACCTTTTCAGTAATGTTCATTATTTTTAGTTCTATGTTAGTATTTATACATTTATTGAACTCTGTCAGAAAGTCTTTTAATCTTTCCTTCGATGTTTAAAATGTTATCTTATTCAAAATGTTATACGTGAATACAAAGTCATCCAAAACTGAGTTAATTTTAACATTTATTTATAAAAAGACCACTAATAATGCCAAGCATAAATGCATGATGAATTGACTGAAACAGATTCAAAAATCTTATGATGAAGTACAGTCTTGCTAACAGTTTATACCGGTATGTTTTGCTAGTCAACATTTAGATAATGATAATCAAATTATTTTTCCGTAGTTTGGTACTCTTCAAGAGGACATGTCGACGGGTTTACTTAAGACCATCTTAAAGAATTTCATTCTAGACAGTAGGTACGACACGCTACATGAATAAATTGAAATAGTCATGATACAGCGTGATCTTCGACCAACTTCATTAGTGTATTAATGGCTACAGTACCAATAACTAACAGCCACTTGGAATTCTGAATACCTTCTGATGAGAATACAGAAGCTAGAACTTAATGGATGTTTACTGTTGTCCAGTTTTCAATACTTCGTCAATGACTATCAGTTCATGACGGGAGATAACATCATACTAGAAATATATTTTCTCAAGACACCAAGTTACATTTCTTAATTTATAAATACATACATAAATTAATATCTTATTACTTAAAATGGTGTTCTTCAGAAAATTGTTGTTCATCGTACGACAACTACGGTGTCAGTTTATGAACTTTGTTTATTTTCTACTTTATTCATATGATTTAACATGACCTGTCAACCTTGACCTATTAAAAATCGTAAACACAGAATATTTGTGATACTAAATAGAGTGTCTGAACCTAAATTTATATAGTATTATAATAAAGAACTGTTATAATTATTTTTAAAATAGATACACTTCAAATTTTATTACAAATATAAATTCCGGTCGAAAAAATGGTCTGAATTATACATGAACGCAACACCATACAACACGTATCACAAATTTATATTGATTGGCGTAAATAAAGAACTGCTTCGTTGTAGTAGCAGACATTTTGGTAGTGTGTAACCCACAAGAATAAAAACCTCAGGAATTTCAGGCATCTTAGAATACTGAATTTAGTTCTTAAACATGTCAAGCATACCTCATTCACAATCAGTTCATACCTATAACTTAGGTAAGTTAAAAAATAAATCCTTATATTACCTTCTACGTACTTTGTCAATTTAGAAAAAAAACTTTTGATCAAACAGAAAGCGTATGTAAATGCTTTCCGATGGTTAATTTACCTAAAACACTATTTGAAACATTTCTTTATGCAGAATTCTATTATCTTCTACAATTAAGCCTGAAATTGTTGTAGAAATTCATGTGATATTTAACAAAATAATTATTGTGTCAATACACTTAATAAACTACAAGTAGTTCAAACTTTTTCTGTGTATCCTGTACAGTGAAACAACAGAAAAATAAGAACTAATTAATTTAATTATAAGTTACCTGAATTATTGTAAGATATAAAGTCATATCATTTTGCCAATTTTTTTTACTCTTCGTCAATCATAACATTCATTAACAGTATGAACTTAAACATTCAATCTTAAATACTCTTAACAGTCAGATCATTCTAGGCTGAACCCTTTTATTAAGAAACAAATTTATTGTAATTCAGTAGCTTGGGAAAATACACACGTTTATTAAGAAATGTATTCTCTATGATATCAATTTAGTAAGACTCCAATTCCAAAATAGGCATGTCTAAAATCCCATTTTTCTATAGATAGAATTAATATATTTACGCTTTGAATGTTTTACATAATAAGTTTGTGTCACATTCTGTAGTTCTCAAATTATGCACCAGGAGATAAATAGCCAGTCATATTCATGAATCACATTGTATTCAAGATTCAAACTAACTTGCTTTGTCTATTTAAAAGTTATATTATTTTAACTATTCTAAAGAATAGAGTTGAGATCATGAGTCAATTGAAGCTAGACCACAGTGGAAAACCTGGAAGCACTGGACGGCCTATTCGTCCTATTGTAGGACTCCTCAGTGGCAGTGCGCATACACGATCCCGTATCACAAGATTTGGACCCAGGACCTACCAGTCTCGCGCCAGAGCACTTAACCGATAGACCACTGAGCCGGTATCCAACGGTGTTAATGTCTAACTTCAACCAATCCACGAAGTTTGAGCAACCTTTCACCAATTGTCTTCAGTGAGTTGATATCTTTACAACAGACTTGGTTGAACTCCACTGGTCACTGCTTCCCACTAGAACTCAAGGAAATATCTATTGAAGTCAGTCACTAGTGAGCATATGATTATAAATCAGAAGGGAATTTTGTGGATGTTTTAGTAATTTTATAGTTTAAATCATTAGTAAATTGAAGCTAGACCACCATAATAGGACGAAACGGCCGTCCAGTGCTTCCAGGTTTTCCATGGTGGTCTAGTTTCAAATGACTCATGATTTCAACTACCTAAAAGTTATATAATTTTAACTATTCTAATCAAGTTAAAATTTATTAGGTACTTGCAGTACTTATAGTCACATACTTTCCTTAAATTGAAAATGGGGGAAATCAAATTGAACTTATAAAGATCAAAATTTAGATTTTTAATTTTTGTTAACAGTTTAAATCAATAAAATCTGATTGAAAAACTGTCAAATAATCAATAGAATGATAAATTGATCCGTAATTTAATTTAATTTCGAAAATCAATCATTGATGTAAATCAATGAGTCATAAAATTGATCAAACAATCTTCTAGTTAAACTTGATTATTTATTTTATTTTAATTTTTGTTTAACAGAATATGAACTGAAATGAAAAAAAATACAAAAAAATTGCTTTGGGATTTAATGTTTAATAATAATAAATAAAAGTAATTGTTTGTATACTCTAATTCATCCTTGCTGTGTTCTGTCCGATAGACTGTTGAATTAATAATGTTTCAGCTTTATTTTACTATTTCATTTCACTTGTATTTCTTTTTTACTAATTAAGTTTACTTGGCTGGGCGAAATTGGAAAAGCGGAAAACTTTCATATAGTTAAGATCGTGAGTCAATTTAAGCTAGATTACCATGGAAAACCTGGAAGCACTGGACGGCCGTTTCGTTCTACTGTGGGACTCCTCTGCAGTGCGCATCCACGATCCCACCTCGCGAGATTCCAACCCAGGACCTACCACTCTCGCGCTAGAGCACTTAACTAACTGGTTAAGAAAGAAATTACAATCTGTAAAATGATATTGGTTATGAGTTAAATATGATTTAACTATTAAAAATAGAATGATTTCTATATTGAGCAAAGACGGATAGAATTATTTCATTTATATTTGTACATAATTTGCAATGATTTTGACCAGTTCGGTTAACACAGAAAAATTCATTGATGAAGAATTGTATATGTTTTATTGAAGAAAATGATTTGTTTTAGTGAAACTGCTATGACATCCAATCGACTGTAACCATTTAGCATCACTTAGCACATTTGTCATAATGCGACTTAATTAGTAGATAATGATCAATCCTAAGGGTTAAAGAGCAACATTCCTTAGTTAGTTAGTATACAACATTGCTTCAACTGTCATACTAATTGATCATTTAACTAAATATCATTATCAACCAGTGTGAATCAACTTTAGCATCAATATGAATAACGATTAAGTGAACAAGGAAGTGACTGAAACAAAATATGCTTAATTATTAATGAGTCTGCTTAAAACTGTTTAGCTTAAATGATCTGACTTTTGTGTATGCGCATAATTTCAAATTAGGTGTACATTAAACGACTCTCTCTACTCAGTTTTTATAGCCATTAACGATAATAAATTCAAATGCATAATATTTAAGATCTGTTTGAACACTAAGTGTTGTGATTGATATAATTACATCAGCTTTCTACAATTGACCAGAATGATAGCTAAATGATGAACATGTAACCATCTATGTGTATGAGTCTAGCAATTGCCACACACTATATTCCTTCTAATTATGGTAAAACTAGAAATCATAGGTAACAATTATATCTGCTAGCAACCAGTAATAAGTTATAATATACTTGTAACCAAGAGATAAACAGATCGTCTATCATTACACAACTAAAAACAGCACCAATATTATGATGTGATATTTCCCGAAACGAACACACATACTGTTTTACAATTTTAAGTATAGTTTCAAAGACTTATTTGAATGGTACGTTCAAAACAAGTGAGAAATAATTTGTTCTCCAAAACCTTCAAAAGTGTTTTTCACTGCTATTTTACATTAACTAGTTTTCACAAAAGTTATTTTATCTTTTCCGAAAAATCACTTCTCATTAAATGCATGTTATTAATGATGTCTTTTGGGGTCATTAAATAAACCAATATATTTGTTTGTTTGAAAATAAACATATACAAAGTGGAATTGTAAAATATTATTACCTATTTGGTGACTAACTATTGCACTGTTTCAACATTGATGGGGAATAAAATTCATAAAATTACTTTTGTATATGGTACACTGGGAATATAACATTTCTAGATAGAAATCTAATTTTAAGAACCCTATTAGGTATAATCATTTTCCTCTTCATAATGAATTATGGCTTAGAATGGAATTTATTCAATAGGTGAATCCTATTTCTGACTATCGTATACATCTAGAAACAGACATTGTGGTCATAAAGAATATAAAACCCAGAATACAGATTATTAGTTGATTTTATTCGATTAATAGGCGGCTGTCACAACATAACCACTATATCTTGCCGTTATCCAAAACAAGACGGACTTCATAACCAGTCTATTTTCACTCTGCTTTTAAAATTGTTGTAAGATATGTAACTGTTCGCCAAACTAACTTTCATGTAAACATTACTGATTATAAGACTAATGATGTGAAGACTGATTGTCTTTACACATAGACAGCATATATTTTTACACTCAATTTGGCTTAAAATATTGTACAAATGCAATTTTAGCTCTTCAAAGTCAATCTTTATTATTTAATTTAACAATATTTAGTTGGTTATTAAACGTAAATTAAAACAAGTCAGTATAGCCATTGAAGTAATTTCACTGAAATACATCCATCAGTATTCAAATTATGATTTTAATCAATACTTTATTGGTTTGAAAATCATTCGGATGATTTAAAAAGAAAATTAGGGGGTGTAAAAAGTTGAATCAGACTAAGAAAAATAAACTTTTTTTATTTATTCACAGAAATAAGAATGACAGAGGGATTTATTCATATTTCGTTCAGTTTGCTTGTTTTACTGGAATGAAGTTATTTTTTTGTTTATTTTAGAAATATGATTCATTAGGTGGATGGTGAAAAAGACAGGATAAAGAAGAATAAATGTGTAAAACAAAAGTCTGAACTGTTCACTTTCTCTTAAACATAATTTTTTAGTTGAGATTTTGTATGGGGCTTGACGTCGTTTAAGACAAGGGAGATTCAGACATTGTGTAGTCTAAATGTAGGATCCAGTAATGGTCAAAGTCTGTTTCACACACAGTCAGACATAAAGAATCTGATTTCGATGTTAGAAAATTTTTACTGTGGGTTAATGAAGAGTCTTCAAGTATTTCAAACAAATTATCTAGCATCCTCTTGGTTTGAAATAGTTCATCAATTTATGCAATTTTAGTAAGAAAACTAACTTCGAATTCCACACTCTCACCAGATCAGTAAGAAATATCTTTGTACGTAACTTACTCTGATACTTTCGCATTTACTGGTGAATCTCATAACTTAGTCATAACTTATAGTCTTTGAGTTGTTTTGTAACTTAGTTAGTATTATCCTCTAAGTCAATCAATAACTATGTGGCCGCATGATAGTGTTGCTGTCCATACGTAGTAAGATGAAGAAATCAACTTAGAGGCCAGGAAGGAATCACTGAAGTGATAAGATGAAAAGTTAATTTATCATTGAGAATTGTGAATTCGACTTATGAAAAGCTTTCAGAATAAAGTAAAGAAATAAAAACCAATCTAATTCACCGTCATTAGGCTTTAAAAATTTCCCTTTTGATGTTGGAAGCAAACTTGGAGGATACATGTTTTTGTCTACTTTTAAAGATTCAGAGAAAATGCTTTTCGCTATAATACACTGGTGTGAATAAGCTATTAGACAAACAGTTTTCAATTTCTGAAACGTTGATTTCCTACACGTCATAAATGGTAAACATGGTAAATACTATGCCTTCTGAAGGACATATGTACATAATTCATGTTGCAGAAACATGACTTGAGGAATGCCTCATTGTGTAAATTTTAAGTTCAAAGTAATGTTTTAGTGATATAAAGGAGGCCCGTTCTGAAAGTATCTTTACAATCTACACTCTTTTTTTTAGATAAAAATGATATCGTTAAGCGTCGAACAGGGTTGATTGATCAACAGTTTAACTAAAGTCATGAAAATGTAATATTTCTTAAAACATCATATAAGCTAAGTGAACACTCAGTAGTTGTGATTTGGATAATTCAATAGATCTATGTCATGAATAAAAAACATACTTCATAAAATAAATCCACACAAACCCTGGTTGTTTTTAAGCTTTCGTGATTATCCTCATGTGAAGGGGAAGAGTCCTAAACTCATATGTCCGACTTGTGTTTACATACATGTATTTTGCGTTTAGGCGATGATGAACTACGTTATCCGCTAAACCCATTTCTGAACGAAGTGTCAAACATAACCTATTTGGACGTTTCATGATTATTCTAAGAAAAGAAATCTATTTAATTATTTTGCTGAGCCAAACCTCACTTTTGTACATACTTTTTGTATCTTTATCGGATTCAGCTCGTCAAAATATCCGCTTGCATTCAGATTTATTTCATCAAGGGAACTAAAAACATTCAACATAGTTTTCTCTAGTATGTTTGAATATGTTTCGACAAAGCATGATTGACATAATGACCGAATTTTTCACACACTTAGTAGGTCACACTATCTAGTGAGATTTATTCACGTAATATACAAATAAAAGGAAACGTATTTTAAAGGCGTTTGTTGTTTTTCTTGTTGACCTCTTTCGAACTTCAGGTACCCTAATAACATGTGAACTGGGTATTAGTCATTTATTTTAACACGCATTTGGTGATGTAACGACTTTGAAAATGTTAGCTTTTGAAACACAAAATCGTAAAACGAAAATGACAAATCTCCTATTTAGGGAGATATTTTGTAAATAAATATTCGAATTGTTACTAAACTTTAAGAAATCACCCTGTAAACGAATCTTTATGGACATTATAGTATACAAAGTAACATATATAAGTTACTTTAAGTTATGGAAAAAGTGAAATACTTACTTCTGTATTGGAAAGAGTTATCAGGAAAATTCATAATCGCATTCTTTACAATCCTCAAACATCTCTTCTCAAGCTGACCAGTTTTAAATTCTATTTAATCTGTAAAAATATTTACAGAGAGAAGAAAATGATGACGTGGAATAAGTATATTTTTTTCAGCACGCAAAATAATGTACTGAAAGTATGTTTACTTGATAAGAGGGATTTAATTCTAACTTTATGAAACAAGATAAGCAAAGTTATATTAAATGAAAGTGCGTAATTTTACGCTCACCACATTTCGTTTTTAGCATACATTATTTAGAGCTGAATATAGAATGATTAAGATTTCCCGCTTTCTACTGGTGTTGTTTACGTTTACACATAGTCGCTTTTTATACATTCACAGATCCTGTTTATTCAGTTTTTAAAGTTGATCTTTGACGTTACTCGAAGTTTACTCCAATTACCACTGAAGTGGATATTTAATCAAAAGGTCATAATTGAAGAAAGGTTTAAATCCAATCTACTTAACAAAAAGCAGGTGATTTATTCCTTTACACGACAAATTGCTGTTTTTGAAGTTACGCATACAAGACGAGGTAAAAAAAAACACCCTTTACACTCAACAACTCATCACGCTTAAAATGATTTCATTTCTACTAGAATAAACCTTCAGAGACGTCTGTCGTTTCGGTTTTCTTTAGTTGCTTCACTATACTTTATTCATATTTATGGC
The DNA here is from genome assembly GCF_000237925.1 of Schistosoma mansoni. NCBI lineage: Eukaryota > Metazoa > Platyhelminthes > Trematoda > Strigeidida > Schistosomatidae > Schistosoma > Schistosoma mansoni. The sequence goes on from NC_031496.1 coordinate 15,127,373, forward strand.
ATTCTAAGAGCTACAGTTAGCTTTGTCACACCTTCAAATTCATCATACACTTCTGAAAACATTACATTTCATATCACAAGTTTAGAAGCGGAATTAAGGATTGAGTAAAAGGTTATTGAAAATAATCTTAGACCAATCTTTGATGTGTATGAACTAAATTAATTTCAAAACTTCCACCGTAAAATGTGGTATATAAAGGAGAATTAACCTGACATGATAATCAATTTTGTTGTCTTTGGTAAACACAGCAGATAATACATGTTTTATCTGCATTCCTCATGACTGCAATCATCATGTAATGAAGAACCTAGAAAATTCAATACAACAGTGATAGTACAATAATGTTTGATTTAAACTGTCTCTGTTAACTATTCAAAGTGGTTTGATCTTGTTCCTCCACATTTGCTTTTAGAGAAGCTTTATGTACGCAAATTATCTGGAAGGTGTTGTTTAAATCTTTAATGCAGCAGAATAATTCCAAACCGTTGGTGATAGATGTACATCAGTCGAAATGGAACGTAACCATCACTTTGTGCCAGTAACTTTGACTCAAATGAGTGTTACCTAAAAACTAGTAGATATCGCCTTTTGAGATAGTTCAAATCCAACAAACTTCCTCTCGAAGAAAATGTTGAATAATGCTTTTTATGTTGGGAGTGTTTATTGATGTTTACTAAAAATTAGTTCCTAAATTTTCAGTCCATTGTTTCATTTAGAAACACAGATCAAAACAAGTCAACCTTATGCTTTGTTGACAAATATCCACTCTATTCATTCGTTTCAATATACTACATTTTTGTGAGTCAAAAGTCCTTTCTTTTTAACAATATTTCGGTGCTTAGCCACTAGGATTTGTTTCAAAACTATTTACGAATTTCTGTCCCGTTGAATACAAATTGTACTATTGATTGTTTTGACTTTAAGTGTTTTTCAAATGAAACCCATCATGGTGTGACAAATTTTCAAAACTATTTTACCACTTGTCGGTTGAATAATCACGAATGTTGCACGTCAGTTGTCACCATTATAAAGCGTTGGTTAGCTGCTAATTTCAATAGTCGTGTAAGAAATCGATGTATGAGCCGGAACACGATTACAATCAAAAACACTCAAGCAAATGTAAGAAAAACACGTCATCATTTGTCCGGTTTTGCTTGAAGCCGTAGTCAAATCATGGAAAAGTTAGTAAGATTTGAAAATATAGTCATTCGTTTTAGCACGGATGTCAAAGAGAATGAGAATATGAGCACCATGGTCAAAAGATAAGGTTAGAAGATTCACACAACTAGCCTAGGTCATACAATTTCTGTAGTCTCAAAATCACTCTCCAGTGAACACAAACGTTGTCTGTAGCCTGACAGATTTTCATCACTGAGCGCCGAGGTTAGTAGTGATAAAGTGCTCACATTGTGCTTATGTGAAATGGCAATTGGTGTGTACGTGACTCCCCGCTTCAATCTGATTTATACCTTAACAAGAACCCTTGGTGCTCTGCTGTCTTTAAACTCTGATTTGGTCTTTAGCTATCAGGATGCATTTGTATGGACTCAGAAGTTTCCTAAGACATACATTACAATCAATACTACAACTTATTTCAGCTCAACTCCCTCAGGATATATGGTCGTTCACTAGGCAGGTTGTAATAATGTTATGCACTTTCCACAAAATCGTACAGTTTGCCATTTTTGAAAATCAACTAATAATAACGTTTTCGATTAAAAGTTGTTTTGAGTTCATATTCGTCATTTGGCGTCACAGGCATTTTATATGTGGACCATGGACGCTCGCAAAGGTACACTCCAAAGTCTTACACTTTACGTCTCTCTTCAGGATTCTTATGGAAAACATATCTGCATACTGTATAAAAATTCTTAAGATCTATCTGTGTTAAAGTTTCAACGATCACTGTACATTGCATGCGTAATTTAAATGACATCATATCATTTGAATGAAAAGTAGCTTATTTTTATATAAGCTGCCTAGCTATGATATGTAATGGTAAGTTGACATGGCATTTACAAAGCTATAACTGAATTCATCGATCTTAATATACTATTTTTCGAGATAATTTTACGAGAGATTCCCCAGTAGTTAGAATGTAATCGGAATTAATGAGTAAGTTCAAGCAAATGTGCACACTAGAAAATTTCCAGTCTGAAAAAACTTTGCTATAGTACTTCAAATACACGTTCATGTGTCAAAGACACAGATTTTACCCAACATATTCATGGTCCGACGACCATTTCCTATAAAGCCTACTCTCACACTCAACTAATAACGCAACATGAAAAGTTACTCACTTAAATTCGCGTGAGTTAAAGTTAGTGCAATTCGAACAAGTCAAACAAATTCAAGAATGAAATAAGTAACTGCGAAGTTAATTACATTAGTTACTTGCTTTACAAACTCTAATTTCTTGACAAACTTTCAGAGATCGAGTTTATAAAGTATTATCTCAACGTCACACTTTGTCTTTTAAAATTACTGTTCTCACTGAATCTATTTCTTAAGCTTTAACAAAATGGGATTCTGAGTGTAGTTGAAACAGACTATGGGTTCTCCTTTGTCTTTTTCCCCGGCAGTTGAAACAAAAAGAATTAAAGAAAGCGTTGGAAGGTCATAATGAAGTGCTATTCCTAGTCCCTAAGTTCGATGACTCAAAGAAGTTACCTGCACTCCTTCATTCAGCTGTTGATTCCAAGAGCTCACTACTCGCATGGTCTAGAACTTATGCCTACATGAGATATATTTTCTTATCAGTGACACCAGTGAATACTTCTAACGACTTGTCTAGTATAGCAGCAATTGTTCGTCTGCTAGATTAAAACCAAATCTCAAGGATTGGAATAGATAGGTCGAATACGACCATACCCCAAATATTAGGACGTTTGTTGAACATAGTTATTCGCCATTAATAATTACAGTAAATTATGGGCGTTTGAACGAAATTAACATATTTGATAATTGTATATTTTGTCTTGTTATAAGCTGTCCCGATCGAGTCTTGTCCCGTCCGAGAATGTTACAATGCTATTCTGACACTTATGTTCATCGTCCTCCATATTTACTGCATGCGCTTCTAGAAGCAAATAGCTCTCTAAGAGCTGTTGTCTGACTCTTATTGGATTGAACGACAACGATGCGTTTGAAAAACAGATCTGTATTAGCATTGGTTCCCAACGTCATTATCTTTGCAGCTAAATGTCCAATAACCGGGAGGAGATACATTAGCCATTGAACAATTATTACTTTCTAGGAAAGGTGAAAACGAGAACATTTTGTAGGGCCTGTGAAATGTCACTGGTCCCTAGCCAGTCAATTCAATGAATATCGAACACTTTCCGATCATCGTCATTGATAAGGGCTACCGTTGGGTATTAACGAAATGTACGCTCTGGACAGGCGCATCCTTCAGTAGTTTCACCCTGTTGTTTATACCCATTCCATGGATGCGTTTCTGTAATAAAGTTATCTGATCATCAAAGCAACCGTACGACCTGAATACCATCAAAGATTGATCCACTTCAGGTATTAACCGCCGAGTATGACTCCGATATAGGCTGGGAGATCACGCCGTTCATGTCGACCCTAAGTAGGCCTCTGGTCATCCATGCAGCTTGCCTACATAGATGGTTTACGACCAAATGGACGCGGTATTGTTCAGCCATAACGGCGTGGTCCATGTATGTAACATCATCCTTCTTACGTTGAAGATGCAATTCTTTTCCAAGCCTAAATATGTACACCCGAAATAGACAAGAAGCATAACATAGATTATCATGGTTCATCTAAACAGTATAGAAAATGATGTGATCTGAACGTAAGACTTCACAGGTAGGTAGTCGTATCACGGCAAGTTTACAGCATTAGGTTAAAATCGATTAGTCGTTTTTAAAATTTCAAAATAAAAAAATGAGAAATTGAAGTTAGACTGAAAAATGTGATGTATTTGCACTTTGCGTTTCAAACAATCTGGTCACACATATACTAATAAATCGTTTAAAGAACATTTTGTGTTTATAATTCATCAAAGTAGTTTAACGTCTGAAATTTGACGGTGAACTAGTTATCTTCAGGATTAACATTGTACTTGAGGTCCACATCAATGAATTTATCTGGTAACATACAACGAATTCCATTTACTCATCATTTCTTTGCTGTTGAAGATATGACTAGTTTTCTAGTTTGATAACTAGCTACCAGTAACACCTATGTACGAAGCGTTCCCCAACTAATCGAAATCAGAAGTCAGATGCGAAGAGGTAGGGAAGACATACTTGATACGTTATCAATATATCGCAAAGTGTTTACTCTAAGCTGGCTAGTGAACGTTGGAGCAGTGTCCCACGCTGGGTCGAAACGAGATCTGGTACGGATGCATGACCGAAAGCCTTCAGTTAACCAAGTCCACTTAAAAAAATGTGGTTAGCATCCAATGTCGAACACTTAATGAGCTATTGATTTTGGCGAATTATTTACAGCTACAGATCATTCCCCCCCTAGTGAGGTAGTGATGCCCCTAAGACGTGACCAGCCAGAAGTTTAAACCCAACGAGTTTGTCGTTGGTAAACACTCTTCTGATAGCTTGCTATGTTTAGCAGCGTCTGGTCGTCTTTCCTTACACTAAGAGACCATAATGTACAACGTAGTAATAAGGAAAAAAAGTAAAATGAAAATTTTGGTTCCGTGTAAAACTTCATCGTTCTTTTCCAGCCGTCCTGGAAAAGAGAAAAAATAGAACGTGTGAGTGCATGTCAAAAATACACTCGTACTTGCGTAAGGACACAAGGTGAGCGGGAAAAAAATTAAATAGACTAATACACTTGCGACAGCGTATAAGCGATTGGAAAAAAATTGTTTTTTTTTGTTTTTTTATATGAAAAAAATATGTATGCGCTCATAAGTAAAAAAATTGTTTTTTTTAAATAAATATATAAAAATAAGCATATTAAAATAATTCCTTTTTTATAATAAATAATGCAAAGGGAATTCGAGATAAAGTTTGTGTCCTACGTGCAATAGTCATTTAGATGTTCTGGAAATCCTACTCTTCTTCCAGAAGAGTTGTTTTAAGTTTATCTTCCCACGTTGACGAAGTATCAAGGTGTGTGTCGACTGTCTTGTGGGGTACTACGATTGTGGGAGCCATGTCGTTCGAATGTACCGAGGGAAAATCGACGTAGCTAGGGTTTCCTTCTAAGTACGCTGCTTTTAGGCGATCGATACTGATGCTATCGTTCGCGACGCTCTCATCGACTACATAGTACTTAGGTTCACGTTGAAGAACTTTGAAGGGTCCTCCGCATGCTGATTCGAGAGGTCGTGGATACGAGTCTCAACGAACGAAAACATGTGTAATATGTCGTAAGTCAGGTTGAACGAAAACATCAGTTGATTGAGGTCGATTGTGAGCAGGTTTAACTGAACGCATCACGTTTGTAAGCCTACCCGTGTAAGAGTTTAGATCCATGTTCAATGAAGAAGCTGAAGGATCCACGAATTCTCCTGGAAGTCGGAGTGTCGTCCCGTAAACGAGTTGAGATGCAGTGTATCCAATGTCAGCTTTCACTGCATTGCGGATACCTAGCAAGACGAGTGGAATAGCGTCGGTCCACTGTAGAACGTTTGTAGTTGATAATGAAGCTTTAAGTTGTCGATGAAAACGTTCTACCAGCCCGTTTGCTTGTGGGTGGTAGGCGGTCATTCGGAAGCGCGTGATTCCTAATAGTGAGGTCAGACAACGGAAAAGTCCAGATTCGAACTGGCGTCCGCGGTCTGTAGTGATAGTTGAAGGGCAGCCGAAATTTGCTACCCATCGTTCGACGAAAGCACGAGCCACTGTTTCAGCAGTAATGTTCTTAATCGGTACTGCTTCTGGCCATCGAGTGAAACGGTCTACGTATGTTAAGAGACATGAGTATCCGTTTGAATCTAGATGGACGTGGTCGAAACGAGCGTCAGGGGTTTTAAAAGAGCCTAAGGGACATTTGTTGGGTCTTATGACCTTAGATTTCTGACAGCTTACACAGGAGCGTGCCCACTCCCTCACGTCTTTATTCATGCCAGGCCAGAAAAACCGTTCGGCTACAAGCTTGATGGATGCACGAACACCTGGATGAGAAAGATTGTGCAACGTATTGAAGACGTTGCGTCGATAATGTTTTGGTGCTATTGGACGATCCCTACCTGTAGATGTGTCACAGAGTAAGGTTTCCTTACCTGTTCCCATCTGCCTAATACTTAGTTTAAGAGTTGTCGAGGATAACTCATGCTGAAGATCAATGTCTTCTTTTTGAAGCTGAGCGAGTTTAAGAAGGTCGATTCTTTGGAAACTGTTCAAGGAACTTATTCGAGACAAGGCGTCTGCGACTACATTGTCAGCTCCAGAAATGTGTTGTATGTCTGAAGTAAACTGCCAAATGTAGTCCAGTTGTCAAGACTCTCGGGGTGAGTACTTGTCTGAAGATGAACATAAAGAGAAGGGAAGAGGTTTATGATCGGTAAAAAGCGTGAATTCTCTTCCTTCGATGAAATGTTAGAAATGCCGTACAGCACAATACATAGCTAGGAGTCCCCTACCGAACGTGCTGTACCTAAATTCCGCGTCTAGCAACCGTCTGGAGAAAAATTCTAAAGGTTGCCACGAGTTGTTAAACCATTGTTGTAAGACTCCTCCGATTGCTGAGTCGGATGCGTCTACGGCGATACTAATGAGCGCTTGAGTGTTCTGATGCGCAAGCAGGGTTGCCTTAGCGATGTGTTCCTTAACTGTGGAGAATACTTTTCGGGCTGTGTCGTCTAAACTAATTGATTTTGCATTTCCACGAAGTTGGTCGGTTAACGGTTTCATAAGGGACGCACAATTTGGTATGAACCGTCTGTAGAAACTTACAAGGCCGTTGAAAATTCGCAATTGCTTGATCGTGGTCGGTTCTGGGTAATCCAGAATGGCCGCCATTTTGGTTCTAAGGGGTAGGATGCCTTGAGCATCAATAGTGTGTCCTAAGAAGTCTAAGAAGTTAGTTCCGATTTGGCATTTCTGAATGTTAACAGTAATGCCATGCCTTTGGAGTCGGTCGAAAACAATGTCCAGATGCTGGAGATGTGATTCTTTGTCCGGACTTGCTATGAGACAGTCATCAACATACGCGTGTACGGAGTTGAGACCTCGGAATACGTCGTCTATAAACCTTTGAAAGGTTTGAGCTGCATTTCTTAAACCAAAAGGCACTCGCAAGAATTCGTAAAGACCGAAGGGAGTGATGATGGCGGTTTTAGGAATGTCGTCGGTTGCCATCGGTATTTGGTTATAAGCCTTAACTAAGTCGATTTTCGAAAAGACAGTTGTACCTTTCAAGGTAGCTGTCAAATAGTGAATGTGAGGCAACGAGTAACGATCGGGAATGGTATTAGCATTCAGACGCCGATAATCACCAGTTGGACGCCAATCATTGCTGTCCTTTCTAGGGACCATGTGCAAGGGAGATGGCCTAGGGCTATCTGACGGTCGAATTATTCCTAAGTCTATCATGTGGTCGAATTCGTTTTTAGCCAACCTAAGCTTTTTGGGAGCCAGTCGTCGTGCTTTTGGTAATACAGGTGGTCCTGTAGTCGTGATGTGATGTGTAACATTGCTGGTTACACACGACAATTTCGGTTGCAGTTGATATATCCCGGAGTATTTGTCGAGTAATGATTGATATTGGGGGTCTATGACGTGCTTAATTGTGACTGGGGATAATCTGCAACCGTGGTCGAGAGACAGATCGCTTACGTGAAACGCTCCTACGTGGGGATTTTGACCGACTACAATCATTGCGAAATCGAAGGTAGCGTGTGTGAGTATGACATAATTCAGAGATGTCATTCGGGGTCATTTGAGGCTTTTCTTGGACTGAAAAGAACTCAGCGTTAGTAGACTTCGTTATTTCTAAGATTCGATCGGCAGATGCAGCGATTTCGTCTACGGCGTTGTTTTGAAACGAGACGAGCACTGCCTACACCTGTTTCGGGAGTTTAGACAAGAAAAGTTGTTTGAATAGGCCATCGTCGAACGTTCGTTGACCTATGACTTCTCTCATCCTTAACAACATGTCCATCGCGGAACCATGTTGCAGGTCGATATTGTTAAGGAGTAGGTCTAACCGTTGTCGATCAGTTAGATCTCCGCGTTTTAGAATCGACCGTTTGAGAGTTTCGTAAGGTTCCGGAACATCACTAGTAAACATACTAGGTGTTACTTACCTGTTAAATTCGCGCGATAACGCCTTAACTACCGCGAGGAATCGTGTGCACGAGTCCGTGATTCCGTGCCCGCAAAAATCAGCTTCTGCGTAGAAGAACCAGGACTCGATATTGTCAGGCCAAAATGGCGTTAACTGAATCGAAGTTGGGAAAATAGATTCTAACTTAAAAACCCCAGGTGACTGTTCCATCATAGTAATATAAAGAACGTAAAATATTTAATTAGAATATATCCGGAAAAACTCGCGAAAAAAAAGTATGTCACAATATATAAAAATCAAATAAAGAATAACAATGAATAATAATATTCCAAAAAGGAACAGACAGTTTATTGGCTTGGTGTACCAGATCACGTCGGGCTCACCAGTGGTATTCTAGTTTTACAATTAGTGGCCAGTAGTACCTTCCATATTCAAAACCTTCTTACGCCCGATAGAAATCAGAAGTCAGACGAGAAGAGGTAGGAAAGATATATTTGATAAGTTATCAATATGTCGAGGAACGTTTATTCTAAGCTGACTAGTGAACGTAGGAGTAGTGTCCCACGCCGAGTCGAAACGTGATCTGGTACGGATGCATGACCGAAAGCCTTCAGTTAAAAAAGTCCACTTAAACAACGTGGTCAGCATCCAATGTCGAACACTTAATGAGCTATTGATTTTGGGGGATTATTTACAGCTACAACATATTTAAAAGTAAAAAACTCAGCTAACTGTAAAACGGAAAAAATGTTTTTGTGCACTGGAGGAACGGTGTTCTTTATCCAAGTATTCAGAAAAATAAGCTAACACCAAGATACTCAGCTAATGTCTTACGATTGAGTAAAGTAAGATCCAAGACAGACGAAAGTGCTTCATATAACTGTAGAAAGACGACTGAGCGCTGAAACTGTGAATGCAAGAGAAACATAAATCTCACCTAATCTAAAAATAATTTTACACATTTGATTGGTGAGATTAAGAGATATGATACTGAATTCACATTCAGAAAAAAGCGTTTTCATGCAGAAAGTATATTCAAGGAATGTTTACATACACGCAGGATATTTCAGGTAAAACTGGTAAATCTAAATGTCACCTTGTATACCCTGGGAAGGTGGGTAGCTACAACATTGCTAAAACATATGTCAGTATCATACACGAAAGATGAGAAACGTTATTTTCTTTTCTATTGCAGCAGACAATTTCGTGACCCAATTGATGATCTTAACACTGATCAATAAAAGTAGGCAGGAAAATAGGCATTCTAAAATCAGATCATAATGTAGTGAGGACCTCACTGAAAAACTTAGTGAAGTGATATTTTGTGGCTGGAGGCCATGAATTATGAGATTTTGGAGAAGTTACGACTTTAACTCAAATGTGATTAGATTGGTCTGTGGGTTGTTTGTAGTTGTTTTTTCTCACTATTGAGGAACTGAGTTTTATTTCACGACAATGATACTAGAATGGATAACGTTGTTTGTTCAGGATTATCAGTGTTACTGAGAAATTATTACTTCCGACATCATTCATTGTTTCGTCAAGTTCTGCAGCTCTTGTTACCCAGAAAAATTTCATTTTGATTAATCATTATAGTACCATGTAATGAAGGTCAGATTTATATCACTAAATATACCAAAATCTCTTCTGCTTATAAATTGAGACGAACTAGATTTGTTTAATTATACAAATAGTTTTGGTGTAATATCACATATACGATTGTTTTAGATATGATCGGCTTACTTTGAGCTAAGTCATTAAATTAATACGCAAGACAAAATAAAATGTTACAACAACTGAAGCCAAATCTGTAAGTATGAACTTTCATCTTCAGTGAAATACTGATTAGCATGCATATTACCAATTTGTATATCAGTAAAATATACAATAAGGAATTTACTTAAATTATATTATGAAAATCAAAACTCTAATTAGCGCTTTTTTGAAAGTTAGTTTTCTACGGGATTCCAGCGGAAGAAGAAATTAGGAAGAAGCTCTAGAAGTGGATGGGACCCACATTAAGAATAGCATCAAACTGCGTCACAAGGCGAACCCTCACACGGAATCCTCAAGGTCAATGGAGAAGAAAAAGACCAAAGAACACATAACACTGAGAAACGGAAACAGGCATGGGAAGAATGAACAACAATTGGATAGGACTAGAAAAGAAGGCCTAGGACTGAGTATGTTAAAGAATGCTAGTTGGCAGCTTATGCTCCATTAAGGGGTGACAGGCGTACGTAAGTAATCAGGAAAATCAGAATTCGAAATATTCGATAGTTGAAATCATGAGTCGATTGATGCTAGATCACCATGGAAAACCTCGAAGCACTGGACGGCCATCTCGCCCTATTGCGGGACTCCGCAGCACTGTGCATCCACGATCCCTCCCCGCGGGATTCGTACTCAGGACCTATCAGTCTCGCGCGCGAACGCTTAACCTCTAGAACTACTGAGCAGGCATTCAACGGTGTTAATGTCTAACTTCAACCAATCCACGAAATTGAGCAACCGTCCACCATTGTCTTCAGTGAGTTACTATCTCACAACAGACCTGGTTGAACTCCCTTGATCACTGCTTCCCATTAGAACTTCTGGAACTACCTGAGGAGTCCCACAATAAGACGCAACGGCCATTCAGTGTTTCCAGGTTTTTCATGGTAGTCTAGCATCATTCGACTGATGATCTCAACTATTAAAATTACTCAAATCTCCACAAAACCCTTTTCTCATTATATTCTGTTTAGTAAGATTGCAAAGCAACATAATATTGAATGCGAAATATAAATTATTAATCACAGGTTTTATAATACTAATCTTATAATTATAAAAATTCAAAATATACCATATTGTATAAATTGTATACTTTTTACAAAATAAATAAATATTATCATTTTTAACCAAGTAAAACTATTGAAGGTCAATCTAACAATAAATATTTTGTTTTGTTTTGGATATTACTACTAATACTACTACTACTACTACTACTAATAATAATAATAATAATAACAATGATATAGATATATTAAATGGAAACTGTTTGAAGTAAATAATTTATCAAAACAAGAAGCAATTGTTTTTCATATTTATCAAATTCTCTTGTTTTTATTCTGTGAACAATGATGAATAGAAGTACAATGATAGTAGACAAAAAAAAAGAGAGAAACTGTAAAGTAATATAAAGCCAACTGTATATAGTTCTCCGTTTTTTTTTCGTTTTAATTAGCATTAAAGAATTACATTAATAAGGATGATGATCATTATATTTCTTAAAATCTCATGTTCATAGACATTTCATCACTTGTTTGTTAAGATTCTTCAGTAAAAAATTTAGTAATTCAATACAAAAAATATGTTTCATTACTTTTATTTATTACTTTCATGTTCAATATTATGGAGTATTAAATGTCAACATCAAGATTTCAGTTCTGTTACTGATACTACTACTACTACTACTACTACTACTACTACTACTAGATCATCAAGTGTTGCTGATAACAGATCTATTATGATTGAAGGAATTCTTTCAGGTGTTGGTTTACTTACTGGGATTTTAATTATTCTAATATTGCTTATAAAGTGTTGCAAGCCTAATAAATTAAACGATAGTATGAATCGAGTCAAAATATCATTTTCACATCATGATCAAACAAAAATTTGGTCGACCAATTTAGAAAATGAAACTACTCAGGCATACGGAAATTTACAATATGATAATGATGAATATCATTGGGATGAAAATACTTTTACAAGTAGTTGTACATCTAGAATTCAGTCAATTATCGATGACACATCATCAGTGGACTTAGGAACACAAGAAATTGATGGAAACGATTGGTGTGCTACATTGAACGATGCTACATCAGTGACAATGGGAAAAACGTAAAGTTAGAGCCTTTTAAACAACCATCTATCAGATCATTCATCCATAAAACTAATGTGTATATATAACTCATTCAAATCTAATATATTAATCATAACCGACCGACATAAATCAATCAGAACTAATCAATCAATTATATTTCGAATGACTTTTGTTTAGATCAAACGACCTAACTGGTTATATATTTCATTTGTTTGTACATTCATTGACAGTGATATTTATGTATACGAATTTCAATAATTGTTCCGATTTAGCCGCATTTCTCAAATCATAACGTAAGATAGCGAAATTGATAACTATGAGATATTTCTTCTCAGAAGACAATAAACATGATAATCCCTATCTAGTAAATGAGAATATGTGTCCCTTGGAAACACTTTAAAAATGAAAACGAATAGCATTTGTTAATACATATATATATTTACTTTGAAAATGTTGTTACACAAAGATATAAATAGTCAGATCATATTGTCCCCAATACATACTTTAACATAAAGGAGTCAACTGAGAAATAAATAAAACAATTGTAAATTAAATTAGTAATTTGAAAGCTCAAAGGAAATAACTTGATGTTTATATTATCATTTAAATAATAATGTTATGTAAATACTTTAACAATGCTTAATAGTAGAATTGTTGTGTGGGCTACTTATATCGACATAAGTAGTATATATCGTGAGTAAGGAATAGAAGATCAAGAAGAGAAGAACAGAAATAGTGTTCTCATTCACTACAGAATATATAGATCTTTGATTTCAGATAGAGAAGTGAAATGTCTCGTTTAAGGTTAGTTGCTTATTATTCGTTTAGTGAAGTTATTTGAATTTTACCCTTGAATATCTAGTCCATAATAGTCAAACAATGATGTCAACCAACGACGTTTAGCCACATTTAGTATTATGTACAGAAGTAGTTGTCAGTTAATAAGAACATAAACGTGTAAAGTAGTCAACCAGGTAAGCAATAACAACTGATTGCGTAAGCACGAATAAATGGAATGAATTAAAGTAATATAAATTTTGTAAAACGATATAATTTATCAGATGTCCAGGATAATGACAAGGGAGTGCGAATTCCTAATGAATATGAAGGCTAGGTATTTTGTGTATATTCCTATGGCTTTTATTGTATGCGATATAATGTGTTTGATGCTATTCAGAATATACTCTTATGAGCCGCATTAGCGTAAATTCGCTTTATTCTGTCACCTAAAGATGTATATGTCAGGTTTATTTTGAAGCTCATCTTCTGGAGTTGGATTTACTATCGCTAAGCTGAAAAATTAATAACGAAGCCTCATTATGTTTAATATTCTTTTTTGAAGCATTCAGTATGTGTTGTTTTACGATATTTCTTACTACACTACTCTTATATGTATAGAAAAAGTTTAAAAGATACTAACCTTTAAGATTATTAACATACATTCAATAATAGAAAACTTAATTATTTCAGTTATATACCAACGTACTATATTGCATCTTACTTTGCATAATGTTGTAGCATTGTTATGTTGTATAATATAGACCGTTTTATTCACATATCTTTCCATAAACTCCTCACACTGAAATCAAAAAATAAAATAATCAAATAAGTGCTAAGACCAAATAAACAGTTTATGAAAGTATACTGAACACGTAATTTATAGATCACTGTTATGACAAACTTTATGTAAAAAGGATTCTTATATATATAGTTATAAAACTTGCTGTTATGGTCTTTGCTAAACGATTGATGCAAAATACAGTTGCTAATTTAGATATGTTGACTTACAAGACCAAACTAATGACGCATACATCAGTACGAGAAGCCTGGAGTTCTTATTGGTCCTTCTACCGTCTAGGCCTGCCTGTTAAATCAGAACGTCGATCTCAGCCTCCATGATATGAATCATATATTTCAAACATACTTGTTTTATACGCAAACAAAACAGACCACACCATAAAATCGAAAATAACATTTGTACACAATCAAGACAAAAAGTGGCTCTGATTGTGAGACACTGTGACTAATAGATTGGGAATATCTAAAGAATAGTAAATTATATGTTAACAGTCAATAGGCCAGATAAAAGCTTATAATGAAGGGAATATGAGTATACATATAATATAGTTACTTAATACTGATACAGTAAGAATTTTCGTATAGTATTAGTCCAAAAGTAGATCCTAACAATTATCATTCATTTATTCTCGTCTGAACATAACACTTATGCATACACATAGTAAAACATATCCTATCTCTTAGTAGCTCGAATAAATCTTTATAGGCTGAACTTGGAAAAGAAGCTAATAAAGAAATTTCTAACTTGATTCACTTATCCATTGTAATTCAGATATAATATTGTTATATACTTTAGTCTTATTTTAGATATCATCAAATAGTACAGGGTTTATCAGGCCTATTTTAACGAATTGTGGTTATATTGAAATATATGAGTTCTCAAATTAAGATCAATGTGTTTTCGTGTTTTTTCTTTGAACACAGTTCCAAGAAAAAATGATTCAGGTAATTTACGAAAGTGTGATCTGAATTCTATCTTTACATGACTCCTGTAAAAAATGATCATTAGGTTTTTGATGTAGGTTTGTTCTCTGAGCTGAATGGTTTAATCGTGGAGCTTTCGTCGTCCTTCTGAACGACATCATCAGCACAAACTTTGGGTAGAAGTGAAGTGTTTGTGCTGATTTCGTTCAGAAGGACGATGGAAGCTCCATGACCAAACCATCCAGCTCATAGAACAAACCTACATCTAAATCACCCACCTGAGCTACAAATCTTCTCCACCATCTCATGATCATTAGGTAGTTAACAAATTTTATTGAGAAAAATACATGAACATATTTCACATGAGCTAACAAAAGAAAAACATAACTTGTTTATATAAATGTATCAGTGGGAAAGGTGTCCGTTTAATGCTACCATCTGACTTAATGCATGAACATAAATCGTAAATTATATTCCTGACTATCCATTTGAAAGTGTTACTGACCAATTACTATTATTAATCATTTTCCAGGGTCATTTAAGGAAGTGCAATAGTTAAAAATATATTAACAGCAACATCTGTTGAATGGTTATTTCTTATGTTCTCTAATTCACATTTCAGTGAACGGAATTGATCTACTTGTTCAAAAGTGTTGGTAGATTTAAACAATAGTGTTACAGTCGATGTGTTAAAATGTTAGATAATTAAAACTAAGTGTAAAATCGTTATCATGTAGACTGAATAAATACAACAACAACCAAAAATTTAATTTACCCGATATCTGAAAAAGAAATAAAATGAACAAGTTGATCGAATAAATTGTTCAATCTTTTCATCCACTGAAGTTGAGTTCAGATATGTTTGCCATTTAGTAATAAATTGTATACACATAGAACAAGCTAAGTAAGTGAGTGAAAGATTTTGGATTAATCAGAAATTAGCTTACTGGAATTATTGTCTAATTGGTAATCAACTGTTTCTTTTGTGTTTGACATATCCACATTCTAAAATATTTAAATTTGTGAAAAAAACTAAAAAAAATTATGAAATAAAGAGACTTTAGCTTGCGATATGTATCTACAATTTGTTAAATGTCAAGTTACGTAGAAAATAGTTAAATAATCATAGTCGAAAGTAGAAGATCACTTATTTTATTGGTTGTACAGATTAAGACATTTATCCATTTGTAAAATGAAAACTAGTTTTTCGGCAATTATCATGGCTTCCCAGCGCAACAAAAAATGACGTCCGACATCTAAGAACAAAACATTTTGATGAGAATATTGTGTAATATACATCTGAATCAAGCTTCAGTTTATTTAGATGTTAAAAACAATGTCATCAGTTGTTTTCTTAATCATGAAAAGTTATTACATCATACAACTATGTGGTAAATTCAAAACGTTTACATTTGTATTTTAGTGACCCATTATCTGACTTCAGTTGGATCATGTTATTTTCATTACCGACTTATACATATCATCAATCCTCACATATAATTATCGGCTTAGCGGGGGTTATTCAATAGCAGAATTAAATAAGCCAAACACGAAAATGAAGTTTTGAATACATGTATTTCATACAATCGTTGATCCGGACAAACGATCGAGGAAACGAAGGGAAGAGACCGAAGCGAAATGCTTCTATACCACGATATAAAACTGTTACGCAGTTCCATAACCAATATGGAAATAGATCTTACAGGTACAGAGATAAAAGAAATTCCGCTTAGTTTAGCTACTGATGATATAGAATACAGTTAAACAAATGATAATAATATTAAACAGTTTTGATTAGTTTTGAGATATTTCTCCAAGCTTTTTCAAATTCAAAAGACACTTCAGTACCATAAGTCGGGCTACTTACTACACGTAATAACTAACGATTTATAATTGTTTGCAATATTTGCTACATTGATACTCGTTGAAATCTTATTGTTTATCTAAGTATAATATTTTCATAGTTGAAATCATGAGTCAATTGAAGCTAGACCACCATGGAAAATCTGGAAGCACTGGACGGCCTTTTCGTCCTATTGTAGGACTCCTTAGTGGCAATGCGCATACACGATCCCACCTCGCGAGATTCCAACCAGGACCTACCAGTCTCGCGCCAGAGCACTTAACCGATAGACCACTGAGCCGGTATCCAACGGTGTTAATGTCTAACTTCAACCAATCCACGAAGTTTGAGCAACCTTTCACCAATTGTCTTCAGTGAGTTGATATCTTTACAACAGACTTGGTTGAACTCCACTGGTCACTGCTTCCCACTAGAACTCAAGGAAATATCTATTGAAGTCAGTCACTAGTGAGCATATGATTATAAATCAGAAGGGAATTTTGTGGAGGTTTTAGTAATTTTATAGTTTAAATCATTAGTAAATTGAAGCTAGACCACCATGGATCGTGGATGCGCACTTCTGAAGAGTCCCACAATAGGACAAAACGGTCGTCCAGTGCTTCCAGGTTTTCCATGGTGGTCTAGTTTCAATTGACTCATGATTCCAACTATGAAAATACTGAAATCTCCACAAAACCCCTTTTGATCTAAGTATAATGTATTGAAAATTTAATGATATATTTGTTTATTCGAAGAAAAGTGATTATCAAAGGATCATTATTAATTATTATTTATTATTTTACAGTCGTTTGATTATTCACTGAAAACCCTACATGTTTTAAAATACGGGACACTGATGTTTTGATATGGAAAATCCAATAATGAAGATGCTTGAATAGGTTATGATTATTACTATTTTTTAATGCTTATAAATATATATAGTAACTGTTATCAAAATGGTTTACCTTGACAGAGTAGGACAAAGCGACTCCAACTTGAAGGAAAGAAGAAAAACAACAATTAATTATTATTCAATTTCAAAATATGCATAATCATACTTATCACCGTAATTATAACACAGATGAAGTATTTCATGATGCCACAAAATAGGTTTCTATATTTTGTATGAAATAAAACTGACATTTATATTAACATGGAATCGTTCATGTCACATTATTCAATATTATTACACACCATATAGAGATTAAAGTTCAATCTGCTTCACTTCTATATCAGGTAATGTATTTTGATACTTAATAAGTTGTTTATTATATTTAATTTATATTTTATGTACTAATATGTTTACAGTTAATTCAAGTGTTTCGTAGGCAGATAAAAAAAGGGTCAATGTTTCGCTTAAAATGTTTTTAAATAAAAACAAATATTTCTACATGATCTGATCACAGCTTATCTGATCGAATTTCTGTGACGAAGATGTTTGATGAATAGAAAAATCATATAACAATAATGTTTCCATCATTTAAAATGGTGAACACCAAAGTTCACTACATGAACGCATGACAGTATTGTAGTGAACGAGAAGATAGTAGGGAACAACCGAACGTATCTTAATATAACATTACAGAATCTCTTAGCAAAATCTGAGAACCATACAGTAATACTTCATATGTAAAATATCCACCAATTTTCTCGGACTCCGTTGCTCCTTTGTTTCCACACTAATCACTCTCTGTTCTCGTCCTCTTCTGTTCGATCTTCTCAACCATCTACTGCCACGCATTCCACTTTCGATTGGTGATACATACTACTCATATCTGTCGACATCAGTAGCGAAAACCATAGTATCAGTTTCATCATTAATGAATTAATCAACACGGTAAAAGTTCAATCATTTAAGTTGTCAGGATATTCTCAACATATAACTTTTATACCTTGAATCATTAATCTATGATATTTAATAATTGATGAATAACATCATGATTATTATTCTGAAGATGACAGTTTCAGTTAAAATAAGAAGACGCTTATGTAGTTATTATAGTTAATTTTGAGGGAAACTCCTAGAATGAACTGTGTTGAAACAAAATGAAATAGATGAGCTTGAAGAAAAGTCTATAATAATATTACTTAAACTGAGAGATGTCAAAGTAATCAAATAACTCCTTAGATCAGGTCACTGTCAAAATCATCTTTATGTTAAGATATGGGTAAGAGAAATGACCTGCGCATTGATAAATACTCAAAAATGTATTCTAGAAATGATCGAGAACGACATGTTCTAATAAAGTAGTGGTTTGATGGTAATCCCATGAACTATTGGAGTTTTATACGGAATTATGAAAACTGTTTCGGTGAAATTGTTGGATGCCAAACTAGGTTAAGCTATTCGATTCAGTATTGAGACGATAAAGCCAAGGCTACTATTTTTTATTGTTCCTTGCTCATACCAGAAGGCTATCGTAAGGCGTTAGAGCTTTTCGAGGAAGCGTTTGGTCAGAAGCACATCGTAGCCCATGCATTTATAGATAAGATGCTGAACACTCCTGGTATAAAGGGGACGCATCCAGATAATTTAAGAAAACCGTATAGTCAGATGCAGAGCAGTAAGCAGATGAACTATTTATCCGATCTAAATTCCACTACGACTATCAAGAGTATAGATGGAGAATACTGGTGGGTAGCCTATGCTCCTCCACGGGGTTAACAGGCGTGAGTGAGTAAGTAATTCACTTGTCTATAACAGGGTCTAGTATCTCACTGCAAACAAATAAATCACTAAGAGGTAAGTCTGGCAGATTATATTGACCCCATTAATCCACTGCTATTTAAAATAAACTGAAAACACTTTCTTAAAAGCTGACAAATACCAGATTTTGATGACAACTTTTGATGAAATTCGCGTGTACTTGATAAAGGGTTACACTGAAAAGATAAGAAAAATGGGGTCTTTCCATTTTTTTAATTGTTACGAAATTTTTATTTTTCGCGGGTACGATTCTTATTACATTTCCTCTCAGTCTACATCATTAATTTAAACACTTCCTATTTTATTCATTGACTTAATTACAACCCACCTGTCCATGATACAGACACCATCCACTCAATGTTTTTTATTTTTGTCTTAAAAACGTAAGATGTATTAACAAATTACTTTCTCTTTTCTACTGAGCTTGTGACAGAATGTGCTTTGGTCAATTTTATACAGATGACTTTGACTTTCTCTCCACAAGATTCTATCATTAATTGATTGTTAAAATTAAAGGTAATATAATTTACTACGGTGTCAAGCGACAACAAAATCCAAGGTGTGTTTCTCGTCTTACATGACATTTCCCAGCTGTGTGTATCAATATAACAGCGTTAATATTCATACAAAAATGGTTTCCAAAAACAATGAATCGTCCAATGAATTACTATGTCCAGATGAACAGCTATTTGTTTAAAGTGTGGGATGATAATTTTCAGCTGATATTTGTTTAATCTTGATTATGAAGAGTACGGAAATAAAAACAAGTAAGAATAACTTTGTCGCACATCTTTATGATCACAATTTTACTTACAATTATATTCGTAACAAGTATTTCATTATACCTTAAGTATTTATCGAGATGTGTTTAGCAAATAAACAGAATATTAAGAAACCAGATGCTTTGCAAATAAATTACTTAGAACAATATAACATGATAATATCCTCCCACTGTATTCGACTTTACTTGGTATCCTATAAACAGGTACTCCATCAACGGTAACCGTTGTGACTAACAAAATCAACCATCTTAGATTATGTTAATAATAATGGTCTCGTTTAAGTCATATTGATTCCGTTAGGTTAAAACTAATAGAACTTAATGCTTTC
This sequence comes from Schistosoma mansoni, assembly GCF_000237925.1. NCBI lineage: Eukaryota > Metazoa > Platyhelminthes > Trematoda > Strigeidida > Schistosomatidae > Schistosoma > Schistosoma mansoni. The sequence goes on from NC_031496.1 coordinate 15,147,626, forward strand.
AAACTGTAAGACGTTATGAAGAATATAGTTTCTTCATAAAAAGCTAAATCGATTTCTTATTATTAACTAAAATATTATTCGGATATCATGAGGTTGAATGTTTTGAATAAACACTTTATAAAAACTTAAAACGGTTTTAGACCAAACTGGTGACGTCGGTGAACAACCTTCACGTATTTGTTTCTTGTGTGAGTCATACAGGATAAACATAGTTTGTTCATTGAATAATGTCTCATCCTCTTCCAGAAGAAAGAAATCAAAAGATACCTTGATTGATACATCGCAAAACTCTTTATGTATAACTTAAAAATATGAAACATTTCAAATTTGGATACATTTAGAAATTACTACACGGTTAAAAACAAAATGCATCTAGTTGTTACTCATTGTTCATTATTGTTCATATGAGTTGAGAAGTTGGAAAGAAGTTGAACACCATAACAATAGAAAATTAGTATCAAATAGCCTTTTATATATGATCAAACAGATCATGAGGACAGAAGAGGGTATAGTGAGCTGATAGACACATATTGAGATAATATAGATTATAAATAAATTGGTCACGATAGATAAAAACGATGACATTAAATAAAGTGCCGAAAACAGACAGACGAACAAGTTAAGTTTCTCTCATTCTGATTATTTAATTTCTGAATCACCTGCTTTTCTACTATGCGAATATTCTGATACATTTGACTGACATGCATTCAGAACAACAGATATAAACGAACAGTATTATTTTCGATTAGATCTTCATCAGACTTTAATATACGGTAATATTTATAAGCATTTATATGCTATAAGGAAAATCTTTACATTTAATTTCATAATATACTTGGACTAATATACTAGTGTAGAAAGCTTTTAACTATTGATGAGCTCAATACCAAATATGGAAACAGGAAATATTATCATAAATAGTTTATTTTGTTCCTACTCTATCCTTTGAAGAGTTGAGACGAGATCTAGAGTACCATATCTGGAAAAATGTGTTATTGACAGCATTAGTCGAATTATTTTGCAAAAAAAAGTGTCCCACTTTCTCTCTCTCTCTCTCTCTCTCTCTCTCTATATATATATATATATATATATATATATATATATACAACATAGTATTTCTTAAATTCATTTGATATTGTTTGTTTGAATCTCTCAATTGATATTTAGGACTGAAATTGATCAGTCACTTGTTGGCACTTGTACATCCTGTGCAGATTGCCTCGATATCGCTTTAAGTTATAAGCATTATAAGAAAAGATGGATATTGACTAGTAATGAAATCCAGGACGTGAGTTTCGTCCTATTTGGGACTCATGAGCTGGAAAATTCAATGGTGCTTGTAACGAACATCACTGGGTTCGAGTTCCATAGTGAACGCCAACTATTGGATGCAGGCACATTCACCTTAAAAGTCTCAATGCGTGTCCTGGATTCCACTGTTAGTCACTATACATCTTTGCTTATAGTGCTTCTTAGTAGGTATCTCTTTCAGTCTCACTTTAAAAGTGAACTATATATTTTACAATTTTTTGAACATTGATTTTGCAGTATATTGAGAGTTATCTATTTCCGTTCTAATCAGCAGATGTAGCTGACCATTTAGGCTGATGAAGGATACTTGCAATGACTTTAAAACATTGAGTGACTATATAGATAACGTTATATTTTCTAATCTTAGCACTTCTTGGGTAGATGACCAATTTCACTTTCGTAACTAACACGTAGTTTCATAACCATTAAAGCAACTTTCATTTTGTTCATCAATTGACATACAATAACAGAGTCTGTAAGTACAAAGCTAACAAATTTATTTTTTTACAGAATTTTCAAAGGATAACAATCAAGTTACTTTGTGTCGGTAAAACTGGTTAAAATAGCCATAAATAACTATTCGTCAAGCCATTAATTACACAAATGAATGATCTGGAAAAAAGAAATGTATTAATTAATCTCATTAACTATTATACCAGTTCACGTATTAGCAACGAATGTATAATCGCAGAAAAATATGGAGTATTTCAAAGCCGTTTCATTTAGGTTTTCAACTCATCAACACTATGGATCCTATGTCTTATTCATAATTAAACCTCGAGTTCTCAGGTTTTTGTATGGTGACAATGTCGTTTGGTTACTTGCTCGAAATTTGCTGATTTGCATTTTGAGATTCAGGGATTTAACGATACTTGTCAGCCGTCGTCTAGTATTATCGAGATGCCATAGTTTCATCCTCTGTTTGTCTGACATCTATAGACATGGTTTCTTTACAACTGATGTAAACTATTAATGATAACATATTTCGAAGTAAAGAAATACTTCATGAAAGCCATTTTAGTAAATAATTCGTAAGTTTAGAACCACTCTGTTGGTTAACTATTTCGGGGTAGAGTTACAAATTAAGGCTACCGTAAACTCTCAAGCATTCAAACATGGAACAGTTATTTAAACCTACTCGACAGAATGAAGTGGAATTTGTAGAATGAATAACTTCAGCTGCATTCCAAACATATTCTGTGATCAAAGCTGAACACTAAAAGTAAGAAAATTTAAAGTTAATTTCCATGTTTCTCAATAAATAAAAGTCGAATAGCCCAAAGATAACATTATTGACGGATGCTTTGCGGTTTAATAATGTTTGCCAGTGAAAAACTTGGGTCTACTTATTCAAATGATGATCTTAGCCTACCTAAAATTCAATTTGTTCGGTCTTATTGAAATTATTTATTGATTACGAATAAATAGATGAGAATTGACAAAATCATATAAGTTCCTGGTTTATGAGTGTAAAATATATAAAACCTTGTCAACAAGTTTTGAACCTTCTAAAGCATCAAGCGTTTAGTTGCCTACGTTTGTTACTATATTCTTTTTATAGATCGAATTACAGTTATAGTATCGTTGTTGAAATTTTCGTCTAAGCAAACTTGTGGAAGCGGCTCATTGAAATGTTTCTTCGACTATAATTTTTGATGATACATTCAACGACTTTTTGATAGTAGATTTGATTTTACGTAACTCAAAGTAGCGATGAATTCAGTTATAGATCAATGTATTGTCATAATGAACATTGGTTAGTAGTAGTTTTTGGCTGAATCAACAAAGTGTTCAATGTAGTCCAAAGTTAATTCATTTAAAATACAATTGAAGCTGAAATCACAATATACCATTATTTTTTAATTTTGTCAATAATCAGTTTCCAGAAAGTATTTGATTTCATTGCAAAGAAGTCTACATATAAACCAAATATTCATAACTTACTGTAATGTTGTAACTTCCAGTTAGCTTACACATTGCTTCAATCCAACTTGCCGTTGTTTGACTTTCAATTTTATTGATTATAGTTGATTGTAAATACCCCATTGTCAACTGGCATTTTCTACACACTTTACAATATGTAGAGAAAATGTATTGTATCTTACACTCTATGGTATTTGTTTTATCAAGTGAATTATTTCTGTAATGGAGTGTGAATCTTTCGGTAATCTGAAATAGTAGAAGCAGTATTGATTGATGATGTAATTCACATGAGAATAAAGATTATCGGCCGCTCGCCTTACCTATTATAAAATGAAAAGTTGTATATATTAATACATATAATTACTATTTATTTGTTGTTTCCATAGATTTTCTATGTTTCCTATTTTACCCTATCTTCAATCTTTTGAATAACTTTTTTCATTTATTAAACAATCAAATGGTAAATTGAATTTCAATTAACATTTAAATTCATCCGAACAGTTTTAGGGAAATATTTCAATTTTTGAGGACTATGTAGTAATATTAGATGAAGAATGAAAATTGATGGAAGACTTATCAGGAGTTTTTTGTGGATATAATAGTAATTTCAATAGTTGAGATCATGAATCAATTGAAGCTAGATCACCATGAAAAACCTGGAAGTACTGGATGGCCGTTTCCTTCTATTGTGGGACTCCTCAGAAGTGCGCATCCACGATCTCTCCTCGAGAGACTAGAACTCAGGACCTGTCGATCTCGCGCGCGAGCGCTTACTCTCTAGAACCACTGAGCCGGCATCCAACGGTGTTAATGCCAAACTTCAAGGAATCCACGAAATTGAGCAACCGTCCATCATTGACTTCAGTGAGTTACAATCTCACAACAGACCCGGTTGAACTCCACTAATGTTTGCTTCTCACTAGAACTTCAGGAAATACCTCCTGAAGACTACTAGTCAAATTTCTTATTGTGACTCTGAACTTCTTGATAATGTTTATTTATGACTAATGATAAATAAAAATGAAAACATTTTCTAATTTGAACTGAATTACTTATGTAATTTGCATGATTACCTCGTTCTATTTTAAAGAACAGATTCAAACACAGTAAATGAAGTTACAATACATAAGTAGATATACAAAATACTGTTAAGTTTCATTCACCATTCATTCCAAGTCTTACCTAGATATTCTACCTCTACAGAATGAATTACATTTAAGTCAAAAATAATTTCAAAGTTTTTTTCTTCAACAATGCAATTTAATGAATAAATCATCAAAAATTAAATAGCTTTATTGTAGTTTACGTGTGTTCCAAAACTCTACGGAATAGAAAACTATGTTATCAGTATTTTAATCAGCTTTGGAAACTCTCTAACGATTCGTTTATAAAGCAACAAATGAAATATCATTTTGTATTAGACTCCACAGATGAATTGTTGATAAAATTTATAAATGAACAATAATTCTAATTTCACTGTTAGTATTTTACAAGTATTTCATCAAAAGAAGAATTATAAGCAAAAATAGATAGTGGCCAGCAGTGGAATCGAAGACGCACGTTTCTTCCTAGTTAGGACTCAACAGCCGGCTATCAGGACCCAGTAGGTAAATCAATAACGCAATGGAGTTTGAATAGAACGGTACTGAGTCCAAGCCCCACAGTGAATATCATCTCTGAGATCCAAGTATATCCAGCTGACGAGGCCCAAATGGGACGAAAAACACATCCTGTATTCCACTGCTAGCCAATATCCATATTTGTTGGTAATTTTATAGTTAAGATCATGAGTCAATTGAGGCTAGACCACCATCGAAAACCTGGAAGCACTGGACGGCCGTTTCGTCCTATTATGGGACTCCTCAGAAGTGCGCATCCACGAGCCCGCTCTCGCGAGATTCGAACCCAGGACCTACCAGTCTCGAGCCGGAGCCCTTAACCGATAGACCACTGAGCTGGCATCCAACGGTGTTAATGTCTAACCTCAACCAATCCACGAAATTGCGCAACCAACTTCCAATGTACTGAGGTAGATACCTGTCTCTACCTGACATGGATTAGCTCCACTGGCCACGACTTCTCACTAGAACTCCAGGAATTACCTCAAGGAGCCAGTCACTAGTGAGCATATGATCATTATCACAAGGGTTTTGTTTGTGGAGATTTAGTAATTTTATAGTTAGTTAGTGGTCTAGCTTCAATTGACTGATGATGAGAAATGTCGATGCTGTGTCCGGTGTCGAGTAAATGCCGAGCTATCGCACT
>NC_031496.1:15153324-15247102 GCF_000237925.1 Schistosoma mansoni
ATTGACTCATGATCTTAACTATAAAATTACTAAATCTCCACAAAAACCCCCCTTGTGATTTGTTGGTAATGTTTGCGAATCAAGGCTATATCGAGGCAATACGCATATTATGCACATAAGCCAACAAGAGATTGATCAATTTCAGTTCTAAACATCAATGAGAAGATTCAAACAAACAATACTAAGTGAGAAAAAAAGATGTTGGTAATATCATCAAGACAATGTAAAATATTATCAGTAATAATAATTTTACCTTGTTCTGATATGAATCTAGAATAAACTCTGAAATTTAATAATAAATATCAACTATAATTTAGATTTCTTATTACCTGAAAATATAATTGCTAAGATAAATATCCTTGTAAACATTTAGATTGAAAATAAACATTAAGGTAATATGATATTGTTGCTTATTTCATTGAAAATATTCAGATTTTTTTAAAAAGTATGATCATAGTCTGGTTATTCTGAGTATCTCTTAAGGATTTATTAAGACTGTCGAATACAAAGGTCATGAAAGCTTAATTGTTTAATGTATATGTATGTATCCATTTATTTCTAAGAATACAATTCTGATATCAAAGGTTTAAGTAGTATAAATTACATTCAATGTAAAGTTTTATAATGTTCTAGTTATCATCTTAATAAATTACTATCAAACTGAAGTTAATGTAACTGGTCATTCACATTGACCATACATTAAAATAAAATCATTGCCTCCTTAATGTGATCTTATTACAGATAATATTTACTTCTCACAATGAGTATATTTGAATGATCGATATATCAAACACATGTAATATATTACCAGGTTTATTAGTAGTGGTTGGTACTATATAGGCTATTCTAGTTTATGACCTGATCAATCTATTCATTCTTCTTAAGCCACATTTTGACCTTTTCAATCATTCGCTTATTAACCCTGACTGTTTTTATATAATCGTTCGTGTGTTGATTGTTTATCCTATTCATTATATGTCTGCGATCTAATTTTGTCTAAATATAAATATTGAGTTGCGCTTGATGAAACAGAGTTGACTAACTCGATTTCTCCACTGCACATTATTTCGTTTCGCTTCGGTTTTCTGATTGTTTTTTCGGATCAATGAATGTATCAAATGTTGCAATGCCAAATTCATTCCCATATTTGGTTTATTTAATTTCGTTATTCTTTAGCGGTAAGGATATACGATGGTTAGAAGTATTTATATTTCGATAACAATCAGTATGCGACCTAACTGGAGTCAGATATAGGGCCACGAAAAGCTTAAAAAATTCTGTTTCTAACTTAACTAATGTAGTAAATTATATGAAATGTGAATTATTTCACTTGACTGATACATTTCACATGCTGTTAGCAGAAAAACTGGGAACTATTCAAGTGATCAGTAAACTTGTGATTCAAAGGTTCTAATTCTTGTATTAACCAAAATAATAAATATCTCTTCTAAAAACTACATCCCCACGGCTATGAACTGCTGTAAGATTAAATCTGTATAGATAAAGCTTTATGGATAACTTATTTCATTTCAAATTACTAAATTTCGATTTCTTACATTTGGTTACCTGATCAACTGAAAGAGGTAAGCTGATTATAAGCAAAGTTCAATTTGCTAACAGCGTCTTCAAATAAATTCCTAGGAATATATGTTTGAGAGGGAGTAATGCTTTTACAATTGCATTCATCAGGCCGTTTAAAGATATTGATTGTAAATATGGATATCCCTATATCATTCAAAATAATCACCGACTAACAAAGTTACTAGTAATCCACTTTACAGAATGCTTAAGGTTGAACACTGATCGTCCAACCTATGTGCTTTAAAAATAATAGTGATAAGCCTCTCTTTGTTATGATTAGTGTAATTGTGATCAAATAATTTGATGTTAGATAATCTCATTGATATCCAGTACGATAATATGGTTCTTATTCTTTTTTATGTTTATATTTATTCTTCTGGTTACGTAGTCTTCTCAGTACAATTATTAACATCGATAACCTTGGTTATCTTTTCTGGGCACATAGTGTCATATGTCTTAACTATTTTAAATACTATATTTTGTTTTTGATCGCCCATGACTTCACTCCCAAATTGAACGGATGAATGAGTTAAGATACTTGGATTCTCCATTTTGCTTCGTCTTTCCTATTCTCTTCTTAATGTGTGTTTCAGTAAACTAGATTATGAAATAAATTCATTCAACTTAATCCATACTTGATTTATCAGTACCGCTGTCACTCAAAGGAGGTTATACCATTTTTACGGTTGATGTTTTCCAATGCGTAATCGCTCTTTTTTAATGTAACTAATCGATTATCCAGTTTGTTTCCCTGTTCTTACAGCTTAACCTTCACGTGTATTTTTCTGTTTGAACCTGTGGTTGTATATTTTTCAACGGGCCATATTTTCTCATTTGAAGGAACCATTTTTTATTTGATCACGATTTTGACAGAGTAACTGGTTTGGAATTTTTCTCTCTTAGTGTTTATTTTGATTTCCCTGATTACACTGTATAATCAGAAAAGATCTTGCTTGTTAGTTTTGAATATTTTATGTGGTATTTGGTCATTAGGAGTTTCTGCACAAATAATTCAAGCTCTCTTTTCACTGGATATAATGGTTATATTCTGCGCTCAACTTTGAATTAACTTAGTTTCATATAACTGGCAATGCTAATGTAACAGCTAACGATATCTCCATCATGTGATTGAAGATAGTTGGGTCTATAACCAGATTTAAGTTTCTTGCCAATCGGCCAATCACTGAAGTGTATCGTATAAACAAATTTCAATTACTTCACGTTGAACTGAAATGAACGTGAATTGAATGAGATAAGTGTATTTTCATAATTCAACAACCAGCGATATCAGATTATTAACGTGACTAAGCTGAGCTCGGTTCGTAAGTTCAGTGAAATTTAGCAATCTCCACGACCTCAAACTGAAAACGTATTAAAGAACCTGCTACACAAGAAGTTGACCACTACTCAATGTACAGAAAATGTAGTGATGAAATAGTCTTAAATAGCTTAATGTAACAACAAAATCAACAGTGGATAAATCCAATTACCCATGATTATTAATTCTTAACACAAGACCTGTCACAACTACTGTTCGCAACCTACCGAATATCTGACAGACAACAACTTCTTATTACATCCAGTTGCCTCATTTCAAGCGCTCAAACACAAATAAATACAAATAAATAGTTCTAGGCTAGACGACAGTTGAAAATCTGGAACCACTAAACGGCAGTTTTTTCCAAGCGCGGGACTCCTCGGTAGTTCTCATCCACGAGTCAACACACGGACTCGAACACAATACCTAAACCTCTAGACTACTGAGCCAGAATCCAACGGTGTTAATATCTAACTTCAGCCAATCCATGAACTTGCACAGCCATTTATCTATTCTCTGAAGTAGATAACTGTCTCGCACCAGATACGGATTGGACTCCAGTGGTCACGCCTTCTCAGAAGAACTCGTAAATTCAAATAAACAAAATTCCACAATCTCCACCAATCCTCATACTGATAATAATTATGTACTCACTAATTACTAGCTTCAGAATGGATTTATTGGAGTTTTAATGAAAAGCTGTGACCATTGGAGTGCAATCCGTGTTGAGTGTGAGACGATTATCCACCTCAGACAATAAATGAAGGGCTGCGCAAGATCATGAATCAATTGAAGTTAGACATTAACAAAGTTAAAAGCTGGTTCAGTGGTCTAGAGGTTAAGTGCTCGTGCATGTGACTGAAGGTCTTGGGTTTGAGTTCAGCGTATGGGGTCATGAAAGCACACTGCTGAGCAGTCCCATACTAGGATGAAATGACCGTCCAGTGATTTCAGGTTTTGAATGTTCGCCTACCTTAGATCGACTCATGAATTTAATTGTGAAAACACTACAATCTACACAAATCCCCATATTGACAAATAAATGGGCTTGTTTTTGTGCTATATGAACGTTTAATCATCTACATTAATATTCGATGAAAAATTCCACATATTTGTATTAACCCATAACAGTTAATAAACTAATTTTGTAATAAAAATTTTTCTTCTTAATATCAAGGTATTTAATGAAAATGATTGCATTGGAATTCGTTCCTCTGAAAAAGAATATTTAGGAGAAAAGGAAATAGGAAAGAATAAAACTGTATGAAACTGAAAAAAAATTCTATTATGAAAAATATATCATTAATTCGTAAAATAGAATGAAGAGTTTTTAACTGGCCTAGTAAAATTTACCGATAATATTCATTTACAAAGATGGATAGTGGCTAGGAGTGGAATCCACGATGTGTATTTTGTCCTATTTGAGAATCGTCAGTTGGATGTATCTGCATCTAAAAATTCATGTTCACTCTAGGATTCGGATTCTGTAAAGTTCTTTTCAAACGCCATCACGTTATCCATGTAGCTACTGAGTCCTGGTAGCCACTTGCTTGTGCGAATAGGGCAAAGTTTGAACTCAATTGATTTGTTTACTTATATCTTCCCATTATTGTTTAGGACTGCAATTGATCAGTCTCTTGTTGGTATATGTGCACCCTTTTCGGATGTCCTTAGTACTGCCACAGGTCACAAGTATTACACCAAACCAATGATTCTCTGTTCTCATTCTCTTTTCTCCGATCTTCTTAACTTTCTGCTGCCAGGCATTTCACTTTCATTGAATGATACATACTACTTATATCTGTCGACATTAGTAGCACACACCACAATTATACTTTTTAGTAACTAACTATGAGTGATTTCTTTTTAACAATATTTAATTAATTGTAAATATTATTGTTTTATAATCTGACACTTTTGATCGCTAAATTCCATATACATGACTTACCGTTTTATAGTATTAAGAAAGTAATGAGTTTATGAATTCCAACAATAATCTAACAAAATATAATAACTCTATGTGTAAAAAGGGTACGTCTTTTAGGAATAAATTTATATAAACGATTTAAAAATTTTTTCACCAAGAAAATATTACTAATTATCTACTTACATGTACTTAACCAGTTAATCATTGAGAAGTATTCGTTGAACACAGTAAAAAATACTGTAGTTGAAAATAAAAATAACATGAAAATTCATATAACTTCAAATTATATTTGATCTAGTGAATGCATCAGTGTTAGACCACAGTTGAAAACCTGTAAACACTGGACGATCCTTTCTTCTCAGTATGAGACTCCTCAACAATGCTCCTTGACGATCCCACATGCTGGACTGGAACCCAGGACCTCCAGTCTTGAAAGCAAACGCTCAACCTACTAGGACGAAACGGCCGTTCAATGTTTCCAGGTTTTAATGGTGATCTAACAGTGAGTCATTTATTATTTCGATCTGAACTCAACAATCTCCACAGTCGTTTAAGTGCCCTCAATCTTTAGCTTATAATCTCACAGCTTTCGATATCAACAAAATGTTTCCATAAAAATTAATTCAGTAAATATAGTAAATAAACAGTTTGGTCTCTCCTTAAACCTACCCTGGTAGTATTAGCTTATTATCCAGAGTGATTAGGTGTCAAATTGTTTTCACATTACTCTTATTATTATTATCCTTGTCTATCCTTACCCCCATTTCCAGTCTAGTTGACCTTTTATTTTTATATATAAATGTTCTTAACAAGTATACTATGTGTGATCAGATTGTTCGAAATGTATTGCGCTAATATATCACATAGTTCTGATAATCTTGGTCTTCTTATTACACTATCGAAATAAAGTTATGTTTTCAGTATTCTGTGAATATATTCAGTGGACGATACTGGTAAAACGAAAGAATTCTATTTATACACCAATACTCTACCAAAGGACAATTATTTTACTATATATATATATATATAGTGTACGAGGACAAAACACTCTGATAAAGCTAAGAGGCTTTCGGCGGTTCTTTAACCGACATATCTGAATTATTCTGTACAAATTTGTGGTCTGCATTAATAAATTATTCATACTTTTCTATAGATTCGTGTAGGAGATTACATCAATATATAGAACTTACCTTACATGGTTTCGATGATTTTTGTTTTAAAAAATGAACGACCATTTCATCTATTTGATCATATCCCCAATGCATACACTAGATACATCAGAATACAAGGGAAATTGTTAAAACGTTTTCAAATAATGAATATATTACTGAATATGAGATGGTAAATGCTATGAAAACAGTTGACATTTTCTTCTAATATTATATATTTCTCGTAGAACTAGTTGTATGAAACGTCACTGTTCTGGAAGGGGATCAGGCTTATATTTCGTATTGTTATTGTTTACTTATATAAACAGATTTATTTTATAAAATATAACAAGATATCAAGTATTTCCTTCTCCTATTGTCTTACAATCAAACCATATATAAAAATGTATCAAGTTTTAATTGTCGATTTCCTATGTTTTTCAATCGTTGAATATATTTGATAAATAACTTGAGTGCTTAAGTGCTCTGGAGCGAGATTGGTAGGTCCCGAGTTCGAGTCTCGCGAGTGCGGGATCGTGGATGCGCACTGCTGGAAGTCCCATAATAGGACGAAACAGCCGTCCAGTGCTTCCAGATTTTCCATAGTGGTCTAGCTTCCATTAACTCCTGATTTCAACTATGAAAAAAACTAACTTCATGTTGTTCAGCAATATACCTAATGGATTCCTAATGTTTTTGCAAATTTCGTCGTCTAAGCGAAACTTCATATATAATAACATTAACAAACAAAACTCTAAAAGGGTGATTAGAAATGAGGTACATACTTCCGGTATATAGATAAAAGAATCAAGTTTTACACAATGGTTAGTATTTACTTCTTTGATACTGAATTCTGATAACAAATATTCAATGCAAACAAAAAAGTGACTTATTAAGTAGTAAAATGAAATCATCAAAATTATACTGAACGTTATTGATCAACCATTGTAAATTCAGTGGCATGTTTTAATACAGTTAACGGCAATTGATTCCTGTGATAGCTAGTTAGTCAATGAAGATATTTGAAACAATCCCAAACTAATTGTGGTAGATGTTAACGTCTGACAGCTAATCATTATCAAGGGATTGAATGATGAAAGTTTACTGATATCTCGGGAATTAATTTCAGTTGTCTTTCTAAGATATCAGTTATTATTATTATGATCATCATCACCTTATGTGCAATATAACAACTGGTTCTGTTAGATTAGAATTACTGACGTTTACACTTTTTAAGCTCCTATGGTAATTATCGGCATACTAATAAGTAAGCCAAATATATCTAACCGTTTTCTTTAATTCACCTGAAATTATATATGACTAGTCATGTTTACAATTAAGCTAACTTTAACTTACTCGTCTTCTCATAATCCCAGGTAATGTGCATAGTTTTTCTACAAGCATTTTCTTTATACTATCCATGATTGGTGACACAAGAAATAGCTTTCCAAGAGATACTACGCCCATACATATATCACATTCTAGCGATAATACATATTGTTTAATCACAAATATTAAAATCTTAACTTACGTATGTCGTTAGCATCTATTTCCAAAGATGGTTTGGCCTTGATTAGAAATATATAACAGAAATTGAAATATCGTTGAATGTTGAGTGATAAAATAAACGACAAGGTACAGTTTTAATGGGATCGTAATTTTGTGATATTCGAAAACAATTATACAAAATATCACTTGATTGCATGTATATGTGAGCTTCCAATTTCCTTATATGTTTTTGCTGCTGTGTAAAATCATAATTAGCTAGGTGACCTATGAAATCACTTGGGATCTCAACTAAAGTACAATGTGATTTAAATAAAATTTATACTTGGAAAATAAATAAGGAAACGTATATGCCAAGAAAGTTTTCTATTGAACGAAATCATTTACATTCGTATTTATTGTTGTATGGTATATATATATGTCTATAGAAGGATAGAAAATATTACATCATCAAGTGATTCGAGACTCCAACTATCAAACGAATTTATGTAATAATCATGGAGTTAGATAAGAATAAAAGGATGAAAATAATGTACGAGTCAAAACTATGAAAGATAATTGTCTGCTTGATAAATATGAGAGAAAAATAAAGAAAAATCTAAACGATCAAAAGAAGTAGATCAAAGGGAGGATAAATCAGAAACTTATGCATTGCTGAGGCGTTGGCAATGTCAATTCAAGCCCTAACTCTTAGTGCAAATACGATATGTATTACCTGTCATCTATCAGTGATTCTAATTCCTTTCCGTAGTATGTTTTGTAATTATTATTTTATGATTTCAATCCACTATCAGTTATTATTATCCTTTGAACAATTTTTTCATGATTGCTATCCAGTTATTATCATGGCCTTAACTTTTTTTCTTCATATCTGAATAAACATTTGTGGAAATTGTAGTAATTTTAATAGTTGAATTCATGAGTTCAGGTTTTCAATGGTGGTGTATCTTAGATCGACTCATGAACATAACTACTTAAATTTCTTCATATTTGTCAAGCCAACAATTATCTTTCATAATGTTGACCCTGACATCATTTTCATCCTTCTATTCTTATCTAACCCCCTTGATTGTGAAATAAAATTCTTTGATAATTGGAGTTTCGAATCACTTTATAATCTATTCTTTTCAGTCTTCTTATAAACATATTTATATCATACAACATGTATATTATACATTGGATTCGCTTGATGTTGTTTACTTAAATCTTCCCATTGATGTTTAGGACTGCAATTGATCAGTCTCTTATTGACATATGTGCATACTATGCGTATTGTCTAGGTATTATTTTTATTCACAAGCATTATAAGCAAATATGGACAGTGGCTGGCGGTGCCAATAAGAGACTGATCAATCACAGTCCTAAACAACAATCGAGGACATTCATTCAACAATATCATGTGAATTCAAACTTCACCCTGTTGCACAAGCAGGTGACTATCAGAACTCAGTAGCTTAGTGGATAACGTGATGACGTTTGAAGCGAACTTTACTGGGTTCAAGTCCCAGAATGAACACCAACTTTGAGATGCTGGTACATCCATATGACGATTCTCGAATAGGACAAAATGTGCATCGTGGATTCCAATGCTAGCCACTATCCATATTTGTTTACATTATTAATTGTTTTGAAAACCATGTTTAAATAATGAAGTAACATATGTTTGCATAGTCTCTCAGAGTGTTATATAATACATCTTAATCTTTCAAACCTTTACTCAAATTGCATATATTATAGAATAGATACTTTTACCAAGTTATTTAAGTAGTAAAACTAATTTTCACTTCCAAAAACGTAGTCATTATTTGAATAGAAAATTAAAGGCTTTTTCATGAGATAACAGTGATTTACTCATAAATTACGATACAGATAAATAGATCACTGCCATAATCTTTTAAAATGCTCATATTTGAACATTATTAATTTAGAAACAAAGATGTATAGTGACTAGTCGTGGAATCCAGTTTGACGCGCGTTTCGTCCTATTTTGGACTCGTCAGCTGGATGTACCTGAATCTCAGAGTTTATATTCACCTTGGGACTCGAACCCAGTTCCATTCTCTTCAAGCGCCATCACGTTATCCACACAGCTAGTCACTATTCATCTCCGCTTATAATGCTTTTGAATTAAGGCCATATCGAAGCAATATACACAGTATGCACATAAGCCAATAAGCGACTGAATAATTGCATGTTTTATAGATACATAGGAAAAGAATTTATTATAATTCATTACAACATTTATACTTACATGAATCCCATTACTTTGCCATAAAATCACTACAAACAATAATAAATGAAGTCATTAAAAACATGATAAACTATATTACCAGTTAATAAAGTTAACCCAATACAATGAATATGGAACATAATGAAGATTCTATATTGTTCCGACTAAAATAATGAATATATTCTTGATTTTTTGTTTTATTTTTTTCTAGATTTCATACGATACATAATTCAAGTGTTTCGTTTATAGTTTGCCAAGTTTAGAGTTTACCATTATTATTATTATTATTATTATTATTATTATTAGTAGTAGTAGTAGTAGTAGTAGTAATGTTAGTACTAGTATTATTATTATCACTATTACTATTAGTAGTATTATTATTATTACTATTTCAATGTTCATAATATGTGTTATCCGACAAATAATAATCCTTTATTCTATGAAAAACTCTAATTAAGAAAACTAGAACTTTGTTCTTTATCTAATAAAATCGTATGAAGTATATGAATTTCGGCTATTATTTTTATTTTCATTTTGTATCCCCTTTTAAATATAATTGTATATGATGTGTTATTTTGTTAAGTATGTCTTACTTCTATTTGGTATTATGTTATATAATATGATTATCTTATGTTACATAATATGATTCCATGTTTTGTACTTTCTGAATAATGAATTTTTCTACGATTTTTTTATGTACTCTAACTACAATGATAAACTTTAAGATTTAACAGAAGGAGATTTTGTGAAGATTTTAGTACTTTTTATATAGTTGCGATCATGAATCAGTTGAAGCTAGACCACCATGGAAAACTTGGAAGCACTGGACGTCCGTTTCGTCCTATTGTGGGACTCATAATCTCAACTATACAAAAATTACTAAAATATCCACAAAACCCTCTTCTGATAATGATCATATGCTCACTAGTGACTGACTCCATGAGGTATTTCCTGGAGTTCTAGTGAGAAGTAGTAACCAGTGGAGTTCAACCAGATCTGTTGGAAGATATCAACTCAGTGAAGACAATTGGTGAATGGTTGCTCAAACTTCGTGGATTGGTTGAAGTTAGACATTAACACCGTTGGATACCGGCTCAGTGGTCTATCGGTTAAGTGCTCTGGCGCGAGACTGGTAGGTCCTGGGTCCAAATCTTGTGATACGGGATCGTGTATGCGCACTGCCACTGAGGAGTCCCACAATGGGAGGAAACGGCCGTCCAGTGCTTCCAGGTTTTCCATGGTGGTCTAGCTTCAATGGACTCATGATGTCAATCAAGTAAAAATAAAGATTTAAGTAAATAAATAAATAGTTTATTCACTAATATTTTAAATTTATGTAATTGAAAAAAAATAGAATAATATTTTTTGCATTTCATGATAACGAAATGAGTGCTGTTCAAAGTCATAAAGTTATCAAAAATACATTGATTCAGTATACAATATTTTTAGTACATGATATTATGTTCAGATTTGAACCCGATAGAATTCATATCGCAGTGAACAGAACACGAGTGAGGACAATCGATTGTATCTGAGCATAAAATTACAGAATGTCTCACTATAATCTGACAATCATACAGTAAACAGTTAATATGCAAACTAATAATCAATTGTCTCAATCTTGACTGTTCCTTTTGCAAATATCAGTCCATTGTCTCTAATTTCTTTGTTCATGCATTTTCTCACTAATTGCGTTTCTTTCCGTTTTTTCCTTATCGATGTTCGACTGAAATACATTCAACGCCTGACCATCATTATATAATACTTATTTGGCTATAAGTAATTCACACCAAAATGTAACATTGTTTTAGATGTAAAATCAACCATAATTCATTCCCAATGCTATTCCCTTTTTTAAAATCCGATCATTGATAACTAATTATTATGTAAAGGATAAACACAAATTATTTGAATCTGAACTGTTTTACATAGAAATACACTTTACAACTACAATTCACGTACGATTATCAAATTTCAACACATTTCCTTTAAACAGTATGCATGAAATGTTGCTGTTTGGATTTCACTTACAAAGTATATAAGCTATAATAAATATAACAACACCTATAGTTTTTAATATACTTACTACATTATTTGCGTAAACACAAAATTACTTTCTATATGAAATTATGAGGAATGAATATGTTACTAATCATTCAAAATATTTTGTAGGTATATTCCTTATACAGGCTAAATAGAAGTCAAATTACATTAGGGAATCAGTACATAGTTGGATTTCTAACAACGTGAATAAAATTAGATAAAACAAAACTGACATATTTGTTGAGACCATGAAATAATCATGGTTTGACCACCATTGAAAATCTGAACGTATCTGAATAGCGCGAGAACGCTTAAACTTTAGACAACGATATTAATTTGTAACCTCAATCAATCCATAATATCATGTATTTATCTTTCATTGACTTTGGTGAGCAGCTGCCTCGCATTCAACACGGTTGAACTCTACTGATCACGGCTTCCCACTAAAACTTCCAGAATTACCTCTCGAAGCTAACCACTAGTGAGTACATGATGATTATTAGTATAGAGCTGTGGATATTACTGAGTTCCATTGAAATCATGAATATAGATATTAACTCCGTTGAATTCCAACTCAGTGGTCTAAAGTTTGAGTGTTCTTGTTAAACCAGAGGTCCGTGCTTCGAATCCTACGTGTAGAATCATGGATGCGCACTTCTGAGTAGTCCCATACCAAAACAAAACGACCGACGAGAGCTTCTAGGTTTTCAATCGTGGTCTAACATTGATCGGTCTAAGATATCAATGGAATTGAACATTCTCTACAACCCTATACCAAAAATATATTAATCACAATCAAAGTGTTTTGCTGACAAGCTTGTTATCGATCAAAAATGCATCTGATGGCTCATATTAACTTTCACTGAAAGGAATTTTCTCATGGAATTTTTTCCATAGATAAACTACACGAACATCCTTATTCAAGTAAGACGAAGAATATAAACATAAACTTGAGCTTTTCCATAGAACTCAATAATGCATCAAGATGCATTCGCAGAGTTCGTAATACAAACAATGATTTCAGTTAAACAGTATTGTTCAATCAGTTGAACGAAGGATAGAGAGGTAAAATAAATCCTCATTTGTATTAAGTAAGTTGGAATTTTAATGAACACTACACTCTTCAACGTTTTTTGCAATGAAAGTACTATTCTTATTATTTGTCAATTATACATAAAATATTATGGTATTGTACAATAGAAAGTGATTCACATGAAGGCATGAATCTAGGTATTGTGCTGCCAAAGATTCCCCGGTAAGTCATGTTTTTGGTCTTGATTTAATCTTTATCACATAATAATTTCTAAATGATATCAACAAGTGTTACAATATGAAAAGTTACAAATGAATTTTTCATACCCCTAGAATACATTTTTAGTAATAAAATTCATATGTATGCTGTATTCATTTTCTTCTGCGGACTATAGACATGAAATTTTAATAAAAACTTAAAATACAGTAAATCTGCCTTTGAAAAGAACATATGCACGTCTAATATGATAGATTATTATTATCCGTAAGGGGGACTATTCAGCTGCATGTATCTGCATCGTAGAGATGATGTTCACCCCAAAACTCCAACCTAGTATCATTAGTTTCAAAAGCTATCAAGTTATCCTTTCAACTAGCTTGTGGATTATTCTGCTAACCACTATCCACCTATGCATAGAATGCTTATAATTTAAGGCAATATCGAGGTAGTCCGCATAGAATGAACAGAATGCAGTTCTAACCATCAATGGTAAGATTCAAACAAGCAATGCAAAATGAATTTAAACTAGGAAACAATTATTAGGAATAGAATATCACCGAATATATATAAATTGTACCCTTAAAACTTTTAAAAGGTGATGAAGAGAAATTTTTGAATGAATTGATATGACTGATGCTTCAACATAAATTTAAATCAATTTCATTCATTTTATTATAAAGGTTTTTTAAATTTGAATTATAGGTTACTGGATTAGTAGAATTAAAGTGTGAATGCTTTTGATTTAATTTAAGTATTCTGTTAATGGTTGCTTATTGAAACTATGTTTTTTTTATTTCACTTGTTGTTTGCTTGTATCTTCCCATTGTTATTTAGGACTGCAATTGATCAGTCTCTTTTTGGTATATGTGCATCCTGTTCAGATTACCTCGATATTGCCTTAAGTCATAAGCTTTATAAACAAAGATAGATTGTGGCTAACAGTGGAATACAGGACTCACGTTCCATCCTATCTGGAATGTGTCAGCTGGATGTGTTTGCAACCCAGAGTTGATGTTCACTCTGGAACTCGAACCCAGTATCGTTTACTTCAAAATGAAAAATGTTTTATATTATTCATGTGGGAAAGTAACTCATTATTACATAATCAATAAAAGAGAATGGTTATATAGAAAATATATGTCTATAGGAGGCTAAGAAAGATTGCATTATAAATTCGTTTGAGAATAAATAACAAATGAGGTTACGTACATTTTACATTTTTAACTCTAATCACTTATTATTATTACCTTATACAAATTTTCTTGATTATTATTCAGTCTATTATTATGACCTTTGTGTTTGTCGCTTTCCTTCATATCTGTCAATTGGATTATTATCTGGCTATTTATATACGAATGTATAGCCTAAGTAGATGATTTCGTCGAAAAGACAAATTTTTTCGCTGAATTCTCTTTTTTTGATTACGTAGTAATGAGTTACTTCCTTACATGAATAATATAAAACATTTTTCATTTTGAAGTAAACGATACTGGGTTCGAGTTCCAGAGTGAACATCAACTCTGGGTTGCAAACACATCCAGCTGACACATTCCAGATAGGATGGAACGTGAGTCCTGTATTCCACTATTAGCCACAATCTATCTTTGTTTATAAAGCTTATGACTTAAGGCAATATCGAGGTAATCTGAACAGGATGTATATATGCCAATCAGAGACTGACACTATAGGTTATTTTAATTGTGTAATCAATTATTTTTCAATAAATAAAATTGAACTTTGAAACTTTTCTAACTTATTTGAAACTTTACAATTTAAATGGTAATAACAATAATAAGATTATATTACCCTGATACAAATGAATAACTATTTTCTCATTATATTATTATATACAAGTAATTGTTTTATTTATTTCCTTAATATAATTTAATTCCATTAGTTTGGATCAACAGAAGAACAAATGGGACTCAGGTAAACTCAGGTAATTTATTTAACTTATTATATATGTATAGTTAATGAATAAGCAATGTAATGAAGATATATCAAGTTCCAATTATACAATACAATCTACAATAAAATGCTCCTTTTGTAAGATAATAGTTAATACAGCTAGAAAAGTTATGATGAAACTTTCAACAATTGAAATGATTCATTCCATTATTTATGAAATGTGTTCTGTCATTGAAGAATATACATTAGAGGTAAGATTTATAATAATATTTTTGTTATATTATATGCATATATATATGACAAAATAATGACCATTGTGACTGTACTGAACGAGAACATCGGCAGGGACAACCAAATGTAATTGAACATAAATTGGTTAGAACAGTTTAGTAAAATCGGAGAACTGTACAGTAAATACTTCATTTGCGAAATGTCAATCGGTTGTCTCAGACTTCATTGTTTCTTCGCTTCCATACCAATCATTCCGTGTTCTCATTATCTTTTCACCGAACTTCATAACCTTCTGCTGCCAGGTATTTCACTTTCGATTGATGATACATATTACTGTAGTGAACAAGAACACGGATGGGGACAATTGAATGTATTTAAGCACAAAATTACAGAATATCTCAGTAAAATATGAGAACCATATAATAATCAGTTAGTTTGTAAAACAACAATCAATTGTCTCAATCTTGTCTGTTTCTCCCTCAGATATCCGTTCATTGTCTCCGACTATTATTGTACATGCATTTTCTCACCATATACTTTCCATTCCCGTTCTCTCCTTATCAATCTTCTACTGAAATATATTCAATGCCCGACCATCGTAATATACTGCTTATGTGGATATAAGTAACCCACACAACGCTACTTATATCTGTTGACATTAGTAGCACATACCACAATATTATTTATTATGTTATCGTGTTCAATAACAAAAATATCAATGACCGCGAACGTTCTACAGATATGAAAACAGGCTGGTAGATGAAGAACTATTGTAAAATAAAATATATTTACATTTCACAGTAATTTTTGATTAAGAACAATAATAAGTTGAATCTCTTCGTAATTTAAATTGCCTAAACAGAGAAACTCAAAATATTGCTAAATCGTATTGAAACGCTTATATCGTAATTAGACATTAAAATCAATACTATATGTAAAATCTACCGTTTGATATAAAACTCTCAAGAAATTTATACTATATTACTTTTGACGTTTGAAAATGTATTGGTTATCGGGTACATGGTACATCACTTGGGTAAAGAACATGTCCAGCTTAAGAAGCTTTTGATTTTTAATTTGCTGCGTGGTTAGATATTTATAATACTTGACAGCATGTGGTTATGGAGATCGTTGAGTTTAGATTTATATCATGATCAATGTTAGACCACTATTGAAAAAATGGATAGCCATCTCTTTCTCCTATGGGACTCCTCACCAGTGTGCATCCACGACCCCGCACTAGAGACCCAAACCCGGCACATTCGGCCCGTGCACAAACGCCTAACCTCTGGACCACTGAGCCGGGACCCAACGGAGTTAGTGTCTAACTTCAACCGAAACCGTTCACCATTGTTACCAGTGAGTAACTGCCTGACGTGTGAGGTCGTGGACGCACACTAATGAAGAGTCAAATAGAAAAAGGAGATGGATGTCCAGTGCCTCCACTTTTTCACTGCCGTCCTAACATTGATCCATTCATGATATCAATATAATATTTCATTATTATAAGAGTCTAAAATTTTATTTCCATAAAAACCTAACGACTTTTTAAAAACCATTTTATCATGTTATCAAGCACCTACACCTAAAAGTTGATAATCCAACTATCTTTTTATATCACGCCCAATAGAATACACTTAGTTATTTTAACTAACAACTAATAATCTAACGTTTAATTGTATCATACTACGATCGTTTATCAGTATCATAAATGATTTATACTTCTTTTTAATTTAGAAAACCTAGAGCAGAATAAAAGTGGATATAATAACTGAATAGGACAAAATCGTAAAATAAGTCCCCTGGAGTTGTATGTTTTACTGTTTGTAAGAAAAATGTCTACCATTTTTATTAATTATTTAACACTGAAAGGTTACAATGGCACGACTACTGTTTCGGACATTTCTGTGAACAAAGCGTTGAAAAAAATTAGTAAATTTCTTGAACGTGAAAATGCAGATATTCAAATGTAATATTTACCTAACGATATATATATATATATATATATATATATATATATATATATATATATATAACCAGGTAATTAAACTACCAATACACTATTATTAAAGGCGAAAGATTTGCTCCCAAATGTACGGCCAAGAGCGGAGAGGGCCCACACTCTCTCTCTCTCGAAATGTTCTCACACGCATATACAGCCTCTGCCAGGGAAGTTCTGCTCACTACCTTCTCGTGGCATTACCGTTTTTTATGAAATTGAGAGGACGAAAAGCGAATGTCCGGCGCTTTGACCGGGTTGGTGGAGAAATTTGGTGAATTTAGCGACAAAACTCTTGCTCTCTAATTATTATTAGTTAATAAATTGTATAGATTATGCAAGTAATATACTTTTCAGCCAAGTAATTACACTTAAATTGATACTGGATGTTCGGAAGCATCTGGTAAATAAGTCATAGATTTAGATAATTTGATGTTTAACATCAATAAAGTTTATCCTAAAGGTTAACTAAACTAGTACTCTTTTAGTGATCATCTCCCAGTCTAAAGAAATCATAATAGTAGATAATCTTGATGAAAATTTCTTAATGAATTTTTCTCCAAAACCGCGGTTTCCCTTACTCCCTACCTTTATTCGTCATTACATATAGATTAAATGTAATCTGCTGGTTCATTCTAATCATTCATTATCTATGAGTAATATCATTTTTCTGTAGAAATTGAGAAACATTTCTATTCAATAATCTAAGAGTTTCGTTTGATATGATGTAAATCCAGTGAGTTAAAGCTTTCATGACAACATTTATTAAACGTATATATTTTACATCAAAAAGAATAAAACTTTATCTTTTATTACTATTAATCTTTACATTAACGGTGGCCTGTTTAAACATCTGGGCTACCTGTTCCTGTCATCTAGATATTTCAAAAAGTTATCTAATTTCGTTTGTTTTAATACATCATTATGCCTATTAACCGCACAACCTATTCAGGTGCGTTTCTGAAAAGTGTAAGACTTTTCGCTGTAAAGGTTACAGAAAGCCTAATCTGAGATATAGCGGTTGATGACAATATGCAGCGAGAAGAATGTACATTATTCAGATGTCGACTGACTGGGCTGCTAACTTCTAGCTGGCGATCGCCCAATATTTATCGTCAGGAATGACGAAGAAGTAAGAAACGGAAACTTGTTGAAGTACTTTGTGCTGAGAATTCTATATTGTACCAAGAATATAATATTGAATAAAGCTAATAATAATAATAATAATAACAGATCTGTAGCCTAAGAAACACCTATTCAAGATAGATTTTACTTATATCTAAGGAAATATTGATTTTAAATTACAAATAGACATCAATATAAAGTTTTTATAATTATATATGATACTGTTTCCTTCTTTTTTTTATTCTTAGTGTTATGATGTGGCTTCACAAATAGTTGATTCCTATCTTATAGTATTCAATAGAACTCAAGCATTGGATACTTGTATGGTAAGAAGTTATTTTTTGGTGATTCTTTTTAAACAACATACGGGATAAATCAATATATTGATCGCTTTATGTAGCCGAAAACAGTGAACATTTTAAATATATTACATCTACCATTAGGTCAGTAGGTTAAATATAAGAACTTCATCAAATCATCATGCGCCTATTTTTATCTATCAATCAGTTGTTAATAATCAAGAAAAAAATGTTTTGCTAACTGTGATTCAACTATTGACTTAACGTTTTCATTAGCGAACATCAATGAATCGGGTAGAATAATAGGACTGTTTGATGAGCCTTCAAAACACAATGGTAAAATAGTGAAAGGATTCGAGTGGTACATCATTTTAGCAATTACAAATATATATAGACTAATGGAAGAGAATTTAGTTAAATATTGATTGAATAAGGTGTAAAAATGAATCGTGGACGCGCACTGCTGATGAGTCCCGCAATAGGACGAAACGGCCATCCAGTGCTTCCAGGTTTTCCATGATGGTCTAGCTTCAACTGACTCATGATTTCAACCATGAAAATACTGAAATATCCACAACAACCCCTTGTGATCTAAAAATGAATAGTTGACCATCTGTTTATTTAGAACAAATTTAAGTAAGCTATTCATACATCTACTCAGTGAAGTGGAAACCTTGAAAACACTTTGTTTGTGTTGAAGTATTGAAGGTAATTTATCTCCATGATAACACACTGTTTTCATATAATATGAGAAAATGCCTCGTTAATCACACAAAATATCGTAAAATGTTCTTTAGAGTTTTATCCTAATTTCCAACTCAGAGAAAAAAACTCTACCAAAAAACGCCTAAAGCTCTAGTGTTAGCAGGATTCAAAGGGTCACGTTATAAGTTTATGGTTCATACTTCCATTTATAATTCCCACTATCAGTATTTTCAATACTACTTGTAACATAAAACATATCACTTAACATAACTTAAATGAAGACACACTTTATTTATGTGTTTTGTAAAGAAACTCATTTAGTTTTGAAATCTTTTCTAAAATATACTGAGATAGCCTAGAGAATGAGTAAGAATCAGAAATCACTGAAAAAGCCATTTTGTTCTAGTTAGAGATCATTTAATGGTGAACACTGATGACCCCATATGGAGAAGGACTTGTTCCATTCAGTCACCTTGACAACTGAGAAATTTATAGGCCATTAACTATCAGCGTACTTTGTCGGTGTACGTTTTTAGGCCGCTCCAACCTTGAGAAAAACACTTTCACATTGTACCTTGGTTTTCAGTTGTTTCACTTCAGGGGTAAGCTTTTGGTGGAAACTACAGTCTGCTTACTAAGTGAACATCTTTTAAACGTTATCTAGAATTATATGTTATTATTAAGTAAATGATATTCACAAAAACAAAAATAAATATTCATTTATTATTCAACCTCACACCCAAATATTTCTTCTACTTTCTTCTAGCAAGTCAGTTTCTGTAGCTGATATGTGTGGCGAATACATTGAGACCATTTATTGATTGAAAACATTTGATTTTATAAACCGTCTTTTAAAAAAAACATTGATGGATAAATATTTAACATCATATTTAATAAGTGTGTGTTGTCAATTTGTTTCTAATGAGAATAAAACGTTTTTGATCACACGACTTTTAGGCTTCGAAATTGGTTGATTTACATGAAAGTCACTTATTTGACAAGTCATATTCTCGTTTATGTACATTCTGCGAACAAGCAAATGAGTTGGTAGGTGATATATCTTAGATAGTGGCCAGTTTTCGTTTTTACTCTTGGATGTTGAACCGTTGAATACAATCAACAGAAAACCGCAAACCATAGTGTATTATAAAGTATATTATTTTGTCCTAAACTAGATTGACCAGTTGTGCTATGAAAAGCTGAATACATTTATAAAAACGAAATTTCGATAGTGTAATAAGAAGACGAACGTTATCAGAACTACGTTTCACTAATTAAACAACTTCAAATCCATTTCAAACAAATATGATATTCATTATAATTACTATTCAATACATACAACAAAGCAGGTTTTTAATTGATTGTATGCAACTAATTGTTGTGAATACAGTTAGTATGTAAGCATGAATGAAAGAGATGCTTTTCAAGAAGAAAAAATTTGGTTTACTACACAGAAAATAATAGACGTTTCATCCATTTAACCAATACTGTTAGTAATGACATGGAGAACTAAGAAATATTACAACTTAATATCAACTATATAAGTTGAAAAATAGTCATCCAATTGTTGTACCTAAAAGTAGATATTTATGTAAGTTGACAAATTCCATTGATATCTCTTTAAACATTTAAAAACTAGGTTGATCGGAAAGATTTCCTTCAGATTTAATCATATAATTCTAAAAATTATAAAGAAGAAACAGATTTTGATTGAAATTATTCATTCTTTTATCCTTGGATCCTTGTATCTTTATGCTTCTTTTAACTCATGTAAACAAAATTAAGATTTAAAATAAAAGAATAATGTTGAAATTTATTTTATCACAGCAGTCTTCAATTATTATTGCTCACCATCTACTGTGTTGTGTGTTGATGATGTTGACAGATATAAGTAGTATGTATCATTAATTCAAAGTAAAATGCCTGGAGACAGACAGTTAAGAAGATAGAAGAGAAGAAAACGAAAACAAAGTGATTACTGTGGAAACAAAGTTGGGTTTGTTAGTTTAATGATATATCAAAAACTGATATTAGTTAGTCAACCTATGCATAGTAGGAACCCCTAGGAGTCTGTTTCGTAGGCTATCTTACCATGGATCAAACCCAGTACCTTTAGGTCTCTCAGAAAACTCCTAACTGTTAGATTATCGAATTTGGAAATGATGATAAACATTTCAAACATCATTTAATTTTTGATATCGCACTACCTCCTTCAGTTGTCTTTGGTGAGTAATTATCTTATGTTAGATATGGTTACCGAAGTCAGTCTGTAATGGAAATTATAAAAGTTTAACAGTCTCTATAATACTCCTTGTACATTTTATCTTGTCATGTAACCGGAATACTGTTCAGCATTCACTCTAATGTTGATGTTCTTAACGAAATGTAGACAAAGCGTTTATTATCATGGACGACAGAATCAGTTGTTACTTAATTACTCAATTAGAGAATGTATCTTATAGACTCAATTATCATCGTGATAATAAAAATAAATAAAATTTTTAAAATAAATTTGTGTTCTGTCGTTTACTACATAAAGTATCAAGATGAAATAAGCAGTTACACTGTAATGTTTATAGAAATTACACTGAAAACTAAAAATTAGCTTATCATTTTCCTAATTAACATTCAAAAGTTTTATCGTTCAATAATTACTGCTAAAATGTTATAAAGTAAGAGATTGTTAAATTTACATTTCAACTATAATCCATTGAAAGGCTGAATGCCACCCTAAAGAGGACTGATAATGTATGAAGTAAATTACTGAAGATAATAGTGGAGACAATACAAAAAAAGCAAAGAGAAATTGTAATATTTCTAAATTATTAATACAAAGGGAAAGAAACCATAAATAAGATAGTATTTGATAGATATTTTTTTAATACTAAGAAAAGTAATAATTAATGTCTATTATGTAAAGTACCTATGTCCAATACTAAGCCTTTTGCTAAATAATTGTGTTGAGGCGATCCTGAAAATTTCTTGCGGTAGACATAACACGCTCAGGAAACATTAAAAAGAATTTTATCCAATCAGCGTTTGAGTAGAAGTTTTTCTAGAATCATCATAAAAGTGAAAAGTCACATGTAGAGTTTCTGATTAGCTGATTACTACACTGCTTCTATGTTTAGTAGAATTCCAGGATTTTCAGGCAAACCCAAGGATTTCTAAAGTACTGTAAAAACCCTATATTTTCTGTACATAAATAAACCTTTGGAGTACAGTGCTTCTCGCATATTTTGCACCTTTTCTCTCGTGTGTATGTTTAGCTTGGGGGTTACAAGACTAGCTTAGGATCCGAATAGAGCGTTCAATCAACAAGACTTATCAGTGGCGACGGGGATGAGCTGGGCTGGACTAGACAGAAAGCAGGACTGATAAGTACTCAAGACTGCTCATACGGCTTTTATGTATCATTGTTCTGATCGATAATTCACTCCTCTCCGATTGGCGGGGATCATCACGTCGTATATATTAAACAGGGCACTCACTCTATCGATATAACAAGTTGTCAGAAAATTTATAAAAGATCTCTAAACCTTCTTCAATCATTTTTGTTTTGTTTTAACATACTGCACTACTCAGTGAAATAATATAGCTGTCCGGCAAAGATGATTATGTACAATGTCATTACCGTCAAAGTTGGTTCGTACTCTCACATTTCAAGTAACCAAATTTTCTTAGTCTCCTTCGCTGAAACTAAGTGTTATCTAGTATTTCCACGATAAAAAATCAACTTCTCAAAGATATATATGCTTTCGAATCCACACTTTACACTAATGATGGATGATTTACTAAGGTGCATCTGATTTACCATTCAGTGTACAAAATGATATGCTTGAATCATCGAAGGAGTTATTTATCTAAGGTCAACTCGGTTGTTTGTTTAACAATTTATCTCTTTTAGACCATTTTTAAATTAGACGATTCATTTATCCATGCATTTATGCTCGTATGGAGAAGGCCTTTGACGGATTTCTGGAGAAGCTAAGACATAAGAAATCATAATAATCAGAATGATTATTGCTTAGCTGCAAATAAATGAGTTTCAGTTACGGTTAAACTGAAGTAATATATTTACACTATTTACATGAAATTATGTACAGCTGGCGGACTGCTCTATGTATCAAACATTCATCATTAATGATGTATGGAATCACCCACTGAACACTATTTTACCTGATCGCTTTAAGTTAGTCGAAACTGTACATCACTGTATTTGTTTAGAAAAGTCCATTAAAGCAAAGACGCATATATAGACAAAAGAATTTTCTTTCATCAGCTTTTCACAGGTTCTATGGTCACACCTTTAAATAAACCTTTTAAAGTGATAGTCAAGAATAAAGCTGTGCTTGTTTGGTCTGATGTTAATCTCATATGTAGTCTTTTAATAGCTCGAGCCTAAATAAAGTGTTGTTAAATAATGATTAAACTATTCCATCGTTTTGTTTCAACTAACACTTTTTTGATGATGTTCTCATTAAATACTGGGTTTGGAAGCTTGATATTTTTAAGAAGTCTAAATAGTTCTCACAGTTAGTCTAACACAACTTCCTTCTACAAACTAATTAAATTTACTTATGCTGTTAATTTAATTTACTGAGTATATCAATAGGTTTTTATATAGACAGCATTACTTCGCATCGATTTCCCTGTTCGGAATTGAAGCTTACGCTTCAAAGCTTAATGCTATACGTGCACTGGCTATATAATGGAAAAGGGATTTTAAAATTTTAGTCATTGAGGTGCAGAAACAATGTTCTCGTCAACTGTTCAGACTAGATTTACAAGGAATGAAATGATGTTATGTATGTGACTTTTATATAAACCTTTCGGTCACGTACATCAACGAATTTAAAGATGTATTCATTGCAAACTAGAAAGCTTTTAACATGTGGCTTCCAATTCAGTTCATATTGGACTAAAAAAAATACCTGCTTTTAGAATATTCATCTACATAGTCTAAGATAGACCTATTAAAAGAAAACTGATAACATGTAATTTACATTCATAGTTTGATATCCAACAAACTTTCAATTGATAGCAGTGATGCACTTTGCCCTTAACCTGGCCACTTTTGGAATTATTAATTTGGATATATAATTATAGAACCTGGAGAGAAATCATCAAAAAGGATATTCTTCGTTCAAATATTACTTACTTCTGCTACCCCTCATTGAGGAGCATAGGCCAACCATCAGCACTCTCCACTCAACTCTGTCCTGTCCATTCCTTCCCAGTTATTTTCAGTTGTTATTCATCCTTCCAATTCTCGACGCACTATTTTCTTCAACCTTCCTCTTCTCCGTTTCCCTTTACGATTGAGAATTAGCGATTGCCTCGTGATGCAGTTTGATGATTTCCACGATGTGTGTCCTATCCACTTCCAACAAATTTTCCTAATTTCCGCTTCGGCTGGTTTGTTCACTCCCACAGTAGGCTGATACTGATGGTATCCGGATACTGAGTATCTTGCGTAGACAACTGTTTATAAATACCTGTACTTTTTGATGATAGTTAAGTTAGTTCTCCAAGTCTCAGCTACATACAGTGGAACTGGCTGTGTTGACATTCGTATTGAAGATTCTGACTTTAATATTGGTTGACAGTTGTTTTGAGTTCCATATGTTCTTCACTTATAGGAATGAGGCCCTTGCTTTGCCTATCCATGCCTTCACATCTGCATCAGATTCTTCTTGTTCATAGATGATATTTCCCAGGCACGTGAAAGTCCCCAATTCTTCAGAGCTTTGCCATCAAGTGTGATTAAGTTGGTGTTCTCCGTGTTTTGTTGAGGATCTTGCTTCTTCCTCTGTATATGTTGAGGCCTACAGAGGTTGCTGCTACACTGATTGTCTTCATCTGAATTCATCCGTTTATATGGAATAAGAGAGCTAGGTCATCTGCAAAGTCCGAAATCATCTAATTGATTCTGAAATGTCCATTGTATTCCGTGCTTCCCCCGCAGATGCCGACGTCTTCCTAATCCAGTTATTCACCAGAAGAAAGAGGAAGGGGGGAGAGTAAGCTGTCTTGTCTGACACTAGTCTTTACTTTAAATGCATCTGTCAGTTGACCTCCATCCACAACTTTGCACTGCCATCCATCGTATGAATCCTGGATGATTTTAACGATCGTTCAAATATTAGTATTTTAATATTTCAAGGATCTTTAAACAACTTTTTTTTCCTTTTAACTTTACAATTTAATCGCTAACATATTTCACATTGTTTAATAATACATTCAAAGATATTTATTCATTATTCACTAATCTTTTACAAAAATAAACTAAACACTAATTACCATCATTTCACATGATATTTTTTTAAAATTTATTTTTAATATCGAACCTGCAATCTCAAAGGTTAGTAACACTTAGAAAAAATAAAATTGCTCACTATCAAAAGAAGTAAACATTATTAAAATTTATAAAGTTATCATACATGTATGATTTATGATATAATAAACAATTCATTATAATCATAGGCATATTTAGTATTATTATGATATATGAAGTCTTTTATCATTGAAGGTAAAGAACCCTTTATATGAACCTTGTTCCAGTTAGATTAAATATTAAACTGAATATCTAAACTACTTGATCATTAAAACTTGAACACAAAAAAAAAATTAAATAAGAATAATATTTAAAGTGATTCAATGATGATAATATTACTTTAAATATACAAATAAGAATGTTTGGTTTTTTCATATTAACCATTTTTTGTATAACAGGTAAATCAAGTATATACTACTGATAATTAATGAATAATCTATTCTAGGTTTTGTTACTTCAATTAATCAACCTGAGGTAATGGTGTTTAGTGTTTATAGTTAAAGTTATGAAACTAATAATATTTATAATAAGTTACATAATCATATCGACAACAATAGTGATAATGATAGACTTCAATTAATCGATGAGTTTGTTATGCCTTTCAGTGATTATATGTAGTACAATAAATAATACCTTACTTACTTACTTACGCCTGTTACCCCTCGTGGAGGAGCATAGGCCGCCAAAATAAATAATATCATTAGAGTCATTAGTGAATCGAATAAACGATAAAAAATATTCTTTATATTATAATCTTCTGTAACTGTATATACGAGATACTATAGTTATTGAACTATTTTTAACTCCATTCAATGGAATTTTACAAGGCTCCAGTATTTCAAGGTAATTTCTAGGATATTATAATCTGAATTTTTTCTTGAAAACTATGAAGTGATTCCGTAAGGTACTTTTTTAAAAAATAACAAAATCAATAACTTATTATTATTTTCATTTATATATTCAATTTAGTTGGAATTTGGTTATAAAGATGTAGGTAAGTTTATCAATTGAATGTTGAATTACTATTTTTATCGTTTTTTATACAACATTCTGATTATTTGTAAATTAAATGTAAATTTGTATACCATATTAAACTATAGTAATATTCTTTAATAGTTGAGATCATGAATCGATTGAAGCTAGACCAGCATTGAAAACCTGAAAGCACTCAACGGCCGTTTTGTCCTGTTGTGGGACTCCTCAGTGGTACGCACTCACAATCCCACCTTGTGGGATTTGAACCCAGGACCTATTAGTTTCGCGCGCGAACCCTTAACCTCTAGACCACTGAGCTGACCGGCATCCAACAGTGTTATTGTCTAACTTCAACCAATCCAAGTCCAGTGCTTCCACGTTTTCCATGGTGGTCTAGCTTCAATTGATTCATGATCTCAACTATTAAAAATTACTATAATATCCACAAAACCACTTCTGATATAGTGATCTTCTTCAATAGGAATGAAGATTTGTTATAGAGGTTCTTATATGAAATTATGTTATGTAATGGGAGACAGTTAGACATTTCAATTTTTCGATGAGAACAGTTTCTACAATGACGAAGATAATGCATTTCATCACACTATGTTTGATGCTCATAAAAGTTTATCATTAAAAAACACCTCATTTATACCATTGAAACAGTCATAGTAGAAGTACAGAAATAAATTTGAAGTGAAAATACTAAATAACAGCATTTATTGTCACCGAGAATATGAAGTTCAGTGTTAATCTATGACAAACTATTCTAATCTAATAGAGTTAGGTAAACTACTGATATCTGTTAAACCATATTTTTATTTGACGTCAAACAATACTTTCATGTAGCCTATAAATATTACTAAAGTTTTCAAGATATTGCAATTAGGAATATGATATGAAATCCAAGGTAGAGGTTATGTTTTTCTGTATTTGAAATATATTTACTTCCGAGTTTTCTTATTTAAGCTGTGATTCAGACTCAGTATTTATCGTTTCAGTTAGTTAAGTGTACTTCCGTTCTAGATGACCAAAGTCACTGATCTGTTCAATATCTATGAAATTTATCAGTGATCATAGACATCATTTTCGTTATTTAGGTTCTATAGAACTGAAACCTTTAAAAGGAAGAAACATGTGTCCAATGACAATTACTAACTATGGAATAATCAATATAGGGTTGTAATATTCGATTTTCTTTTACCAGAAAACTATTCACTTTATTATTGAGCATCAAAACTGACAAGAAAAAGTTCACTTCAGCTTACAATAAACGAGTTGATTTTCGATTGAACTAAGAATAAGTAACATTTCAGGATTTGAGCATCATTATTTAACTTTTTGAAGCTACTGACTACTGAGTTAAGACATATATTATTAAACTTTAGAATGTGATAATATACGGTTGTCACTAGTAGTGAACATGAGCTATTTTCCAATAACTGGATCTATAGAAGTCAAATACGGAATTTTATTTTCCATTATTTTGCTTAGAAACGTTGAAGTGGTCAACCACTGGTTACATTAGTTATCTGCTTACTTAACTTTTATACACAAAAATAGAATGAAATGAAAACTGTTTTACATATGTTTTCAACTTTATAGCATGTAACCTTTTGGAATTGGCACAAGAAAAAAGCTTACAAATTATGAAAGAAGAACAATTCATCGGAAATATGGTTGAATATCTGGTGTCAATAACATGTGACAATGTGAAGGATTTAAACAAAAGACTTCAGGTATGTCAATGAATTTATGTTGTTGATTGATGAAACATTGGTAAACTTTCAACCAGTTGAAAAATTAATGACAACAATAAGGTTTACAGAATTATTTAAGACAACAGTTTATAATAAAGTATTAGTTATAAAGCAAAGGTGGATAGTGGCTGGCAGTGGAATCTAACGAGAGACTGATCAATCACAGTCCCAAATAACAATGGGAAGATACAGGTAAACAACAACAAGTGAATTTAAACTTCAGCCCGTTGCACAAGCAGGTGGATAAGAGGACTCAGTGGCTAAGTTGATAACTCCATGGCGTATGAAACGAACCTTACTGGGTTCGAGTTCAAACTCTGAGATGCAGGTAGGTTCAGCTGATGAGTCCCAAATGGGACGAAACGCGCGTCCTCGATTCCACCACTAGCCTCTATCCATCTTTGTTTATAATGCTTGTGAATTAAGGCTATATCAGGGCAATACTCACATTATCCACATATCCCAAAAAGATACTGATTATTTGCAATCCTAAGCATGAATGAAAAGATTTAAACAAACAATACTAAGTGAATATACAACTTTTTATTTCAGGCTTCTTTACAGCTTTCCAGGTTGAATACTGGTTTATTTATAATTCATGTGTTTATATCCTTGCAATTACGAACTGATCTTGTTATGTCCTTAGCTTATAAGATTATCGCAAAATATGGTTGACAATTCAGATAGGCTGGCTTATAAGACCTAACTAATGATGCATACACCAGTACGGGCAGCCTAGAGTTCCAATTGGTCTTTTTTCTGCCTAGCCCTGCCTCTTAAGTACAGAACGCCAATCGCAGACTCCACGATACTAATACATTTTAGACATACACAATTTATGTAAAAACAAAACACACCACACCACATCATAAAATAGTAAATAACAATTACACAAGATCAAGCCCAAAAGTGGCTGTGATTGTGAGAAACTGTGACTAATAAATAAGAAATATCTCAAGAATAGTAAATCGTATGATAATAGTCAACAGTTCAAATATAGCTTATAATGATAGGAACATGAGTATGAATACAACATAGTTACTTAATAGTCATATGATAAGAATCTTCGTATAATATTAGTTCATAAGTAATTCCTAAAGGTTAACATTCATTTATTCGATTCTTGGTCGACGGTTCTTACCATGCAACAAATCACAAGAGTAAAACCGTGACGTAAAAAAACCGTGAGAAAACCGGACTAACACAGGCCATCAAGCCTCCTGTCCTTTCCAAACTGAAACTGATTCATTCACGTCTGGATATAACCGATCTAAGATAAACCATAATCAAAAACGTGGAAGTACTAAATGACCTCTCTGTCCTAGCATGGGACTACACAGGAGAGGCCATCTTCAACCTCACATGCAGGAGTCGAATCCAGGATCTACGATGTCGCACGCGAATAGTTAGTCTCTAAACCATGGAGCCAGCATTCAACAGTGATAATGTCTACCACGACCCCATAATCGGGAATGGAACCGATTAACATTGGATGCCAACTCAACGAACTGGAGGTTAACTATGCGAGCGCGAGATCAAAGGTTCTAAGTTCGACTCCTGCACTTGGAGTCGTGGTTTAACTATTCTGAGGAATCCCATACTAAGACGGAAAAGCCATGAAGTGTTTGTAAGTTTTCGGTTGTGGTTTATTTTTGATAAGTTCATGATATCTTTGAAATACGTCAAATGTCACTTTAGGCCGAATGCATAAATTTCACAATTAAAGTCCAAACATCTACTTGTTTCAAACTCTGTTATGTTTGTTTGAAGATGTAAAAAGTATTACCCAACATTTACGTTTTATTTACTTCTAGTTTCTTACTTATTTCTATCCACTTACTGAATTTAACTATAGTCAGAATAACAGCTGAATCAGAATGATGCGTTTTTATTTGATTTCATGGTTTCTTCAGCTTTTTACATACAAATATAATAGATATTGTTGACAAAAGCAAACTAGAATGACAACGGTTATCAGTGTTATAAGTGCCTAAAAATATATGGATAAACTACACGTACTTTCATCTGAAGATGGGAATGTATAACATGAATGGAAATGAAGTAATAATGTCAACTATCTATTATTATGTCATACAATACGTTTATAAACAGCTAGAGAGAAATGAAAAAATTTAAAAAGGGTCATATTATTGTACCCTATCTGTTATTTAGACTATTCAAACTAAACAGTTCATTTAGCATCAGTGTTGTTTTCATTTGTATGTGAATAAAGATACACCTTTTATAGTTTATACATTAAACAATATGGTGAATAAGTTTATTTACACAATGAATTTTTGAAAGAAGTTCCATACAATATTCATTACATCTTTATGTACAGATGTAATGAGTAACGTGTTTTAGTAGTATTTTCTTATAAATGTTCATGTTGTAGAGAATAAATGATTACCTAATTACACCCCTCATAAAGGAGCGTAGGCCACCCACCAGCATTCTCCATCGGACTCCGTCCTGGAGAATATTTTCCAGTTCTTTTCAGTTGCTATTTATCCTTTTCATGTCTGCTTCTTGTTCTCGATGCAGTGTGTTCTTTTGCCTTCCTCTTCTCCGCTCTCTTTCAGGACTTCAAGTTAGCACTTGCTTCGTATGTAGTTTGGGGATTTCCGTAATTTATTTGCTATCTACTCCCAGCGTCCTTTCCTAATTTCCCCTTTAGATGGAAGTCGGTTTGTCCTCTGCCATAGTAGGCAGTTACGGATAGTATCCAGTCAACGGACATTGAGTATTTTTCGTATTTAGTTATTTGTAAACATTTATACCTTTTGATGATGGTTGTGGTAGTTCTCCACATTTCAGCTCCGTACAGTAGAACTATCTTGACATTCGTATTGAAGATTCTGACTTTGATATTGATTGACAGTGTTTTGGCAACAAGTGCACTTCAAGAATAATTGGTAGTAATAACTAATGTATACATAATATATTATATTAAAAATCATTTAACTTAATATTAAACATTTTATCTACGTTTTCTAATGGTATTTAATCGTTTTTTTCATCAAGTGCAAAACTTCAATGGCGACTGAAGCAAGAATACTTGTACAATATTTCATTGAATTCATCGAATCATACCGTTTGAAAACAGTAAGTTGTGTAAAATATTTTAAAATTGATTCATTATTTATTCGAAGCAACCAAATGCTTGTTCTTGTTATTTGCGTGTGTGTTTTACTTAGTTAAAAATGCAAATGTAATTAATTTCCCCTTTTTTTAGATGTTGAATTGGTGTCAGTCTACATTAGAAAGACCTCAATATGGTAATTCTAGCTTTTGTAAGTTGATGGCAGAAAGACATACGTAATTGGAATGTTTTATTTGTCTTTATATTTAATTCATAACGTAACGTTGGATACGGAGACAAGATAGAAACATGGGCACCTGGTCATCTAATATTTTTAGATTTAAAAGAATAAAGAATTTGTGGTAGGTAACTACAGTGTCATAATTCACTTGTGATTAGAAATTTGTATAAAAATAAAGAGAATACTCTTCGACGAAATCATTTAATTAAGCTGTACATTTGTATTTATAGTTATATATGGAAAATATATATCTATAGAAAGATGGAAATGATTAAATCATAAATTGATTTGAGACTCTTATTATCATATGAAATTACGCAATAATCAAGGGGTAAGAAAAGAATATAAAGATGAAAATAATTTACGGGACAGATATGAAGGAAAACGACAAATATAAAGGCTATAATAATACAAACAGAACAATAATCAAGAAACCTTGTTCAAAGGTAATAATGACGGACTGGCTCCATGAGGTATTTCCTGGAGTTCTAGTGGGAAGCAGTAACCACTGGAGTTCAAACAGGTTTGTTGGGAGATATCAACTCACTGAAGACATTGGTGAATGGTTGCTCAATTTCGTGGATCAGTTGAAGTTAGACATTAACACTGTTAGATGCCGGCTCGGAGGTCTATCGGTGAAGTGCTCTGGCGCGGGACTGGTAGTTCCTGGGTTCGAATCTCGCGAGGCGGGATCGTGGATGCGCGCTCCTGAGGAGTCCCACAATAGGAGGAAACGGCCGTCCAGTGCTTCCAGGTTTTCCATGGTGGTCTAGCTTCAATTCACTAATGATCTCAACTATATAAAATTGCTAAAATCTCCACAAAACCCCTTTCTAATAACTATTTACAGTTTAACATTACAAAACACTACTTTAAAAATCAATAATAGTAGTAAAAATAAAAAACGAGAAAATGAAAAGTAATAAATGAGACAAACTATATAAGGGAATCAGGGCCAAGAAAGGATTTGAGGTAGGAAGTATCGTTTTTGCACGCAACGTTCACAAATTCGTATAAATTGATCATCTAACAATATTTTTTCCCATAGAAACTGAATTTACAACAATATGACGTTATAAAAAATTACCTGATTGTTGATAGTTTGATACACTTCCTTCATATCTCAATCTAAACTCTGCTATTAGTTCTTTTACAAAATATTTCATCGAATACATAATGTTCGAGTCTGTAAGCAATTATCACTATATATATAAATATATATATATATATATTTCAGTGTGTTCAACATGTGAAATGGCTGTAGCATATTTGAAAACGTTCAGTAAATCTGAAGAAGCAAAAGCAATTGTACATCAAGCTGTTGATAAAATTTGTTCACTAACTGGATCTTTTGAAGTTCAGGTGAGTTCGTTTTCATTTGTTTGAATTCAGTCTATATATATATATATATAATACTTATTATTGAATGTTAGATTTATTTCCAAAAATATTTTTATACAAAATATAAGTTTGATTGTGATGTAAAACAATTATCAAGTTGATGACAGAATAAATCTAGTACTTATTCAGTACACTTTCAATACCATGACTTCGAAATCTATTTCATATTTGTAATTCTTCTATTTTAAGCAGTTGTGCTTTGTCAACTTATTAAGTTTTATTTAAAGTCTACTCGTTGAATCAATTACACAATTTATTTAGTTCGTTAGTATACACTCTTCCTTATTTTGGTTCATTTAATTAAATAAAAATTGCTGAATATTTGCTTGTCTATTGATGGAACACCTAACACTCGGATACTATGCAATTTAATGTTGTACCGTTAGATTAGAATAATTGTCTTTTATCAATATGAGGTTGTGGAGATCATTAGATTTTTGATTGAGATCATGAAATGGTTGATGTTAGACCACCATCGAATACCTGGAATCACTGGACGACCGTTTCGTTCTATTATGGGACTCCTTAGAATTACGTATCCACGATCCTGTTCTCAGAATTTGAACCGAGGACCTTTCGTCTCGCGCGCTTACGCTTAATCTCGTGGATTAGTTGAGGTCAGAAATTAACACTGTTGGATGCCGGCTCAGAAATTGTCATTTATTTTCGAAATATATACTTATGTCTCTCCCATTATTGTTTGAAGTCCAAGTGTTGTGATGTGGGTTACTCATATCCACATAAGTAGTATATTATTTAGTAATAAAAGTATAAGTGAAACAGGTAATTATACTAAGAAAGTATATAATTAAACGCTAATATTTAATTTTTATAGTGTTGTTGTTATTT
Source organism: Schistosoma mansoni (assembly GCF_000237925.1). Taxonomy (NCBI): domain Eukaryota; kingdom Metazoa; phylum Platyhelminthes; class Trematoda; order Strigeidida; family Schistosomatidae; genus Schistosoma; species Schistosoma mansoni. Next base: position 15,187,242 of record NC_031496.1, read on the forward strand.
AAGTAATTTAGGCTTGTCTATACTTACTTATTGTTTGAAGCGAAAGCTTCATCAATAACAAAATAGCATAATAAAATATTCGCGATCTGTATTATTTCTAAAAAAAACTATTTTTTTCCGGATTTCAGTGTTCATTTCTAGGAGGAATGTTCATTGACAAATACATTGATACAATCTCCACCATGGATCCAGATTCGGCTTGTATGGTAAGTTATTGTTAAAAATATGACTGTGTATGAAAACATTGAACATTTTTACTTTACAAAAATACCAATAAAGTTATGCTTAAAAGGAATGAAAAACTACTTTACACACTCTTACTGGAATTTCAATCACTATGAGTAATTAGCGTCTTTATATATGAAGATGGATAGTTTTTATGGATGAAATATAACTAACACTGGGGTATAATTATTGATTTTCTTTCTAATTGTATATACATATATATTTCGTTATATTCGTAATATTCGGCCTGAATAAATACCTACTGCCAACATATAAACATGGTAATAGGTCAATAGTATTGTGATAATTAATACATATCAGCCACAACACTATCATTGCTACTGTAGTGAACAAGAACACGGGTGGTAACAATCGAATGACAAATTACAGACCATCTTATTAAGATCTGATAACCATACAGTAAACAGTCAATTTGCGAAATAACAATCAATCGTCTCAATCTTGACTGTCCCTTCTACAAATATCAGTACATCTTCTCTGATGTCATTATCCATGCATTTTCATACCGATTGCGCTTCATTCCTGTTCTTTCCTTATCGATCTTCTGCCAAAATATATTCTATGTCTGACCATCACCATATACTAATTATGCGGATATAAGTAACCCACACCATACTACTATTGAACAGGGTAACATGATATTTTACTACTATATATTTCTTTTTTATTTAACGAAAGAATGACAGTTTATATAAATACTGTTTGTAGTAAATTCCAATATCTATAGATTAAATGTTAGTATAATAAAAATCATTCTGGTTATTTTGACATTTTTATGAATGTTTTTTTCGAGAAAGAAGAGTAGGATAAAGAGGTTAATGTGAAGGAGCGAAACGAGAGCAAGAAACGATGATTTTCAGAAATTCCGACCATTTATTTTCTGTTGTGATGAAAGGATCACTTTAGATGCTCACAACTTAACATATTGAAATGTAACTACAATAGACATTTATTACTCATAAGCGATAACTAAATCAAGTAACATTCGCGGTAATATGACATTTTTGTATTATTCAGTACTGACAGTGTTTTGTGCGCTACTCATGTAGACAGATATAAGTACTATGTAACATCAATCGAAAGTGGAATGCCCAACAGCAGATGGTTGAAAAGATCGAATAGAAGAGTACGGGAACAGAGAGTGATTGCTATGGAAACGAAGGAACAACAAAGTCTGAGACAGTGGATCGACATTTTGTAAATGAAGTACTGGTCATATTATATTCGCACTTTAACAAAAACTCTGTGATTTCTTATTCAAACATATTTGATTGCCCCGCTTGTGTCCTCGTTCACTACGACAGTTTAATGAAACGAATTCGTGCAAAATGAAAAAAACTCAATTTTACAAGTTATTCTGCATTTAGCATGCTTTCATTTCATTACTTCAAAGCAGTATGTTCCGCAACTTTAGAATATCAAACTTATTACATAACACTTATTTACCTCATATATGTCAGTCGATTTGTGATCATTGACATCGATCTTAACCAATTGCTTTATTTCCTTAAATTCTCATGTTATTTACAGACAATGCACATGTGTTCGTGAAAATAGATACGACCAACTTAAATGTAAGCAATACATTTTTAATGCCGTACATCCTAGTAACATTTTTATGATAAATGGCAAATTAAAATAAAGAAATACAATCAAATTTTAACTAAACGTTTATTGACTACATGAAATATGAAATTTCATGAGGCCAGACTATAAATAATAAGTTTAAATTCTATATTTTGTTTAACTGAGGTTTGAATGGTGTCACATAAAATATCTTATATGAATAGTTGTGAATATCCAAAATGACCACTACATGAAGTCGGGAACTGAGTGCACAGAAAAGTGATGGCTTGGTAGTTAAGGTGTTTAATTGCCAGGCACAAAATGACAGGTTTGAACCTCACTATACCACTTCATCTTGGGTAATCATTAACCTTCATGCTAAGAGTGTGGCTAGAAGACATGTACATTAATCTGTGTATTTTAAATATTTGAGTTGTCATACTATATTTCATATAATCTTGGTAATTACGTTTTCAGTAATTCCAACTTCTTGTTCATAGGTTCAAGTCGGTAGAATTAGAATATACTTACGCGGCTTCATCTGTTAGTCTTACATTATATATGACTACTTTTTAATTCTGCAAGAAACTATGTTTAATCTTAGTTCAATAAAACTGTAATGATAATTACAAATCTCAGCAATTCACTCAACAATATCCAGTGCTTCCAGGTTTTCATGGTGGTCTAGCTTCAATTGACTCATGATCTTAACTATTAAAATATCAATCTATTTGGCTCAATGACTACAAGGAAAGTTATCATTCTTAAGCTGTTGCTATCTGATCTAAATTAATAAACAAAAAAACCTACCGTCACCTATTAGGTATTTGAATCCTAGTACCAGAGCTATCCTTAATCTAACTAATTCTCAGTCATTTCAATAATAAATAAGCCATGCAAACCTCTCTCTTGTCAACAAACCAAATATATTCATTTTAAAGATAATCACTCGGTGATTGTTTTTTTAATTTTTCTTTATTTTTTGTTTTCAGATATAAAAGAAGATTTCAGTTTAATTTTATTACTTTAAATTAATTACTTTGTTTGTCAATTTAATACATAATTTAAACAAAGTTTCGAAAGTTCTTTTTTAAATATATATCTCTATCTATATATATGAAGTGTTTTAAATAGAATGTAGAAATTATTGGTTAAGTGAACAGTAAGTAAGAGGGTTATATCATCACTACCGTTTTAACATTTGTGTTATACATATTTGAATTTTCATTCTTGTAAATACTGAACCATATTAAATTCACTTGGTGTTGTTTACTTATATCTTCCTATTGTTACTTAGGTCTGTAATTGATCGATCTCTTGTTGGCATATGTGCATTCTGTGCGCATTGCCTCGATATTGCCACTAACTGCCTTTGCTTATAAAGTTTGTGACTTCAGGTAATATCAGGGCAGTACGCACAGGATGCACATATGCTAACAAGAGACTGATCAATTGCAGTCCTAAATAACAATCGGAAGATACAAATAAACAACATCTGGTGAATCGAAACTTCACCCCATTGCACAAGCAGGTGGCGATCAGGACTTGGTAGCTAGGTGGATAACGTGATGGCGTTCGGAGCGAACGGCACAGGGTTCGAGTTCCAGAGTGAACATCAACTCTGAGATGTAGGCACATCCATCTGATGATTCTCGAATCGGACAAAGCCCGCATCGTGGATTCCACTGCTAGCTACTATCCATCTTTGCTTAGGGAACAAGATTGCTTCAAATAACTTTTCACCATCATCATAGCAGTTCCAGAGACAATAGTAACAATGAAATAGATTTTATCAATAAATATAATAAGTAAAAAAAAGTTGTTATCATGACAACAGGTGAATTGTTGTTATGATAATAATAATGGTAATAACAAAGTCTTGAACCAAGTTTTCAAAGTAGGAATTAGTTCAAAAACTAAGAAAAAAAGAAATAACATTCAGTATAAATTTATAAAATTACATAGTAAGAAGTGTTGAAATTACTAGACAGAGAATATATTAGGGAAAGGGTGAAGGACAATAAACAAACAAAAGATATTCAGAATAATAACAATATTAAGTAAGATCATCTGCTAAGTTTCGTTCAGTAAAGGAATAGATAAGTGTGATACAAATTACTTATAAATACAAATACTTGATAAGTATTCAATAACTCATTAGCTAAGCTGTTTGGATGCATGCATGATATGGCTTTCTACACAGAAGTGGCTGAATTCATAGATATACATGTTTGTAGCAAAATCAAGTGAGTTATCTTTTCTTGAAGAACTATCAAAAAGTCAATTCGAAAATGATAGAGGTTAGATTAATAGAGGTTTCTTTCTACTGCTTTAGTCAGCCTATCCCATAGCATATCACTAGCTTTGTTTGTGTTCAGCTGTTTTTTTAATAGGGAAGCTTCTCATATACCGAGGATGATACAATTTTATTGTTCACTGTGTACATATATCTAATAAAAAAAATCTAACTTATACCTTCTTTTATTAGTGAGACAGGGTATAAAGAAAACAATATGCGGCTCCTTTCTGTCACACAAAACCAATAGCGGTCATGCAGAAGACAGAATCAGATCATTTGGATTAATTTGTCGTATACCTACTACTTTTCTCTATAGTGTTCAATCCCGTCTCTTTCATAAACAGAAGCTACAGGGATTCAGGCTAATAACTTAAGTATTTGTATTCATAGGTTATTTGTAATACTATTATCTCTTTCTTGACTGAATACGGCCTTACAAACAATTTTACTTATTATCATAATTCCATATATCGTTTGTTTGCTCTTTATACTCACCCATTTTTTATGGTATCGTTTGAGTTATTTCCTTAGCTTTACTTGTAAAGTACCCAACCAGGTTTCTTTTACAGTGAATGGCTAAAATGTCAAAGAAATGTGCTTGTCACCATACCGATGAACTTCTTCTGTGCATACATCTGCTGATAGAACCATGTTTTCGATCTAACAAAACACTGACGAAATAAAATTTGTTGTCAATTTTCTCCTCACTCGTAAATTTTATTGCTAATTATTTACTGTTATATTACCTTGAAAGTTCCTCAATATCCCAATTGACAATAACGAAAGTTGCATCAGTGTGACGGCAATAAAATTCAAGCTTATCAGTAATCCTCTTCAAAGATCCGTTTCCAAATGTAGCAGGGAAAAGATAAGCTAAGTCTAGAAGTGAACACAAAGCTATTCTATCTACCTGTCTATAATATGTATTATCAATAACAAAATGAACGTTCGTCTAACATTTCAAACGTAATTTTTAAAGGCTAACCTACAGAATTTTAATACTGATCATTTTTTCAAAAAGTGGTTGACACAAGACGTCAATTATCTCAGTTAGTTTTACAATGGTAAACAAATAAGCAACATTTTGTGGCGATGATTTGTTCCCCGTTTTAATCCATATATTCCACCTGAGAAATAAAACTAAAAATAAATGTAACGCTTTTTCTAGTGATCAATTGGAGTAGAGGATCTGCCTAGGAGTTTTATGGTATGTCTATTTAAAACAGGAAATACGAATTCAGGTTGTGAAATACTTCACAAACTACCCACGTAATACTGGTATATACTGACCGGTATTTAGAGTAACAGAAAATGATGAAATTATGTTAAAAAAGTATTGAACGTTATCAGTTCGTAATGATTAAAACGTTTCAGAGTTTAGTCATTCATGCACTTGACTGACTTGATGTCATTTGTTTACGTATTTTACTATAGTCTATACCTGATACATGAATAGATGCGCTTAAATTTGCTTTTACGAAACTAATTATAAAATATTTTGTAAAATATGAATAATTTCAAATGAGCGAGTCTAGAGTTATCCAGACTTTTAAATCAGTCAAAATGGAGGGATTTTATGTTATCTCATCAGATCCAACCACGATTGTTGTTCAAAGTAGTTGTAACCTTAAAACTGCCAGAACCCATTTGGAACTTATGCCAAAGTTTTTTATTTAACTATTGGTATATTTTAAGCTTATTGATTTAAAAATTACTATCTGTCAATTGACTAAGAACATCGACCACTTTTGGTAATTAATTTCGTTGAACGAAATGTCATTATTACCGAAAAACCGCCGATATAACCGACATTTATAATTTTATCAGTTAATTTAAACCTTTTTATGATTTTGGTTGGTAAATTCAGCTTTCTATATTGACAAAGTCTCTCTATATCATTGATACAATTTAAAAAGATTACAGTCAGAAATGTAGACATTTAGATTTCAAATCTTCGAATTAGAGCAGTTCCATAGTCTGAGCTTACATTACTGTTGGAATGATGGTATTATGGCTTTCAAGAGTTCCATTATCGAAAGAAAGATTTTCTAGTTCTATCTGGTTTATAAGCGATGTTAGCTTCAGACGCAAATAATCACAGAGTTAAAATGAACTTCACCAAAATATTTGAAACAGATACTTTTTAGGACTTATTATTGACAGATAGTTAAAAACTAAATGTAATTTTCGAAACTTATCAACCGATTGTACCAATGTCTACAATAAATTTAACGTCAGGAGTTTAGTGTCATCAATGAATAATACTTGAAAACACTTTTCAGATATACGATATATAAAGTGATTTGATTTTCAAACAGACTTAACCGTTTACATTTATTTCCATGTCCAGGAAACTGAAAAATGGTTTTAACCATTGTTCAGAGGAGATAATAAATCTTTTGATTAATATCAACAAAATCAATTCTGATACATACTGGATTGAACTAGGTGAAAGATTTTATTGTAAGCTAATAGGTGTAAACACTCTAATTTTTTCAGTAAACCAATAGGATCAAATGAGTTATACTATTGCGCCATCTTGTAGTCGCATGTACATTATTTTTTATCTTATATATATGTTTTTAGATAGTAGAGTTATACTTACATGATACATGATCAGAAAACTATGTGCGTTTTACCTTTAATTAATATTGACGTTTCTCACCCAGTTCAGATGTGTGTAAGAAATTTATTAATATAAATTCTTCGTACAGAACACAGTGTATGAGAATTTAAACCACTTAAAGTTATGGCCGCAATACTAATATTTCAATTAGCACTTAAAAGACTAGACAACATAACATTACTGGCTACTCAATGATCAATCAACTGTAAACATCTCAGTCTTAAAGGAAGTCAGTCGTGGCCCGAATAGCTTAATGTCAGTGTCTAAAACTATGAAATTGTATAAAGCAAGTTAAATTCTTATAGGACTCGTCATTTTTTCCAAACTACAGATATATCTTGCTAACAAGTATCAACCAGTAGGTTTTCTCGTCAACCAGACACAACCGTCTAACACCTTTGTTATCTCTAAATTACATATCATGTTAACGTTAATTCATGATATTCTAGCAATAAGCTGGAATTTGTGAACTCTGTACACATTTTCATTATCACTATCTTATCATTTCATGTATATACGACTAAAACTAATTTTATTTCCACTAACCTAAATGCGGACTCCAGCCCAGGATCTCCCGTCTCGCGTGCGATCGCTGAGCAGGCATCCAACAGTAATAATGTCTAACTTCAATCAATCCATCATCTTGCACCACCATTTATCCATTGTCTGAGGCGGATCACTGTCACTACTCGACACGGATTTGACTCCATTAGTCATGGCTTCTAACATGAACTCCAGTATATCCATCCTAAAGCCAGTCATTAGTGAACACTAGTGAGGAGTCCCGTATAAGGACGAAACGGCCATCCAGTGATTCCAGGTTTCCAATGGTGGTCTAGTGTAGATCAGTTCATGAATTCAACTATTAAAATCATTACAATCTCCACAAACCCCCATTCTGTTAATAATTTTATTTCATTGGAATTTTTCCTTCAAACCTTCGTAATAATTTATGACTTATTTTTGACTACTCGTGAGTAGGTAAATAATATGATAAAAAAGCATCAAATGTTTTTAAGACGTAAGGTGGTGACTGCCAGCGAAATAAAGGACACGTTTTATCCTGCTTGAGATCCACTAACTGGTTGAACTACATCTCAGTGTTGATATCAGTTCTGAGACTCAAACCATCTACTTTGCGCTGTCCACTTAACCCTTTAGTTCAGATAAACACTGAATTTATACAGTTTTCATTTTTACATTTTACATATCATGAATTAAGCAGATGTCGAGGACTTAATTTATGGAAAGTAATATTTTAAAAAACGTGTTTCAAGATTCAAACCCATGATATGGAAAAGATGCTTTCGAAAATAAATTCTTGAATAAATGGTTTTTAAAATCGTCGATACTTCTATGGAAGCGTCTTATTGTCTTATGATTTATTTTAAATATGCATTAGAAAATTCAATGACTTAATGTTATTAAGTAAACCATTTCACAGCCTCATAGTCGAATAAGTGAGTAGTATGGTCAATTTTCTTCATGTTAAACTATAGACCCTCTAAACCGTAAGATCTAACATTTACTCAAAGGTAGGAATGCAGATTTGCAATAACATACTTTGTATAACGCACGTATATCGGATTAAAATCTAATGGAGTAAGTTAAAGGAAGTACCTCTTCTGTCTTGCTATATAACTTTTCAGTTATGTATAACGTCTTATTCATTCAACATTGAAGGCAAACTTCAGTTTCGCTGTACTCAACATGACTGAATTTTCTAAACCCTATCTGATAACAAGATATAATGACAATTATTTAATTAGTGTGAAGTCACAGTTTCCTGGTCAAACTTATCTTTAATGATCTGGTTTTTAGTTACCAGGAAAAAACATATTTTTAATTGTTCTTTGGCTGATATCAAACCTCAACCTATCAGAAATCCTGGCAACTACAATGAGTTTGTACAAGTTATAAAGTTTTGAAATTCATATGAATCCTGTTATATCGAGTGAGTGCGTACGTGCCCTGTTATATATGACGTGATGATTCCCGCAAATCAGAGACGAGTGAATTATCGATCAGAGCAATGATGCACAAAAGCCGTATGGGCAGTCTTGAGTACTTATCAGTCCTTCTTTCTGTCTAGTTCAGAACACCAATAACAGCCTCTGCAGTATGAATCATTATTCTTAAACATACTAGGTTTATATACCAAACAAACAGACCACATCGTACCATAAAATAGAAAATAACATTTGTACAAGATTTGGCCAAATGTGACTGTGAATAGAGGGAACAGTAATTAATAGACTAGGGATAACTCAAGAATGGTGAATCGTATAATAATACTCTATAGGTCAAAATAAAGCTTATAATAAGAGGGACACGAATATGAATAGTTTAGTTACTTAACAATTATACAATATGAAATAAACATATCATATTGGTTCATAAATAGTTCTCAAAGTTACCGTTCACAAATCTCGACGGAATATAACAAATCCATTACTGTAAAAGTAGTCAAACACTTGAAATCAACAAAGTAGTCCTGTATACTACTATATCTTTTATGAAACTAATGCAACATTTTATGCCCATAATGACTGATATCACAATAATATAGATAACCCAATATATTGGAATTTTATATAACACTGACAAAAATACTCAAAATTATTGCCATTATTTATTCATCTCCGTACAGTCATAAACATTCAGAAAATATAATTCTATTCTACTACAGTTGTGGTGAGGGCTACTTGTGTCCACATAAGTAGTATATGGATGGTCAGACATAGAATGTATTTTGGTAGAAGATCGATAAGGAAGGAACTGAAATGAAGCACAATCGGTAGGAAAATGCATAAACAATGAAATTAGAGAAGATGGATTGATATTTACAGAAGGAACAGTGAAGATTGAGACAATCGATTGTTGTTTTGTAAATTAACTGTTTGCTGTATGGTTATCAGATCTTAGTAAGATAGTTTGTAATTTGTGTTTAAATACATTCGATTGTCCCCACTTGTGTTCTTGTTCACGACACAGTGTATTATCCATTTCAACAATACATCAGATCTTTTAGTGTAATTGTATATTGTGACCAAGGTTCCGATGTTCCATTTCTGTATATTATTTAAAAAACTGAATTAATGTCAGTTAATCACCATTCATGTTGTAACTGTGTCAAACATCATTAGTTACTAACTTTTTTCTTGTATTGATTGCTTATTCTATTTAACTATACAATATGACTTAGTCTGTGTTGAAACCTACTTTCAGATGTATAAAACATTAGTATAGTTTACAAAACCGATAAACAATATACTAAATAATAATAATAGTTAGAAAGAAAAGATCAAATAAGAAAATATTCTGTTTTTCATACATTTTCATATGTATACTCATTCATTTCTAGTCGGTTTATTCAAAACACAACAATTTACCATAATGAACATTTCTATTGTGTGTATATATAAAGTTACTTCAGTTTAAATGCACAAAGAAAAAAACTTGATTAGATTTCAAGAAACCACAACATAGAGGATCTCATGATTCCTTTTCTCTTTTTTTTCTTTCAACTGAAGTCATTTGAGTTCTATTTTCAATGTGGAATATGTCCCTAAAATCGGGTCAAATAAATAATCAGGAAGTAAAAACGAAAAACAACAACGACGACGTCAACAAATAACTCAGTAAAAGCATGACGTTTTTTTTATTTTAGTAGTAAACAGAACTGACCACATAAATTTTTCATCTTAACTGACTACCAAAAAAATCAAATGAAATCAAATATCATTTGGAAATATAATCATGGATAGTGGATTTCCAGTTGGTTATATAAAGATATATTGAGAGGCCAATGAATGCAAATTGAACTGATTGTACAATATAGATTGATCAATTAGTAATTTATTTAATATACTGATGACATTGAATTATTCATATTGAGCATCAGTGAGTGAAAGAATATACATACAATTGGAATTAAATAAACATGTTAATGATCGAATTTACCTGTTAAACGGACACAGACATTATAACTGATACAGATTTTAGACATTTAAAAAGTTTAAGTCTAGATGGAAACCTGTTAAGACAGCTTTAAAAAGGATAATAAAGCCTTCAAAAGCTCTAATGGAGCCAAAGAGATTCTATTCAATCAGAACTTGATAGTGCCTTCTAAAATATCAATGTAGCATGCTACGATAGGATAATAGCATTACTTGCTTCCTTGTTAATTGACTGAATTATAATCATTCTATAGCTAATATTATTAACATTTTTGATTCTTACTCAATAACCACTTCCCCTGCTTCTTCTATCTTCTGATTATTTTTACTGTAAAATTCTGCACGTTCTGGTGCTGTTATTTCTATATCGTATTCTGTCGTAATCAAGTAGAGAACATCACAAAACGTTAAAGTTCAATGCACGTACTGAACATATCTATTATTAAAGCCGATGGATGATATTATATGCATAAGTTTCTTCGTAGAAGTATGAAATGATATATGTTTAGTAAATCTGAACTCTAAATAAAACATATCAAAATTGTCTTTCCCGAATCCCTGGATGATTGAAAAAGAGGAGCAATACCTTTTCTTTATTAAGCACACTGATGTATTCAAGAAACATTCTAACACAATGTGACTAAGAAATCCAACGTAAATAAAAATCTTTATATACAATACCATAACAGGGAAGCAAATTACACAGTTCACGTTTTCTAGGCAACAGATAAACCTGAAAGCCTATGAATCAACTACCTGGAAAAATATTTACTGGTTATTATGCCTAATTCTTTTTGGTAGAAGGCTGATTGTGAAATAGTATAGTCTTCTTTGAAGAATTTCCTAAAGCAATAGACATATTCAGTAGTATATTCTAACAGCTTGTAACATTGGACGCTAAAAGCAGTTCATTTGTATCTGGTATACTAGGTACGCTAATACTTTTTACAAAGATTTACGATTTAACACAATTATCCAGGGTGACGTCAAATTATAATTTACGTATTTGAAATGTAATACAAGTCACTGAACAAATTATTGGACTCAGCTGGTTACTGAAGTGACATTGACGGGTTTTTCGCATTTTATGGTATGAAATATCTTATGAATTATATTTAACATTAATTTGTAGCTAATAAGGCAAAATATCCGTTGCTTTAGCACAATCTATGAAACAAGTGTATGAGACAATTCGATAATAAAAATCTTAGTTTTCACTGTAAAAAACCTGAGTGAAACGTCATTTCCTTTTATTTCCTCACGATAAGTATATCCATATTATTTATAGTGTATTTATATTATATTGTCCATACAAAATTGTTTAATAATCAACGATAAATGTATTCTTGGTGATATCCCGATTAGTAGAAGTAGTAGGAGTTTCGTGACTTAACGTAAGCCACCTCTTCAAAGTGAATAAATAACCGAAATAAAATTAATACAAGTTTAAATAGTATAAAGAACTTAAGGCATAATATTTTTATTATGATCAAAATCATATTAAGTCTGAGCAAGTTAATTTCAAGTTATTTTTTCGGTTCAGGCAGATTTGTATGGCGTGTCACTATATTAATTTGTGTCAGAATGTGGGCATGAAAAATGTATACATTTGTAGTATGAATTAGTAAGGTTGAAATAAATGAGGAAAAATTTGGTCGTTTGGATAAATAGTCCAGGTTGGATGCATATTCAGGTCTTCTTTCCTATTGAAGACAAGGGAATTTAGCATAATATGAAACGCTTCCGCTATTTGCCACTCCTTATTGTTGGAAAAACGTTTCTGAATTATTTTATTATTTTTAATATCCATCTGTTTGGTAATGAAAATAGTATGTACCTTGGCACGAGTTGGAATATCACGAAAAGACTCTCCAATATAGAAGGTATCGTGATCGACATAAACTAATCTGTTGCTACAATTTTATCTAAAGGATGTTATCTTTTATTCTAACTAAAGAGTTGCGTACAATGCTGGTTGTCCTATAGAAAACTTTAATTTTGTACGCTTTCAATATCCGTTATATTTCCATACTATCTTGTCTGTAAGGTGAAATCACAGTACAAATCCAAGATCTTTCATTAGAATTGTTATTTAAAGAAGGATAGTTTTGTTTTAACATGTTTTTAATAATATTCTTAGGAAAGTTGTTAAATGTTGTGAAGTTTATTATATTATCTTCCTCTTTTAGCTTATCTCCTAAAGTAATGCTCTTAGTTGTTCTTCTGAATAGATTGTGTTAGGGAAATTTTCGCGCTTCATAACTCTGCCTGTAGTCCTTCTAGGGCTACTATTTGTCCCATGTTCAGGTAAACGAGGAGGGTTTGGAATGTTGTCAGCGATCCCATCCCGTAGAAAACAACATCGCTAAAAACGCTAACCAGAATAAATAATTAAATCCATTTAATATCTGCCCTCCGACATGAAGGATCTTCATTCAGAAGAAGCGTGAAGTCTTATAGTGAAAGCCAATATTCTTCGGAAGTCACGAAGTCTATGCCCCTTATAACAACGAGAGCAACAATTAATGTAGGTACATGGAAAGTTCAGACAATGTAAGAGATCAGGAGGAGCAGTCAAACGGTTACGGAAATGAAGAGATACAACTTAGTGATTATCGGAATCAGCGAAATCCATTAGACCCAAGCTGGACAGAAAAGATAAGGTAAGGGAGAGATGCTGCTGTAGTCCGATCACGAAGAGGATAATTGTTCACACATTCAGAGAGTTGCTGTGATGCTGTCCAAAGAAGCACAAAATGTAGGATGACAGGGAAACAGGATGACAGCCAGGGAAACAGCAGTACAAAGGTCGAATACAGCCTTCCTTCGAGATACTGAAAAACTCAACAAATTCAAGATAACTCTCAACAACCCGCTCCATACCTTACAAATCTACTCACAAAAAAGGAAACTGTTATGGAGGACAACTGGAAAGGGATCAAAGAAACACTAACTTCAACGTGTCAAAAGGTTCTGGGCCGCAACAAGTATCATCTTAAGGAATGGATCACAGTCTGAATACACAGATTTTATTATTTATTTATTTGAACACATAAATATTAGTACATGGGAGCGCCAGATATATATCCGCCACACAGGATGTGTCATTTCATTTAATTGCGTGAGGGCTATAATACTGCTCGGGTGCCCAAACCGTAGCAAGTGGTTTTCTTAGGAGGCCACACCCGGAGCCTTTGACCTAAAGGCCTAATCCACGAGGTGGTGGAGCATTGTGAGGAGATGCGGTCCCATGGTAACCGGTGACCGACGATTGGTCTATACGCCATTTATTGCCTCAGGATACTGGAGCCCATGTGCACCATTGGTTTGGAATCAGGGTTTTCCACTTCCCCTAGGTGGACTTTCCGTGTCCACCAACCCGGTGAAAGCGCCGGACATTCGCTCTTCTTCCTCTCAATTTCGTAAATAACAGTAATGCCACGAGAAGGCAGTGAGTAGGACTTCCCTGGCAGAGGCTGTATACCCGCAGCCGTGTGAGAGCGGTTCGAGAGAGAGGGCGGATTCTCTCCACTCTCTGCCGTACCAGGGCATTTGGGGGCCCGAATACATAGAAGCAAACGAGCAAGTGAAGAAAAGCATTAGAGTGGACATACGTGGAAGAGCTACGAACGACAGCGGATAAATCTATTTTCAGTTTTAGTACTGTTCAAATCGAACTAAATAAAGTAACTTATCATTATTTGAAAACTTTTATTCAGATATCATTATGTAAGAGTGTATCATATCGAACTCAATCAGTTAGACTTTATGTCCCTTCACTAACGAAACAAAAGGTGTTCTTGACAAGCGAAATCTGATCATTAATAGGTGTAGAGTAAGAACGATTGCGTACTCAACATTTGCTTAATTCTATTCAGTATAAGTGGCCACAAAGTACATAAGACAATTCCTAACAACATACATAAAGACAGGAAATTAACTTTTACTTTTCACCAACTATACTAACCCATTTACATGTATGTATAAAAGTAGCTACATTCAAAGAACACAAAGTCATACGATTCACTTACTATTGTTTGTTTGAATCTTCCCATTGATGTTTTAGGACTGAAACTGGTCAGTCTCAAATTGGCATATGTGCATACTGTGCGTATTGCCTCTAAATAGCCTTAATTCACAAGCGTTGTAAACAAAGATGGATAATGGCTAGCAGGGGAATCCAGGCGTTTGAAGCGAAAGGTACTGGGTTTGAGTCCCAGAGTGAACATCAAATCTGGGATACAGGTGCATCCATCTGACAAGTCCCGAATATGACGAAACGCGCGTCCCGCATTCCACTGCTAGCCACTATCCATCTTCGCGCACAAAGTCATACGTTTACTTTTTTTTATTGAGGACTTTTCAAAATATCTTAGAGTTCAATTTTTTTAATAATTGGGTTGTCATTTGGCTATTTCGTATGGAACAAAACTTGTTTAAAATCTTATTATTCTACTTCGTCTTCTATAAAGCACAATGTTTAGCTTATATATATATACAACTAATAAAATCAGACAAATTCCAAATTAGCTACTAATTTAAGTAGTATGTTTTAAACAACACTTACATAAAATTAGAAGAAATCACAAATTACATTTCATCCTTTCATAACTCAAATTTATTTGTAAGATGGTAATATTTTCAATTTTACACTACTTTAATAGTTCTATAAATCAATTAAATAATTTGTAGCCAATTGTAAAAGTTGAAAGGTCAATCAAATAAATCTATAATGTGAGATATATTTTCTTTTTCTATAATATATGTATATTACACAATTTACATCGCGCTATGCTGACTAGTATTGGGGATGGTTGGAAGAGAGTTAGGGGCGGCCAAACCAAAACGTGGCATCAGTGCTTCAAGTCACTAATTTCTAGTCTGAGCCATGTTGGTAGATGCAGACTACTCGGTTGGGGTCCACGTGACTATCACAACCAATGGTTGGAGACTCTGTGTAACATATCTTAGAGTCAATCACAATGGCGGAGACGTATACACTCTTTATCTTCCCTTAAACTGTGAGAATAAAATTGCTTAATATCTGTCTTTCTTCTTGTACTATATCCTTATATACAATCTTTCTTTTATATATTACCACCACTAAATTAATTACTTCTGTGAATTTGGTGTTCATCTTCTTATGCTAACGCGGTATGGCAACTTGGACTGATGCACATATGTGCCTGGTCCTACGTTGTAGCTGACTAACTGATATGTATATATATTCTTAGACTGTTAAATGAAATAACTTTCCATTCACTCTACAAGCAATATTTATTAATAATCATAAAATAATTTTTAAAAAAACAAAAAAAGGAATCAAATGTGAAATCGGGTTTTTCATCGAATGTTTCATGAAAGAAAAGCAAAACCAGTAAAAAATTACCTTTTTTCTGTTTTTTTTTTGTTGTTGTTTCAAATGTTAATATAAAAATCAATAAAGAATGTGTATCTAAGATTAAAATATAAATTAAAATCATTGGATATTATGTAATCATTATTATTTACAGTAGAACCAATATCACTGCCAAATATTCGCATTATTTGTCATTACAAGATCATCTGAAGTATTTCCCTCCCAATTAAATTTTATTAAGATAAACAAATTAAGAAAATGCAATAGAGATAAGTGTGTAATTAAGGAATTATTCTCTCTCAGAAAACAAAGAAAACAACACACAAACAAACAAACGTATATTGTCGAAAGAAAGTATAAAGAAAATCAGTGATAATATCAATAATAATACCACTTGCGAACAAAACAAAAGATTACAGTTTTAAAATGATTAACAAAATAAAAAAAATCTATCTTTATTTTTTTAGGGGGGGAGGGGTTGTAAGAATTCAGTTTTCTCAACAACAACAAAAAAAATCATTTTATTCATCTGAGTAAAATGGTTCTTCATTTTTATAAGTTAATCTTGATGGACGTTGACAAGCGACAACTTTTGCTGTAGCTAAATCTCGTGCATTACTGTCACATGTACGATTCTTTGTTTCAATCATATATAAAAAGAAAAATATCCAACAGATAATAACGATAACTAAAAATGGTAAGAATGAATAACCACCAATGGCATCCTTTGAAAAAAAAGAAAAAAGAGAGAGAAAAATAGCGCTAGAAATAAAAATTGAAAGTGATAAGCTCAATCAATATAACATTAAATGAAATGAAAATGGGGTGGGTCATTAATTTAATAGTCATGTATCATTAATCAAGTTCAAGCAATTTAAGAGTGGAGTACTTTCTTATAGATGACTACTTGATGATTGTTGTAAGATACAAAGTCCTGATCAACCCTAACTCTAGACCGAATAGATGCCCAGTGTTTCCTGGTTGTCAATAGTTCTCTAACTAAGACTAGCTCGCAATGTAAACTATACAATTTAAGAATAATTACGTATTGACTTGAATGTATTTCATATTATACATAGGAATAATTGAACAAATTCCATTAGTTTGGAAGATAAATATGATGTGTTTTGATAACTAAAATCCTACCTTACAAGTATACTGTATGACTGGAATAGCTTCCTTAGTAACTGTTAATAACAATGCTGATATTTTTTAATCGCCCCCGACGGAAATGGTTTGCTTTATATTCGTATCAGTCATTATAACATTTGTAAATGACATGTTTTTAACACTAAAACTAATTTTAATTCATGTCGTTCATTGTTTAAAAATAGACTTACACCATAAAAGTATGAGAATAGTCTTCTCATTAGTATAATAAATAATCATATGATTATTCTATTTTCAGACATTTACTATTTGGATTGATATACTTTACAAATGTATGTCTTTCTACTTG
Organism: Schistosoma mansoni; assembly: GCF_000237925.1. Classification (NCBI taxonomy): domain Eukaryota; kingdom Metazoa; phylum Platyhelminthes; class Trematoda; order Strigeidida; family Schistosomatidae; genus Schistosoma; species Schistosoma mansoni. The sequence continues at coordinate 15,204,756 of NC_031496.1, forward strand.
TATGTAAATAGTGATCTAAAAACCAAGTTACCTATCGTTTTAGACGTAAAAATGTATTGTATTAAAAGTATTGTGTAGTTCAACGGCATTTCAAAAGATTTATCATTCTTTAAACTTTATAAGCGAAATAATCAATATTTTTGCACTACATTCCTTGAGAAGTAAACTATCAGTTCCAGAACCGTTTTACTCATCTTCCGACAATACATTTTATCTCCATGCTAATCTTCTGGAAAATACGTATTCTCAATTGACGTAACTTTTGAATAATCATGAAAATCAGTAAGATTGTTTAAACGCTTCAATTCTTTTGAAAATCAATCAAAATGTACTTCCTCGTAAACCTACGTAATCATTTTTTTCCTGGTTTTACATATAGTTTGAGTGTTCCTATTTACCTATCATGTTATAGTCTGGAGTTGTCTTTATTGTCCATCAAGATGAGATACATTTATTAACTAGCAGCTAAGTAAACAATCCAAGTGATAACCCCCTGAATGCTTTAGCTGATAAAATAAAATGTTACAATAATCAAACTGTTTTAATTTTTATATGTTCAGTAAAAACGTATGAAATCGTTGTAGTACGACTGTTCTAATCGATCACTTTGAATATTCAGATGTTTAACTGACATTAATCAATCATTGTTTGTATTTTGATCCACAAGATTTGAGTGTTTCGACACATTTTTTGTGAAGTTATCATGCAATGAATTTTGGATACACTAATTAGCCAGGCATAGTTATGATAATTTAGTAAATTTGATTAGTTGAGTTCAATTTATAATAAAATGATGACTAAGTTACCTCAATCTACCTAGTAAATTTTGTGATTAGTACTATCATACTAACCTATTAGTCGACGTTTTTCGAAATAAATACCCTGGAATTATAAACAAAGATGGATAGTGGCTAGCAGTGGAATCAACTGCAGTCCTAAATAACCATGGGAAGATACAAGTAAATAACCGCAAGTTAATTTACCCTTGAATTAATTTAAATCGATGAAAATCGAATAAGATTTTCATCTTTTCGAACTAACAACAGCTTTCAACTATGTCATAGAGTAGTGGATGAAGACTCAAGTAAGGGAAAACCGCTTACCGTTATGTGTAAAATCACACACCGCCTTGATAAAATATATAAATCATACATTAAATACCTATATTGTACATTTTCGTTAAGTCGTTCTTAACATACTCTATTATTCTTATTCTCTTGTTATTCCAATTGCACTCCGTTTTATTTACTGTTCTTTTTATTTCAATCTCCTGTTGGTAAGCATTCCACTACCCATTCCTGCTACATACTACTTATATCTGTTCACATACAAAGCACACACCACAATAGCATTGTAATCATTTATTAACTAATCAAATGGAATAAGTGTTAAAAGTGAGATTCGCCTATCTTCGTTAAGCCTTTTTTCAGATGTATTCAGTTCAAAGTTGTTATTGACGTTATTTATGCAGAATTTATACGACAGTCTTATTCAACACATCATAGTTATAATGTTGAAATAATGATCCGAGTGAACTTGGGAAATGGTCATTAAATGAGTGATGACGTTTCATAATATGACCACTTTTCCAGCTCAAATTTTATGAGTTAAAATCTTATTCCAATTCATGTTTTCTTATAACTTTAATCATCATTATCGAATACATTCAGAAACAGAGAATGTCTAAATCATACTTGAATCTTTAGAATGTAATTTTATGAAATTTATCACTCACATTAATGCTTGGATAACTGAATAACACCAATAAATTGCATAATAAGTTAACTCCTTGGCTTAGAGAATAGGCTGCAGCCCTTGGTTCTTGTCTGAATATTTCAGCAACAATTACACCAGGAATTGGACCTAAACCTAAAGCGAAACCACAAATATATAGAATTATAAGAACAGCTGAAATTATTCCAGCTGTTCGAGCTGTTGTTGGATCCTTTGTTGAACTTGCTATATTCACTGAAATTGTTAAGCATAATAATGAAAAAGCAAGAAGTACAGTTGGCCATAAAAGAAGAGTTCTACGTCCGGCACGTTCAATTAAATATACCGAAAGTACAGTCATTAACACATTAATTGCTCCTACAGCAACTACACAAAACTGAATATACACCAGTGGAATCCCAGCAGTTTTAAGCATTGTGGAAGAATAAGTGATTACCTGAAAGAGAAAACCAGATAATAAAATTTAAAGTTCGTAAAAATATATGAATTTAATTATTTTGTTGGCTTTCTGTGAATTATGTATTGCTTTAATTTCCAGTCAGATAGCTTGGTCGGTTTAGTATCAACTATTTATTAACTTCTTGTTCTTCTGCTAGTATACATATATGTAAAAAATAAAGAATACACTATAAATAATTGTTATCCAGATGATTTTGTCAAAAGATATCTATCATCACAGAAACATAGGCTAAACACCGATAAGGTAAATCAAAGAACTCCTTATCTAAATCTTGACCTTAAAGGGAACACAACGGGTAACATTTTATTATGTCAACTTAAGTGATCTTTTGACAGGACATTTCACGCCACTAAGATATAAACCATTACTTACATAACGTATCGATGATAAGTTAGGATTAGGACTTCACTATATAGTTGAAGTCGTCCGTTTCAATCTCTGAAGACCTTACTTATGCGTCCGAAAGTGATATGTTCCGTCTCTGTATTTTTTCCTTGATCTACGACTGGGTCGTCATATACTTAAACTGGACAATGTAAACCACTTACCTCCACCCTAATTTTCTTTATCTTTACTTTTATCCTGCTCCATTCTTAATATACACATTCACATTTCCCGATTAACATAAATTACCACAATAATTTTGTCAATACGTCTCTTATTATACGACATCATTATTATTAATACTATTATTATTGTCCACTTTCCAGGGAGTGTTCACCTACTATGCATTTTATTCAAATGATTTATTTTATTGATGTTAGATTGACTATGTCTTGATACCTTACAAAGTATCGTCCTAACCTTTAGTAAATGACTTTTCTAATTCACAAATGACACAATTTCCATGTATTTATCCAGTAACATGTGTAGAAGTTTAAATTTTCTTAAACATATTACATGTTCTAGTTCACTAGCATGACTTATTTAAGCTTATATAACACAACACTATAATGTTATAAAGTTCATTCTATGAACTTGACAATACAATACTGAATCACGAGTCAATCCCTAACTTGGAATCCTGAAGGGAAGCGGAAAAGAGGAACTTCAAAGAACACATTACGCCGAGAAATAGAAGCAGATTTAAAAAGGATGAATAACAACTTGAAAGAACTGGAAAGGATTGCCCAGGACAGAGTTGGATATAGAATGCTGGTGGGAGGCCTATGCTCCTCTAAGAGGGGTAACGGAAGTAAGTAAGTAATCTTTGACTTTTAAGTAGCATAATATGAAAATTAATTTCGTAATAATGTTAACCAAAGGACTCATTAATTTTATAAATATATGATTGATGGTAATCTACCACTTCTACCAATGGACTTAATTACTATGATTAATAACGTTTCGTCAAAATTGTTGACAAATTAAATTACTTATGATAAACTTATATAAAAATAAATAGGTTCAAAACTAACAGCATTAATTCCAGAAAGCTGTTGAAATACTTGTATGATACAAGCAATTAAAACTGGCATACGTAAATCTCTTTGAGTGAAAAGTCTGAAAAATTTGAATTTTGGTCGTTTTTCAGCTTCATGCATTTCTCTTTTCATTTCATTAAATGTTTCATTGATATCATCTATACAGTTAAGTCGTTGAAAGGCTTTACGTGCTTTTGCTTCTTTTCCCTTTTTGATAAATAAAAAACGTGGACTCTCAGGACAATAAGGTAAAAGAATTAATGCAATTAATGCAGGAACTGATCCAACAGCTACAGATATAGGCCACAAAGTTGGTGTATTTAGTGTGTATGTTAATGTCATTAAGTAGGATACAAGTATCCCGATAGTTAAAGCAAGCTGATGCAATGAACCGATTCCACCACGAAGAGATAAGGGAGCTATTTCTGTCAGATACATTGGTGCTATCCCCATTGATATTCCAAAATTGAATCCATTGAAAACACGTCCGACAAATAGTAATGCAGGTTGACTATATGCTACACACGGACCAACTAATATTCCTCCAATGATTGCAAGTAAACTGTTTACTATCAAACCATTTCGTCTATTAAAGTAAATAGTGAGAACATCATTTTATTCATTTATAAGTGAAGTTATTGTTTTATAAAAACAATTTTCTTACAAAAATAAACAACACGAAATAGTAAACATGAATGATATAGTTTTGGACCAATTTGAAAAATGTGTAAGTCACTGAAAAGTAGCATCGATTGGTTCAAAGTATGAAGATGTTTCAGTAAAGCATATTTTCTTCTTGACGATGGCATTTTTCTAATCTGTACAATCGTATTCATAAGTCATCTTGACATTGAGTAGTCTATAGTAATATAAAGCAATATTATGAAATTATCAAGGATAGTCATATTTAATTAGGCGAAAGTCTTTTGAAAGCTGACCAGTGTTGCGTTATTTTATGACGCGGTTAAGATATGATAACTTTTCAGAAAAGATGTGATTTTTTCGCCTATTTAATGAGCAAACTTTTCTGCAGTATGTCATCAACCGAATCGAGCTTTAACCACATATATATCCTTACATCGATTTAGGAAAAAAACATTTCTGTCTATTTATAACACGAACGCAACATTTGATCTTTTCCGGTTCTACTGTATCATTTTCAAAATAATCAAACGTTGAAACCAAAGTCATCAATAAAGGAGGCCATTTGGATTAGACAACGTTACAGTTTGAATCAACATGATCGTTTAAGTGCGCACTATTAACAGTGTCATCAAATAATCATCATACAATGTTAGCAATCTATAAGGTGAGACTATAATTTGTTGACGACCTTTGAGCAACGCTTAAAAGAGATTGGAATGTTCACCTACTTCCTAGAGTTACATAAGGGTTGCAGATTAGTGTGAGGTATTAGGATTGTAATTTACAGTTTAACGTTCGGGTTAGGAATAAGATTTAATGTTTTCATCACGAACTGACATCAGGTCTAATGCTAAAACAATATTTAGCTAAATGAGTGAATGAATGTCGTACCAAAATCCAAGACTTGATATCCTAAATCTGATCGGTTCGTCTGTAAATTATAGTCTCGCCAACTATAATTACATTAAACGGTTATTTACCTTCCTAAACAATCAGCTATAGCACCACAACTGAAAGCTCCAATTGCACCAGCTACTACAAAAGCTGTGCTAACTTGAGCATATAAGAAACTTGGTGTCACAAGATTTGCTGTATTTTCAGCTTCACTCGCATTTTTACCCAACATAGTACGAGATAAGAACTCTTTAATATTCTGTATAAATATAGAAATAGAACAAAAGATTAAAAGTGTTTTTCAATGATAAAATCCACGTAGTATATGTTACGTAATCAAGAGAATTATACTTCAAATAATCCTGAAATTCAAGCAGAATGACTTTTGAATCAGAAAACTAAACTGTTAAACATGAAATATTATCCTAATCAAGATATTTTCGATTATAAAATGAACAATGAATTACAAATGAAAATTAAATAATACAGGTTATTTGAATTCCATGCGAGGTTTATTTGATTATCATCATCATTGTCTATTATTATTGATAATATGATTGAGACAATTACTTGTAGAATTCGAATAACCGCTATACACGAAATGTTCAACTTAGTTCTCATTATTTCAAATTATATTCAGTTCAGAAGTAGTTAAATTTTTACTGTTAACAATATTGTATGCCATCATAGTAACTAACTAATAAATATTTTCTTGTAAAAATTAGCTTTCAACTGGTTAGTAACGTTTCATCCGTGGTATGTTGGATTACATGTCTTAGTAAACATTTCGTTTTAAGCCTTCGAATTTACTCAGAAATATGAGTTATTAACATATCACTGTAGTTCATCCAAACAATTAGGTCGAAACATTTTAAAAATGTTGAAATTTACGACTTCAATTGAAGTTTCTATTGCAATTCCCACTTGAATATTAAGTCATCAAACGCTTCCTGGCTAGGAAAATGATGAGAAGTCCTAGATACAAGATGTTTCTTGAACGTTTGGAACGTGAAAGTTGACATTAACTTATAGTGATTAAATTTTCAATGAAAATATTATTACTTTTATTCTAATTCACAATTACCAGTGTTAAAATCATGTTTAATTTACACCATTATTCAAACATACATTATGTACTAATCATTTCATTGCCAGAATGTACTAACATATTTATTCGCCTAACAAACCTTATTGTCTATTCCATATTTTGTATGATGTATGAGTTTAAAGCTTGGCTCTACATTTTAGTTATTCATTAAGACATAGAATCGTCAATATGAGTTGATTGATAAACGTCTGTCAAAACGAATAATATATATAGACTGCATCAATTCAGTATCTACTCAATCATTAATCTTTTATGAATGAATTGAATTAAACTAGAATACACAATTTAATTTTTCATTCTTGATCGACAACTTTACCGAATACTTTGAATTGTTTCAGTCACTTCTCAAGGTCATTTAGTTATCAAATATTATGTTGAAAAAAATCATTTTCCTCTTTAAACATGTAATTGACTTACCTCTCCTGGCAAATTTAATACTCCTAAATTGTAACCAATTGTAAAGGATGATCCTAAACACGCCAATAATACAGAAAGTGTTAACGATTTTGTGAACTTTTTACCCTGAAAACGTAAATAAACAAATAAACATCTTAAGAATGAATTTTTTAAAGAATAAATATATTTTTGAGGGTATTTTGTATCATGAATTAATATTTACAGAGAGATCGTTAAGAACTAGTAACCGTCAAACAAGTATCTTATTTTAGTTCATCAAAATAAAACTAAAAATCCTCGAAGTGGGCACAATACGATCTTTACAATTCATCTTATATAATAATACTCATGTGTTTAGAATTTGGTTTCATTAGGGTTTGACTAACAACAGTGACCTGTGTACGTAACCAAGTTCGGAGTTTATTGATAATCTATAGGTGATAATAGTTAAAAATGGCCCTTGCCTCTTACTGGCTGAAAATATGAACTCTTAGATGCTATTTTAGTAGGACAATTCTGATGTACAGTAATTCCAACAAGTTTGACGAAGGTACTGAAATCAGCGATATCCTGCAGATGTTCAGTAGCTACCTTTATTCAGTTACGTTCATACAAGAATCAGGATAGAACTTGAAATCTTACATTCTGTATGTCCTAAATAGAATAACAGATGGCTTACCACAAAGATCAGTTCACAGAAAACCAACCTGAACCTGTCATTTCAAGGATTTGAATTTGTGCACAGTAGGGCTGGATAAGAAACTCCATTAAATCGCTTTTATTTATGGCTTGACTAATTTATACCGACAATATAGTCAAAGACAAATTGAATAAACTCTGATAGATACTTTTCAATAATGCGTAACCTAGAACCATCGACAGTAACAACGTCGGCGTTGTAACATGAAAGACTGACTACAGTGCTAATTAGATCACCTTCAAGATTATTGAATAGATCTTGAAAAGAAGACCTTCTTGATCTTTGAAAAAAATCTCGTATTCTGTTCAAATTTATACTGCCCTTTTCAGCTACGCCTTGACTCCTGAACGTAACAAGGATAATCTGTCACTTGGAACAACACTGATGAGTATTGTTTGGTTTATGTGCTCTTTTATAACAATATTTTGGCTTTTAGAAGCGAGCTTTAGAAAACGCTTCGCTGAATATTGCCCTGCCTGGTTGTTTGGTGGTTTATGCAGATCCATCAATAAATAAATTCTCAAATACCTCTTAAGTTTTGGACATGCTGCCATATCATCATCATCCTTCAAATTCATCGATACGGTTTGATAGAGGGAGGGTACAAATAAAAGGCTTATCTATTACAGAGACTGCCGGTCTATCGATTAAAGCTCAAGCCCAAAATACTAAAGTGAAATATTCAGTCTCTCATTTTACTGTGATATTAATCCCTTCCCTAATTTTCGTAACTAGTTATCATTCGCTATTATTGCCCTGAAAATTTCGCTTTCCTAATTATTAATTATTTGTTTATACAGTATCCAGTCCCTCATTTCCTCATACACATCAAGTGAACATTCGTTGCTAAACTACCATAATCTTAGCATCACTGACTGTCTTTTAGATGATTACGTGACATGCTTTTGGTATTCATTGTTTCAGGGTAATTTTTCACTTGACCTCTCTCTATTTCCCAGTAAACTAATACACATGTCAAATAACCAGAAGTAAAATTATATAGATTTAGTAAATGATATTATGAGAAAGAAAATTTCCATCCCTTATGATTCATACAAGTAATTGACTAAATCTTTTCATATCTCTCATTTTGCACATGAGCAAAAGTTAGAATGTCAACTAAGAATGATAACGACACATTCCATTTCTTGTTTAATATACGTGTATATTCAAACCAGTAACATAATATTGTCAAATGACAATATGAAACCTTAGGCTGTTTTAAAAGTAACAATGACAAATCAATGACATTTTTGAAGTCACAACCTTGTTTACCTCAAATGTAACTGATATGAGATTGGTCTATTACTAACACAAATAATCCATAAGAACTCTTGAGTGTCAAAATTTAGTATAGTCTACTGATGCCTTCCTCAGATTATATTATAAATTCATTAAAAAAATGAAAGGAAATACTAATCCTTAATTAACATGATTGTCTGTGAGAGTAAGTCTAAGTTGTGAATGGAATCAAGTAACGCAATCTAAGTTATACGTGTATAAAACTGGGAGGTATCAAAAAAGGATACACAGTAATCAAATCCTTACTTTCATTAGAACCATCATAAATATTTATATAACCAGTTTGCTCCAAACCTAAGTCACCAAAGCATAAATATGCTGTAGAATGTCAATTATGCAGCAAAATTAAAAACTGAATATATAATGAACCTCTGTTAGAAAACATATCTGTTTACACAGAATACAGTGAAGTATTAAAAGTGACATCGTGTTCAGAGCATAAAACGTATTCAGTCTTTAATGTGCAAATAGACGGGAACAATTTCAAATCAAAACAAGTCGAATTCACTGAATGAAATAATCTCGACGAAACAGCTAAATTCTTTGGAGTCATGTAATCTAGTGTGGTAAAACTGAAAAAAAGTATATATTTGCTCACTTCGGTAAATACTAGTAACTGTCAATATGACCTTGGAAATAACTGGCACAGAAAACGAGTAAAGAATATATGGATAATTAGTAGTGAGTTCGTAGGTATCATCACCAAGGTTTGACTTGATAATGTCGAATAAATTGAGCATTGGGTAGATTGTTATAAATAAACAATATATTTGTAATATCCCAGTGAGTAGAAAAATTAGATTATCTGACGTTTCGTAACTCATCGGAAGCCACTTCTTCAGAGAATGGATAACCAAATTACAATTAAAACTTGGATTAATTTTGATTTGGTTATTTATTTTCTGAAGAAGTGGCCTCCGATGAGTTGCGAAACGTCAGAAAATCTAATTTTTCTACTCAACGGAATAATATAAATATATTATTTATTTATAGTGGTCAGTTCATTCACCAGTCCACAGATACGTAGACAAATATTAATCCATAAACTTATGTATAATGTAATGAAGAATCACACAGTAAAACATTAAATTGGTTTTATAGATAACTAAAATGTACATGTATATAATGAGATCACATTACAATCTAATCTGTTAACGTTAGCTGAAGATTCTGTCAGTTCCTCCCTTTTTCATGAATAGGGCTTTAAACAGATGATTACCTTATAAACATACAACTCAACTGGGAAAATTCAATGTCATAAAGTACAGATCCTTATGAGAAGTTATTTTAAAAAGAAATTCTGATATCTTCCAAATAATGAATACGGATATTATTATTTAGGTTAAAAAATGAAACACTCCCTTGGTGTTAATTGATCAGGCATGACAAAAACTAAAATAAACATGAAATGAGCTAGATCTTTAGACTATTGAATCTGTCTCTGGTCATTTGAACCTACATGCTTACGATTTTAATGAACTATGAACGTATTTAATTTAAAATTGTTTTACATTATCATATTATTTGAGTATATATGTTACATCAGTTGTTTATCATAAAGCACATTCTGGAAGAAATACACTTTTCATTAAAGACAACATGTTCTATTGAATATTCATTGATTTCTTTCATGGCTAATCAATTATTCTTATTATCCGTTTAACAATATTTACCATAATTTATAGAATCTGAGGTACTAGTCAACAATGTGAGAGTTGGCAAAAAACTAAAACGTTTGTTTGTTTTCTGATGAATAAGTTCTAACGCAGTTGTGATGTACCATTGAGCGTAAAATATGTATGAATATCAAAATTTCTCAGACACCGTTTCATGTTTTGTAATGGTTCTTCAGAATGATTTCTATAAATGATGGCAACTACAGCTTATAATATGAGCTATTACTGTTTATCAAAATAATTTACCCGAAGGGAGATTAACAGATTATCGTTTATATTATTTGCTATTACTATAAACACTGAATGAGTAAGACTTCGCAAGATTAATCAATTAGTTATAGGTAAAAGTTAGTATGCATTTGATTCAGTTTTAAAAGTCAAAAAAAGAACATCTTAATTCTGTGTACTTATTTCCTGGTTTCAAAAAAATCTATGATTTCATCACTCAGATAAATAATTCACAAAATGTAATCCTTTCCAAACAGTATTTTCATAATCATTTTGAGAAATATAACCAAATTAAATTTAATTACCTACCACAAGGGGCTTTCGTGGAGATTTCAGTAATTTTATGGTTGAAATCATGAGCCAATTGGAGCTAGACGGTTGCCCAGTTCTTCCAGGTTTTCCATGGTGGTCTTGCTTCCATTGACTCATGATTTCAACTATGTATTTACCTACATTATTACCTAATTCTACCATTTTATCATGTTAATTAACTCATTGAATCATTAATATCTTCAATAATACAGAGTTAGCCAACATAGTCATTATGTAATCTTACACATAAAAGAGATATACATTAAAAAGAAAATATAATTTTTTACTGAAAACAAAAAATCAATTCATAACCATAAAAAGAGACAAATATATTTACCATTTATTCAATATAATGTAAACAAGATTTGTTGTATAGTAAGTAATTCAATGATTAATGGAATGATAAATCTAAGTGAAATTCAGTCGATGAATTTTATAATTCAATAATTAATTTCCACAATAGGACAAAACGGCCGTCCAGAGCTTCCAGGTTTTCTATGTTAATCTAGCTTCAATGGGTTCATGATCTCAACTATATAAAATCATTAAAATCTCCGCAAAACTCCTTTTGATTATATATATATATATATATGAAGAGTCTACTAAAGTATTCATTGAGTTAAACCTTAGGGTATGAGTATACTTTCCAATATTGATTAAAACTATTTTGTTGATTTAATTATTTTGTTCTGAACTTAAAATTTCATATTTCCCAATTAGATATACCCTATAATATTTGATTGATTATTTTAAGTAGATTGATCAACATATTAATAAATACAGATCTCATAAAACTAAGCCTTTCCTGGTGACTTCTTAAGGAAATATTAAACATGTTTCCCTTGCCAGGCGAAACGTTGGACTTTCCTTCAAATTCATTCGCTGAAATTCTTCCTATTTAATGTCTTACATCAACTCGGAGCCCAAATACTATGAAACTATTCACTCTAATTTAGACGAAAGTTCATATACATGTTTTCTGAGTTTATTGTAGTTTCTCAATATTGATATTATATCATGTTGAATACAAAACTTTAATATAATACTTATAACTTAAGATAATATTGAAGCAATCTGTACAGGATACACATATGCTAATAGGAGATGGATCAATTTTAGTCCTAAACATAAATGGAAAGATTGAAATAAACAATACTTATTCAAATAAATCTCCTTTTAAATATAAAGTAGAATAAATTAAATTTTCCATTATAATCATATGAAAACTCACAGATCCCATAATCTTGATGTTGTCAATGTGTTGACTTCAATCGATCGTTTTATTTACTGTTGATAGAATGTATTATGAATGAGAATATATTGGTTTATATTGTAATGTGTTAATAATTAACCACACCTCCTATGATCAATGATGAGTTACTATCTGTATTTGACTTATATATAGTCATGTATACATATATTCGATTTGTACATGCTTATCCATATACATATGCATAAACATTCTAATGAAATTCTTTAAAGTATTTGTTGTTGTTGCGGTTGTTAAACACTATTAATACGCAAATAGATAAACACGTGGTTTGAATCATAGTAATGGTTATCATTCCGTTTAAAAGTTTTTTTTGTTTTACTGAAGACTTTTAAATTTCATTCACATGTCATGGTTTTCTTTTTTGAAATAGAAACAATGTGAGGTATGAATACGTGTAAAAATGAGCTTGCCAACAAAGAGAATAGAATATGATAATTATTACTGTTCAAGTTGATTCAGTAAAATTTCACCAAGATTAAGTATTCAATGAACAATGCGTTCTAAACACTTGGCTTCGGTTGTTTTTTTTTTGTCTTTGAGATTAAAATTATGAGCAAATTAAATTAAATTCACACTAATGTAGTAAAACGTTTAGGGTAACATATTATGGAATTAAAATCGATTGATTAATGAAAAGTGACTAATTATATGTTTTCATAGTTGCAAGCGTGAGTCAATTGAAGCTAGACTACCATGGAAAACCTGGAAGCACTGAATGGCCGTTTCGTCCTATTGTGGGACTCCTCAACAGTGCGCATCCACGACCTCGCCTCTCGAGATTCGAACCCAGGACCTACCAGTCTCGCACCTGACTCACGCTTGCAACTAAGAAAATACTAAATCTCCACAAAACCTCATCTGATAATAATGATATATTTGTTTGGTCATTGAGTTCCGATTGAGTACTTTTTGAACAAAGTGTATTATGAGGACTAGCCGAATTTACTCGACATCATGTTTACTATGCTGAGATTTTATGCTATAAGAGGTATTCAACGAGTAACCATTAATCTAGGCCTTGTGCTGGAATCTAGGTAACTGATCTACCCATAATCCAGGATTTCTTGTCGACTACATCCAACCACATGACATGATAAAATTACTTGATATTGGGTTATTTTATTCAATAAAAATGCTTCAAATGCTTATAGTTGCCACAGATACTATGTAAGGAAGTGGCTTCACAATTTGCATGATTTAGGATGTATCTACATTAATACTATTGATCACAATATAATGGGGAATAACTCAATTCTACTATTTGAATAAACGATGAACAAGTACATAATATGTACCAATGTATTAACTACTCATTAATTATTCATTCATCATCGAACTTATGTTCTGAGTTGATAAGTAGAATGATTTTTACTTGTATGAACATGATATAATGATCAGAAGTGAGTCCTAATTACTCTCTTAGTTCTATTTTGAATTCATGAACTAAAAATAATTGAATCTCATTCAGTTGATGTTGCCGTCGGAACTAGCTCAAAGCATTCATCATTCCAGTTACAAAATAGTTAGTTACTTAACCACAAAAGATGTGAGAGGTATGAGTTATTCGACTGAGTATTTTTGATTTCTAAAATGTTTATGAATTTTTCGTACAAATACAGGCTACTTATATAATTAATATCTACCACAAAATCTTGGGCATCTTTGGTAATGGCTATAGAATATACTTCACATGACATTACTTAAACTACTACTAATCTACTAGAAATAATTTTATAGCTTACACTACATACGGTCTCATGGTGATTGGCTTCAATTAGGGACCAATGAGCTGACCTCTTGTGGCTAATATACCAAACGATATTCTACTTAATTAGATTTGTTAAATTGGGAGTGTAAATCATGAACTGGCGGTCAAACTCAAATGACTTATTTTAACTAGGGGCAATCAACAATCTACAGTTATATTTTCACGTATTGAATTCAGAATATTTTTCCACTTTTAGAGAACCAAATATTTGTCACCATTCTTACTTTGAACGTATTCCATAAAATTAGGTATTTATTGATTTTACGTTTTATATTATCTCATTAACGACTAACTCCTAGATTTTATCACCTACTAAATATTGTTTTTATGACTTTCAATCATGATATATAGACGTTGACAATAATATTCACTTGGTATTGTTTGTTTGAATCTTATCATTGATGTTTAGGACTACAACTGAACAGTCTCTTATTGGCATATGTGCATATTGAGCGGATCGCCTCAATATAGCCTTAATTCACACGTATTTTAAGCAAAGATGGATGGTGGGTAGCAGTGGAATCCAGGACACTCGTTTTGTCCTATTAAGGACTCGTCAGCTGAATGTAGCTGGATGAAGCGAAAGGCACTGAGTTCGAGTCTCAGAGTGAACATCAACTCTGAGATGTAGTTACATCCAGCCGACGAGTCCCAAATAGGACGAAACGCACATCCTGTATTCCACTGCTAACCGCTATCCATCGTTGGTAATAATACTTATATCAATGAAACAATTAGAACATAATAAAATGACTATTAAACAAATGATTTCATTTCAAAAATATTTTTTCAGGCATTATGTAATTAAAATTATAAAATAGAATTGTGGTTTAGTAGTTAAGGCATTGAAATAATTTTTTAATTATTGTAATGTTTAAATGTGATGTGGGCTACTAATATCCACATAAGTAGTATATAACGATGGTTGGGCATTAAATGTATTTCAGTAGAAGATCGTTAAGGAGAGAATGGAATCGAAGCGCAATCGATAGGAAAATGCATGAACAATGAAATCAGAGACGATGGACTGATATTTCCATAAGGAACGTTCAAGATTGATACAATTGATTGATAGTTTGCAAATTAACTAATTTGCAAACTACTATATGGTTCTCAAATTTTACTTAGATATTCTGTAACTTGTGCCTAAATACATTGGATTGTCCGCATTCATGTCCTTGTTCACTAAAAAAACATCACTTCAGCATACTTGGTTTAAACTCGGATAGCTAGAGTTGCAGATCAAATTCAAAGTAAAAGTTAGAGTAAATCAACTGTCAACAAACTTATTTACTAGCATAAAATACGAAGTGTTGTGGTGTATTTATGTCGAAAACATTCAGAAACATTTTAAGTGGAGTCAGATATAGGGCCACTAAAAGTTTATGTTATCATTGAACACTTTTATTCTCTTTTAAATCGATATAACTTAATTACTTTGGTCGATTTCTGGAAAATAAATTATTCTGTGGCTTGAAAAAATCCAGGAAAAGAGAGACAAAGTTTTCTTAATTACTTGTTTTATTATTTTATTTTGTCATAATAAAATTTCGAATTCATTTTTGTATTGATTGTTTGAGTCTTCACATAGATGTTTAAGACTACAGTTGATCAATCTCATATTGACATTTCCGGATCCTGTACTGATTTCCTCGATCTTGTCTGACGTCTCGAGCATTTTAAAAAAAAGATGGATGATGGTTAGCAGTGAAATCCAGGACACACATTTCTTCCTATATGGGACATGTCAGCTGAATGTATCTGAAATCCACAATTGATGTTCACTCCGAGACTAGAGCCCAGTACCGTCCACTTCAAACGCTATCGCGTTATCTATTTAGCTATGGAGTCCTGATAGCCACTATCTTGTGTAACGGGTTGAAGTTAATTCAGTTTGGTATTGTATGTTTGCGTCTTCCCACTGATGTTTAGGATTACAATTTATCAGTCTCTTATCGGCACATGTGCATACTATGTGTATTGCCTCGATATTATCTGAAGTCACAATCATTTTAATCCGTCATTCATCCCTGCTTATAATGAAATTTTAAATTGCTACAATTCACTTATGAAATATAGTACTTTCTAATAAAAGTTTAATATTTTTTCATAGTTGAAAGCGTGAGTCAATTGAAGCTAGACCACCATGGAAAACCTGGAAACACTGGACGGCCGTTTCGTCCTACTATGGGACTCCACAGCAGTGCGCATCCACGAACCCGCTCTCGCGAGACTCGAACCCAGGACCCACCAGTCTCGAGCCGAAGCCCTTAACCGACAGACCACTGAGCTGGCATCCAACGGTGTTCATGTCTAACTTCAACTGATCCAAGTTTAATAATCAGAAATAAAAAGTGAATTTTAAATGTACTTAATGGAATAGAGTATTATTTGATCTTACCTAAATTACTTAATTTTTATACAAAAGAAAATTTTTTAGGGGATTGAAAAAAGTCTCCAAATGAATCATTGAACAAAATATTTTATTAAACTATAAAAGTATAAAGCTGAAACTACCTGATAATTGTTAAGTCTTAAGAAAAAAAGTAAGTTTCACAAAATTCCACACAAATGCTTCATATAAAACAAAAAAAAATTAAGTATAATAAGTTTAGATTTGGATTTTATTACAGAAGTTATTGAGTGATAGAAAGTAATGATTTAGTAATTACACTTTCCAACTTTAAATAATCAGTTTATAGAGAAGTCCCACAATAGGACGAAACGCCCGTCTAGTGCTTCCAGGTTTTCCATGGTGGTTTAGCTTCAATTGACTCATGATTTCAACTATATAAAACTACTAAAATCTCCACAAAACCACCTTCTGATAATGATCATATGCTCACTAGTGACTGACTTCATGAGGTATTTCCTGGATTTCAAGTGAGAAACAGTAACCAGTGGAGTTCAACCAGGTCTGTTGTGAGATATCAACTCACTGAAGACATTGGTGATCGGTTGCTCAACTTTGTGGATTGGTCGAAGTTAGAGATTAACACCTTTGGATGCCGGCCAGCTTGCGCTCGCGCGCGAAACTGATAGGTTCTGGTTTCGAATCTCGCGAGTGCGCACTGCTGAGGAGTCCTACAATAGGACGAGACGGCCGTCTAGGGCTTCCAGGTTTTTCACGGCGGTGTAGTTTCAATTGACTGATGATTTCAACTATAGAATTAAATGTCACTTCACATTATTCAGTTTTTCACGGTCTGATAATGTCAACAGATTTCACAAAATGTTCAGAACAAACTCAATTCCATGAATTTGTTTATGATAAGTGAACTAAATAAAAGAGCTTGTAGTGCCGCGATTCGTTAATCGTTCGTTTCGATAACCGATATAATTCTAATCTTAACGGCGCGTAAAATCAGAAGACAAAGGATAGCAGCAACTACAGTTTATTGTCGAATAACTCAGGTCAGAAAGTTAACAACACCTGAGCGAATAATAACGAGCGAGTGAACAGACGAACAAGCGAAGGAAACGAACGAGGAGCAAGCGAGCGAATAGCAAGCAATTACATAGGCAATTTATAGTCAAATTTAATAAGGGCACGACAAAGCAAAACAAAGGCTGATAATAGTATTTGCGTGCGTACATATATGGGGAGGAGTATGAGTCATCGAATGATATTTAAGTAGTCAACATTTCGGATAGAGCGTCATGTGCTCTAGTGGTATAGCAGTGCAAAGAATATGCAAATTGTTACTACCCAAATGATGATGTCTGTTAAGTAAGTTATAAAAAGGGCTTAACCAAAATTGGCTATAATCGAAATTGATTGTAGGATGGTTGCTATAGCCTATTATGATTCGTTTCTGATCCATCATAGCTTTACGGATCTGATCTTATACAAACTACAATCATGATCTTCAGAAAGGAAATTATCATTCATTTTATCAGTTGAAGTACAGCAGACCAGATTTTGTAAGTCTATTTAATTTACTATTAGTAAGTAACTACTCAAAACATAACAAAATTTTTATAAATCATGAAATTTAGATAAATCTAAACTTTTTAGTGCAAAAAGAAACTACTGATTATGATGTGTATTAGACTTTATTTGATAATAAGTTGCAAACATTCATAATTATTACAACTTACTTATTGTTCATATAGACAGTAGCTTAGCTATTATGAAGAATGTGCCTGAGATTCTGGAGACAAGAATTTAAGCAAGGTAATACAGGATGGGCGGTGACAAATGCAAAATCTTCAGCTGTTAACCAAGATCCAGGGGCAATCGAGTACTTTCGGCTTACCGATAGTGTGTTGAAAATAAGATAGATTGCATCCCTACTAAGGCTGCATTGTTTCCATCGTAATGAAAGACTGGAGAATGTCGGTCATAAAATGTACGCCAAATCTTGTCACATAGCTTACAAACAGTGAAATTCTTAAGCAATTTTAACAGCAATTCATGCTTTTAAGCAAACTATATGCGATCAACTATTACACATTTTTTATCTCACTATCCCGTACAGCACTAATGCTTTTTGTCCCACTCCTTTATTAAAATCCTATCTGTCACAATATAGTTGATGGCTAGTTATAACCCCCTGTTACAATTTCAATGGTTTACTTATCCTATTAAGTGCTTAGTTAATATCATGTTTATTACGATATACATTTATATATTGCTACTAACTCAATGAGTGGTGGTATATTTTTATTGTGATATCCGAAACTGGCATTAGATAACTACTCATTACTCTTTGATCTTCATTGTTTTTTCACATAAAGACACCCTGTGATTATAGCTATCTTCCAGTTTAAAGTGGTCCATTGAGTGGAAAAAAATTCGGGTAATAAAAATAGCTTTTAAAGCAAAGAAAATAGAGAAACTGAGGACTGTAAAAGACAACCTGTATGTTATACCGAGAATATTTAAGAAGTGAAAGTTACTACATCAATAAAAAGGTATATTAATTTTCAATGTTTATGAGTTGAAAACAAAACCATGTGTGAGATAACTATTGTCTTCAGTAACTTCTTCTTCTGACTTCATGGTCATAAATCCATAATTATTGATTTACATTAAACAATATGCTCAGGTATGCATATAGAGTTACAGTTGAATTAATAAGTGATATCGATTGAAAATACTGGATTTCAAGTCGATTATATCTTAACTACCAAAAACATACATCACTGGTTAAGTTAGATCATTATGCAAGAGAGGGAAAGAAAACTGTCATATAGACAAAATGATTATTTTCCAAAAGTACTTCACATCCGAAAGCAATAATCTTCATTGTCTTTGTCATACTAGTATATCAACTACTTACTGTTGATAAATCGATGCATAAATTGATAGGTGCGCTCACTCACAATGTGATTGCCATAGACAGTGAAATTTGATTAAGACAATTTCTCAGTGTTTTAAAGAAATATTAAAAAGTATGATATACTTATGGTTAAACGAAAATTTCCTGGAGTTGGCTTCTGAGGTTGATTTTCATCATTTATCCATCCACTGAAAATCATAAAGTAATGGAAAACCTTTGATTTCCAAAATATGACTTGATATGGCACTGACGAAGTTATCAGAAGTCTAGTCAACGAAGTTCTCGTTTTATAGTATCTATAATAATCCTCAATCTACAGAACCGAAATAAAATTGTTAGCGATTCCAAACTTAACCTCGTTATGTAAAGGCATGACGTCACCTAATGAAAATTAATAAGTAGATGTCCAACACTTAACATAATTGAACTCTACAGCTCACTAGAACTTTGGCATTATTCCTCAAATTCAAAAATCAACGAGTACATGGTCAATAATTGGTTAGAAGCTTACTGGGGATTTGTCAAAGTAAATAAATTCGCTTTTTAGTACAGATCAAATTTCATATATATCTACATGAACGTTTGTTGATACCTAATAAAATAATAATATTATATATATATATATATATATATATATATATATATATGGGAGACACGGGACACATGCTATATTGATATAAGCTATATTGATATAAGTCTAAGCATAAGAAATTGAATAGTTTCATAGTTTCATAAGAATCTCATTTATTAGTCAGTAAAATTTCAGGTTGTTAATACCTAACTGAACATGTTGCTTATGAAGAAGTCCTCGTTGTACGTTTTTGAAGATCATGTCAAAGTTACTGTCTATTATCGGAAATATTGTCATATTATTGAAAGAATAATCCCATTGATTCTGAGGGCCACAGAATAATTCTTTGAAAGCGTAAAAGTTTCCAATTACTACAAAATAGCACATAACTCTTGTGTTTAATTTAGTGATTTACTTCTTTCATAAAATATAAAATTAATTTTGATACGTGTCATTATCTTGTGACTTGGATTACGCTACTCATTTATGAGTCATATTACATATTTGAAGTATTTGATATTTTATCGTAAAATATGTCAGTTATAATAAAGGGATAACATTCTTACTGATGACGGAATATGGATTTATTGCATATATCATTTACTATGATTTATGCTTATATATAAAATATTGATGAAATATCACTATTTCGTCAATTTTAATTACTACTCACTCCTCCAAATTATCAGTATGAGTTTGCGTGCGAGACCGAAGGTTCTGGGTTCGAACCCCACATGTGGAATCGTGGGTGCACATTGCTGAGGAGTCCTACACTAGGGCGAAACTGCCGTTCAGTGCTTCCATGTTTTCATCGGCGGTCCAACATTGATCGATTTATGATCTTAAACTTTCAAATTAGTTGTCTAGGCTTATTTGTTCAGGACAATATGATTTTTTAACCAATTAATCAATATTAATTAAACTAGGACATTAAACGTTGATCAATATAACCTGTGTGCCAAAGATAAAACTTATGATGTTCCTACAATTAGACTAAGATTATGACCTGTTGACACATATTTTGACTGAATGCCAAAATGAGATTTTATCGCCATTGAATGAAGATTTATCGTTGAGTAGTTATAATCTCTTCTTCTAAGTAAGGCATAGTTATAGTTTATTACAATACGCTCAGTGAATATAGTTGACATGAAAATCTCACTCAAAAGAATTAACTGACTGAAAAGAATTTTCTCTGTTATTATTCCGTTTTGTCTTTCCACTCAGTCTTCTTTTCACGGTAATCCTTGAGTGTCAGCAAATTTGGTGCTTCATTATAACATTATATAGCTGAAAGAACTTTATACAAATAGCATGAACGATAATAGAAGACAATACAGAATGAAACAGTGATATTTAAATTATTGGAAGAAAAAGAGATTATGGAGTTAATCAGATAAAGGATACGTTTTTCACGCTAATTAAAAGTTCTACAGTAAAATCATGAACTTGTCTTACGAAGTTTTAATTCTATTAGATACAAGAATGACATTAGTTCATGAGAAAGAACTCCAGAAACTTACGAAACACTTAGGAGATTACTAACTGATACTACTGTTTCATCTGAGTTTAATAACCTGCTTTTCTTATATATGTCATCTCTAATGCTAATAAAAGTGTTATGTCCTTATCTTATATGATTATCGCAAAACATGATTGCCAATTTTCAATAGGCTAACTTATACGACCAAACTTATGACGCAAGCACAAGTACGGACATCCTGGAGTCCCGGCTGGTCTTTTTTCTGCCTAGTCCTGTCTGCTTAGTCCAGAACACCAATCTCAGCCTCCACGATACGAATCATATATTTCAAACAAATTTGGTTTATATACAAACAAAACACACCACACCATAAAATAGAAAATAACAACTGCACAAGATCAAGTCAAAAAGTGGCTGTGATTGTGAGAAACTGTGACTAATAGATTGGGAATATCTGAAGAATAGTTAATTGTATGTTAACAGTTCATAGACTAGATAAAAGCTTATAATGAAAGGAATATAAATATACATATAATATAATCATTAATAGTCATACGATAAGAATATCTGTATAATATTAGTCTATAAGTAATTCCTAATAGCTACCATTTATTTATTCGCATTCCGACATAACAGAAAGTATGAGTATTTGTATTCCACACACATACATTGATATTATCATTCTTTGAGGCTATAAGGAACAAACCTTATTTTCAAAAACAAACGATTTCACGTGATTTTCTATTCTTATTCTACTCTTGTAGATAAATGAGAATAATATTGATATTGAAATTGGTGTATATCGCCTGATTTTTTGTTTAAAACAATTCTGTGATGTGTGCTACTGATGTCAACATATATAAGTAGTATGTATCGTCAGTCGAAAGTGAAATGCCAGGAGGCAGAAGGTTAAGGAGATGGTAAAGAAGTGTACGAAAACAGAGGATGACTAGTGGAGGAATGAAGAAACAATCAAGTGTGAGATCGTTGATGGATATTTTACAACAATTTAAAACAATTAGTCAATTTAATAAATTTCGATAATGCAATGAGAAGACGAAGTTTATCAGAATTATGTGATATATTAGCGCAATACATTTCGAACAATCTGATCACACATATACTTGTTAAGACATTTTTATATGAAAATTAAAAGGTCAACTAGACAGGTTAAGGGTAAGCCGTAACAAAGAAAGAAACTAAATTAAGTACACGAAAACAATGTGATAATCACTCTGGATAATCAATGAATTCCAATGGTCAAATAAGATCACAGAATAGACAGACATCTTCCTCCATTGCGAAACATTTGGTTGAGAATGGTCATAAGGTTGACATCAAGTCAGCATTTGTAGTGTTGTAAAAAAGCCTTCAAGGAAGTATACTAAGGTTTATTGAAGCATCGGGTATACGGAAATTGAAACCCTCTTTATGTGTTCAAAAATAATTTGTCCTTACCTTTAACCTACACTGGTAATACTGATTTATTATCCGGAGTGGTTATCACATTGTTTTTGTGTACTTTATTTATTTTCTTTCTTTGTTACGGCATACTCCTAACCTGTCTAGTTGACCTTTTAATTTTCATATAAAAATGTCTTAACAAGTATATGTGTGATCAGATTGTTCGAAATGTATTGCACGGATATTTTACAAATGAAATATTACTGTATGGTTCTCAGAATTTACCAAGATATTCTTTAATTTTGTATTCAAATACATTTGGTTGTCCTCCGTTGTGTGCTCGTTCACTACAATTCTATTTTTATTCGTGTTCTTTGAAGTAAAACCATTCAGATGAATAAAGTGGATATTTTACTACTAAACATTTAAAACGAAACTGATAAGGTGCTAGATTGGGATTGGAAAATTATTGTAAGAAGGGAATTTTATTTGATAGTAGAGGCATAAAATAAACTACATAAGATCATCTTCCAACTTAGCAGCCATTCTTAAGAACTTGATTTCTGAAGTATAACTGATAGAATTTTGAAAGCCTTTATGGTTTTATTTCAACTGTGGATATACTTTGACTTAACGTAAATGTGCAGTCGTTGCAACGAGCTATCGAACGAAAACGTACTGTAGTTGTATCTTATCATCTTAGCATAACGGAAGAACTGCAATGAATCCTTAGATCGTGAAGAATCCTGCGAAAAGACGAGCACTTCAAAATAGTTTAATATAGACAACAAATAAAATTCTTGTACTATTTAAACTTGTGTCAACGTAATTTGTTATTTATCTTTATCCTATGAAGAAGTGGCTTACACTAAATCACGAAACGCAAAAAAAATAGTTTTTTACTTATTGGGACTTAACAAATGTTTTATTTCTATTAATAACAAACTTATATAAACAAAGATAGATGGTGGCTAGCAATGGAATCTAGAACATACATTTCTTCGTATTTGGGACTTGTTAGCTGAATGTACCTGAAATCCACAGCTGATGTTCACTCGAGGACTCGAACGCAGGACCATCCACTTCAAACGTAAATACGTTAACTATTTGGTTACGGATTCCTGATAGCTTCTATCTTTTGTAACGGGTTAAAATTTTAGTTCATTTTTGTATTGTATGTTTGAGTCTTTCGACTGATGTTTAGGACTGCCTTTGATCAATTCTCACACGATGCAAATATGCCAATAAGAGACTGATCAATTGCAGTCCCAAACATCAATGAAAACATTCAGACAAACAATACAAAAATGAATTACAACGTATACTAAATTAATACCACGTATAATTAATTCGGTTCTTAATTTCTCTTTTTAAGTCTATCAGAGATACTGTCGTACTGTTGGCAAATTTAGAAAAAATACCTACAGCTTTTAATTATGGTTTGTTCACCCATTAATCATTGCATTTATCAATGAATTGTTGTGATAGCTTTGATGTAATAATTTAATGTATTTAATGCACAAGACCACTCTGTATCATTAGTTATGCAACTAACCACTTGATAGTTAGATGATCAGTATTATCCTTCCATAATAAGAAATGCTGTATTCAATCATCCATTTAAAGCTTACCTATCAGTTTCACAACTATTTTATGCCTAGATTCATATGCCTTTCAACCTATTTATGAAAATCTCCCATGATATTTGATGAATCAAGAAGTTAAAAGACTATGATTAGTTATCAGGTCATTATTGTAAATCAAAACGGTGTAAAAAAGATGACTCTGAGTTAACTATTGTGATACATACAGTTTGATACATACTTTTAAAGTCAATCTGTTGTGTGTGGCCAAAATTTTGTTAAAACACAGAATGGATGTTGACGCACCTATTATTAATGGATCAAAATGGCTGAATTGTGAGTTCGATTCATAGTTAATGTCATAATCCTTTTGAACACAAACCTATTTAACTCCCCTCTGAATGGTAAAATGATAATTGATCCTACTAAGTAGCTTCTCAACGAACGCTAGTTTGCATTGAACTAGACAGAATTCACGGAAACTAAGTCTGTGAAGTTTTCTATAGGTAAAACGTTTGATCACTTCATCTCTTATCTGACTAGTAAATATGTCTGAAAACATCTGTTGATTATTATTATCCACTGTACATTAATTACTTATCCGATGTTAAATTCCTTTTCAATCTGAAAGTTCGAGTGATTATTGAAGTCTTAAAAACAGTGTAGGTAATCACTATCAATTATCTCTGTTGTTCAAATATTGCTGTGTTGTCTAGCTTGAGTTTTGTATTTTCCGGTCAAGTAATTCAACAAATTATTGTATAGTTAAGCTGACATACTATGGTTCTGATACGCATCATAATCTCATTACATTGTAGTGAGTTTTAAATTAGAAGATCGCTGTGCAGTGAAACTTAGTTTCAATCGACTATTCAGTTGATCTTAGTTGCTATTTTATCCATGTCATGAAAAAAAATTTCATTCTCCAAAATATACGGTTGTTCAATCAATTGTTATTTCTCGAAGTAAATGACACTGGTTTTTAAAAAAAATATCCATAGACAGTTAAAAAGACTGAGAAAAAAGCATTAAAGCTGGCAATTTTTCCATACTCAGGCTGAGGTTTTACATAAATAGACACTTATGACGAAGCACGAAAATGCAAATCGTACCTATATAAGAAATCCAATAAAATGTAATCGAGGTAATAGTGAAACTTCTGACCACTAAAGAACATTCTCGTCTAAATAATAAACAAAATATAAGTCCTGAAATTGTTTTCATCACTTCTCACCATACCTTTTGAAATAAACGTAAACTTAAGACGGTTCCATTAAACATAGAAGTAGTATGCATAATCAATCGAAAGTGGAATGTTTGACAGCAGAAGGTTGAAAAGATCAAATAGAAGAGCATGGGAACAGAGAATGGTCGTTGTGGAAACGAAGGAACAATCAAGTCTGAGACGACTGATTGACATTTTGCAAATTAAGTATTTAGTGTATGATTCTCAGATTAAAAATAAGAGATTCTGTAGTTTTCTGTCCACATACATTTGGTTGTCCACGCTTGTCTTACAGTTCATCAAAATAATTCCGATTTATTACTGTTAGTTTACCGGTATTTTACTCATTGACTAACTAAAAAACTTGAAATAACGCCTCGCGAAACGAAAAAGAAACATAAACCAAAAAGAACGATGATATTAGTATGTAGCAGGAATGTCCATGGTACCATAAGGATCTGGAGAGAGTCAGGCTACCCACAATACACGAAAGCGGTGAAAATGGGACGATTAAAAGATATAACAATTAAAACATATACTAAACATTCTCGTATACAAATGTAAGATCTGAAATGTACAGAATCAACACATAAAGAACTCATCAACAAGATGTAGTATGTGATAGCCTTCATGGAATTATTCTAGGTCACATTCAAATTAATCAAGAGCATTCAAAATATCACTTCCGATTCCAGCTTTCTGAAGAAAAAAAATTAACTCTATGTGGTGTGGACAACCGTGAAGTGATTAACACTCTCATGCATCCAACATCTCTAAATGATAATTTGGAGTGTAGATCAACATTAAAATTATCTGATATTCACGTCATATATTTGAAAACTATAATTGCGCGAACCATAATCAAAGACCAACATTATTCAAAACAATTATTTATTGGTTCAATCAAATATGGATAACCGTCAATTACGAAAGTCTCATTCATCAACCTTATTAAAAGATACAATATTGCGTTCAACTGTCAACATACACCATTGCCCTTGTCATCTATACAACAAAATTCTCTATTCGTTCATAATAAACCTGAAATGTGAAATTGATCAGGAAACAAGTCAACACATTGGCCTCATCAACTGAATTTCATGACACAGATAATCAGTGAGAATAGTTATCAACATAAACCAACTGTTTACATTTTGTTGAACTCGGTAGTAATTTTCAACAATCCAAGTGTCTAATTACCCATTTATCTATCGGAATAATAAACCTATAAACGAATGAAGGAATGAATATTTGAATGAATAATGAATTGTGTTGTTTGGACATTCGATATTGTTAAAATATAACAGTGTTCTTTGTCCAACTACTAATTATTTCAACAATAAATATTTTCACTTGAAGTCGTTGTTTGTGTTCCAGTTTTATCATTTCATCCCGTTAACGTCTTTGGAAAATGAATTATTATTAGCTGAATTATTATTAGATATATAGTCGTGTGGGATAGTTATATCCACATAGGTAGTATGTAGCGATGGTGGGGCATTGAATGTATTTCAATAGAAGATCGATAAGGAGAGAACGGGAATGAAGCGCAATTGGTTTGAGAATGCATGTACAATAATAGTCGGAGACGATGAACTAATATTTGCAGAATGAACGGTCAACATTAAGACAATTGATTAATAGTTTGCAGATTAACTAATTTGCAAATTACCATATGGTTCTCATATTGTACTTAGCTATTCTGTCATGTTCATTACAATATCAGTTTTCTCAACACATAACCTCAAAGACAATTTCAATTATGGTGTTTGGAATCATCCTCAACATCATGAAGCTTATAGAATCTCTATATTTAAATAGCCTTTAATTACTTTCTAATTGACATCAAGATGTGATTCATCACTCCACCTTACTATTGTACAAACTGATAAGTGCATAGATTTGATTTCAATTTATGTGCATTTGACGATGAATGAAGTGAGTGTTTCTAATTCTAAATAAATTTATCTATTGTCAATCAGCCTGTATTCGTTTGAGATTAATAACAGGAGACTTATCTGTTCCAGTATAAGGTTGTGTTTCATGAAGTCAAACAATTTGATAGTATGATGATTATTCAAATAACCACACTGAATGACACCTACACAATACTGTAAATTGTCTGGGATAGAGAACAACTAACATTCTGAACGATATTGTTTCACTAAATTCATTCTTTTTTGGTGAAAGGCATGTTAACTGAACTTTCAATTGTGTACGCTGATATTATCAATCAAACGTCATCAATATAATCCGGTGTAATTTTCCGTATGAACGAATGGGTTTAACGATATGCTTAATAACTTACACAATTGAACGTTGAGTGAATAGGTACAAGCGCCAAGATACCACGAAATATGTGAATTATAATTGGTGTGTGAATCGATTCAGATGTTTCGGTCAATTTCAGTACGTTCGCTATCCAGACAGAAAATATAAAACTTATGACACTTACTATTCATATGTGCTACTCGTGACAGATTGACCATAGTCTTACTTCGAAATACGTTTTTGACACTTCAGTGTGAAGTAGTAAACGATGAAGGTCAACTGTGTAGAAACCGGAACAACAGTTGAAAGTGGGGTTGGACGACCACCACCCAACATTGTGAAATGACTCATGTTTGAAATAAGTGCAATCTCACTCGACGTCATTGCTCTAATGATTGACCGACCATCATGTAATCTGAAGGCTCAGGGTCCACCGTCGGTGAGATGGTGAATGTGCATTATTTTGGAATAACACACTTTGGCGAACCATTTAACTATCTCTCCAACATTCTCAATGTTACCTGAAATGTGGGCGTTTTGTGATGAATGACACCCACAGATGAATCCGATTTTTACAAAATCATCTTCATCAACAGGTGATATTTTTACAGCATTATTCAGTTCCATGTTAATACGAATGTGTATTTTTGTATTCATTATCTTCGTACAATCAAAATGCACACATCTTTTCATGAATTGTGTTTTGGATGAATTGATTGTCGTAGTGAAATTCTCTCAGAAATACTCACATGTTATGGATTTTGTTAAGATGAATAAAACATCAGTAAAATGTGTTTAAATAACTGAACAATTTGAGTGACATTTTTCTATACAGCAAAATGTTTGTGATCACATTATTCAACATGAACGTCGATAAGTCACTTTTGTAACCCATACTATCACTAATAGCAGCGTAATAATTACCACGCTTTTTGAATTTGTATAAATAACACGTTTTCAGTGATGATGGTAATGATAAGTTATTTGTTTAAGAAGTATGATATCACGACACATTTCCTGACGAAACATGTAATTTCATTTGATGTCATGAAGGGACACCATCGTTGCTAATAGTTTGATTCCATGAGCAAATGTAAATACTGATGATGAAGACTATAAAAGCTAAGTTGTTTGGTGTAAGTGGTAACAACACAGGATTAGCCGACCATAAAGGTGGAGTGCGACACCAGCATTTCATTTTATTGCCCATGGAGTAAGTATGTGTTTGTGATGTTGCTCAGGAGAACAATGAAAGCTCTACAACCAGTATAAACAGATCGGAAATCACAACAACTCGAACATCCTCATCTGGAGAGACAAATATTCTCCATCATCTTAAAACGGAGTAAGGTAGTTTCAATAAATTCTTAAGTGTGTCATTTATTATGTATGAAGATGTTAGGAGGATTCAAGGAAAGGGTACCAGAAATAGTTTGGAGTGAAAAATCAGAAATGTACCAAATCTAATTCAGGGAAACGGAACATTTCAGTTGCAAAAATGCAAGTAGTGAAAATGATGATGACGTTAATAAGTGGATGTACTCGAAACACAAGTTACTGTGGTTTCACGGAATCGATACAGAGCGGAAAACGTAGTAAATGAGAAAAAAAGTGTATTGCTAAGCATGTACAAGCAAGTTATAAAATAACCGTGTGCTAATCTCAAGCTATATCTGCTCCTCTCTTTGTTCTTACATCTCCCATAGACCTGAATTCTTTATTGTGGTCAATGTGGTAGATCTGGTTCTGTGTAGTGTGATTCGTTGAGACCCATTTAGCTTTGTGTATGCGTTTATAAAGAAAAATGGTGCTGCTTATGATAATGTTGAAAGCAGATCAATTTTTCAGTCTCCCATCATCATCGTTTTTTTCTCTCAGTCCATGCCAACCTATGATACGTTCATACCAAGTGTTCTTCATTCCAACGTTGTTGTTTAATTCACCCATCAAAATGTTCATGTCTGGTCTGTTCCCTACAAAGAACTGTAGCCTCTCATTAAACTAGTGTTTATCGTTTTCACTAAAATCACTGATGAGTGAGCAGTACTGTATGACATTCATTGCAATCTTCCACTTCTTTGTTTTGATCAATTTGTAGCGTCTTCTATGCTATCACACGCTCATGTGATTTATTGTAACTTTTGGACAGACTATTTATTCGAGTTTTCTTCAGTCACAGTGTACATATATACTTGCCTTTGTCAATTACTTATTACTTATCTGTAACCTTGATTGTTTTTGATAAATGTGTGTGTGTAAGTTTTTTATCACTTACTCTATTCGCCACATGTCTTTAGTTTGTTTCTATCTGTCTGGCTATAAATATTGAGTCATGGCTGACAAAAGTGAGCTGACTATTTCTACCACTCCAGTTCAAATGGATTTCTATTCGTCTCTTGTATTTAGCTCGGATTATAGAATGTCTAGAATATATTTCTGCTCAAATACTTTCGTATCCAACTTTTTATATCCAAAAGATTTGTTGACAGAATATATACGAAGTTAGATAGGACAAACATTTCAATAATATCAACACCATTTGACTGTTATAAAGTTACAGCGGGCACCAGAGATGCTTTAGTGATCCTGTATTTGTGTGTCTCACACTTTTCATGCTTCTTCCGACATCATGAATGAGACTTGTGTATGTGAAGAATTATTTTCTTCATGACTAGAATAGAGCAACGGCTCATCTGAAGCTAGTCATTTATGTCCACATTGTATTCAATGGGTCTCACTTTTTCCAGTGAGGTTAGGGTTGTATCTCTTCATTTCTGTTGCAACGTGAATGGTCCTTCTGGTATCCTACATCGTCCAAACATGCGACGCACCCACACAAATTGCTTCTGTGGTTGTCAGGAAATGCATCGACCATGTGATTTTTGGAGAATATCGGCTCTTCCTACGAGTTGTGATAACTTTTCTAAATGAAGACCATAAAGCTCTCAGGATAGACTTTAAATAGATTAATCAATTTCCTCTTGTTAGGGTCTTTTAGAAACGTTGTTTTTAACGAGCTGAAGTTTCTAACCCTACGTCGATCTTTCCTCCTTTACCCAGGGTTGGTACGAGTAATAACTAGAGCGCTTCAGGTGGAGTTATACTGTTCATTTAATTATTAATAAGGAAGTCAGTCTGTTATTACAATAATCAATTTTAATATAGTATGGATTTTCAAGGTGAAACAATATCATTAACTGACTTGCCTAATTTGGTACAGTGTAACAGAATTTCTATTAGGAAAACGACAAGAGTAGTTTATTAAAAACTTCTAATTATTCTAATACTAATATTTTTCACATAATACCTACCCACCAAAATCACTGTATCAAACTACACCACTCATTTGTCGTTTATCTGGAACATTGTAGTAATGTTAAAATGTCTAAACATACAAGGATTTTCGGAGGTCTACTACCTGATATTGATTTGTAGCTTCGAATTCGTGTTACAAATAATGTAAGTGATATATAAACTATGCGTACATTGCATTAAAAAAATCACCTCCGTAAACCTCCATGGTGGTCTTCTAAGAACGTCTTTGATAATTACGAATAACCACTTGGAATAATTCTACTAATCTTAATGTTGCAAATAATTCACGCTTGTAGCCTTATATTTATTGATAATTAAATAAACACTTTTTTGTTAAGCCTTCTCTAAAGTAATTTTTATATTTTTCAAAGAATCATACTGCTAATTTGCAATCAGTAGTATTAATATTTTGTTAACAAAAATGTATCACAGAATTTTGGATTGTAAACAGAAAGAATAGGCATCCTGACTGAGGTGAGAATAACATGACTCACTGAAATACAATGGTTACATAAACTGATGTGTGTTAGTGTAAGTAAAGTATGATTGATCGTTGAGCGTGGACAAACAGCCACAGCCTACGAACTATTAAATATATTCCTACTCTGGACCGACTCAGTGGGACTGCATGTAATTGTATGGAATAAAGTATTCTCTTGTGTTATTCTGATTCTCTATTTTTGGTCGCGAAAGCAAATTAGTTAATTTGCAAACTATCAATCAGTTCTCTCAATCTTGAATGTTCATGCTGCAAATATTAGTTCATCGTCTCCGACTATTATTGTACATGCATTCTCAAACCAATTGCGCTTCATTCCCGTTCTCTCCTTATCGATCTTCTATTGAAATACATTCAATGCCCCACCATCGCTACATACTACCTATGTGGATATAACTATCCCACACGACTATATATCTAATAATAATTCAGCTAATAATAATTCATTTTCCAAAGACGTTAACGGGATGAAATGATAAAACTGGAACACAAACAACGACTTCAAGTGAAAATATTTATTGTTGAAATAATTAGTAGTTGGACAAAGAACACTGTTATATTTTAACAATATCGAATGTCCAAACAACACAATTCATTATTCATTCAAATATTCATTCCTTCATTCGTTTATAGGTTTATTATTCCGATAGATAAATGGGTAATTAGACACTTGGATTGTTGAAAATTACTACCGAGTTCAACAAAATGTAAACAGTTGGTTTATGTTGATAACTATTCTCACTGATTATCTGTGTCATGAAATTCAGTTGATGAGGCCAATGTGTTGACTTGTTTCCTGATCAATTTCACATTTCAGGTTTATTATGAACGAATAGAGAATTTTGTTGTATAGATGACAAGGGCAATAGTGTATGTTGACAGTTGAACGCAATATTGTATCTTTTAATAAGGTTGATGAATGAGACTTTCGTAATTGACGGTTATCCATATTTGATTGAACCAATAAATAATTTTCTTAGTTGTAATCATGGGTCAATTGAAGCTAGACCACCATCGCAAACCTGGAAGCACTGGATGGCCGTTCCGTCCCATTATGGGACTCTTCGGCAGTGCGCATCCACGATGGATGCACCCATGCTTTCAACTTTGAAAATTCTAAATTCTCCACAAAACCCCCTCTGATCAATAAATAATTGTGTTTATTAATGTTGGTCTTTGATTATGGTTCGCGCAATTATAGTTTTCAAATATATGACGTGAATATCAGATAATTTTAATGTTGATCTACACTCCAAATTATCATTTAGAGATGTTGGATGCATGAGAGTGTTAATCACTTCACGGTTGTCCACACCACATAGAGTTAATTTTTTTTCTTCAGAAAGCTGGAATCGGAAGTGATATTTTGAATGCTCTTGATTAATTTGAATGTGACCTAGAATAATTCCATGAAGGCTATCACATACTACATCTTGGTGATTAGATCTTGATGTGTTGATTCTGTACATTTCGGATGTTAAATTTGTATACGAGAATGTTTAGTGTATGTTTCAGTTGTTATAGCTTTTAGTTCACCTTCTGAATTTTATGCTACCCAAGTTTTATTTTTAAACTCCCTTAGCTTTGATTTTTATTTCGTTATCTCATTTTAATGTAGGATCTATTGGTGTAGAGACAGTTTATTTTCTATATTCTAATATTTGTCAACAACAGTCTTTTTACCTGAATATACTACGGGTAGTAATAATTGGTTAATGCTCATTTATATGTTACAATAATCTGTCGTTCTAGATAATTACGTTTTTTTTCAGATATTTTTCACTGAGTGTTTTCGGTATACATGGGTAATATCTGTTTCACAATATATTTTTTTACAGTTACTATGTAACAAAATTCAAAACTGCTATTGGTAATTATCTACACGTGTTAGCCAGGAGGTCCTTACAAACGATTTACACCGACTTAGACATAACAAGTGTTTTTCTATATAGTTATATTTAATCAAAACACTTTGCATAGAATAATAAGCTGAAGAGTATCAGATTTATATGATACATCAGCGCAATACATTTCAAAAAATTAATCAAACATACTGAAAGGTGAACCTAGAAAAATGAGACGTAATGGAAAACAAAGATAATAAAGAAAATAATGTAAGAAACAACGTGAAACTCAACATTCTGAATAATAAAACAGTATCCTTAGAGGCAGTTTAAGATTCTGTTTTATTACATATTATTGTTTGAACAGTCTATCGATCAAAGTCATATGGATTAATTTTTACCACACAGTAGGTTTAAAATTCTTTTTTTTCTTTCCACTGAGTCCCATGTAAACAACTTTTCTTCATAATCAATAGTTTTTCATCTGTAACGTTTTTTTTATTAAACTAAATCGATATTTTACTGCAGTTCTAGTACTTAGTGATTAGAATTTATTATTATCTGTAAATTTATGAGTCACTTATGTTTCTTTGCTAATCCAAGCTGTTCAATATGTTTCAGGTTGCATAGTCTTACCGACAAATTAAGAACATCCAGTTGAAGTGTTCAATGCCAGAAAGTTTTGCTAAAGATACAATAAAATTATAAGGTAGTTTGAGAAAAACATCAAGTTCTTGCTAATAACTGCACGAGAATGTGAAAAGGTGTCAACAATACAACTTGTTTGGTTCTATAGGTCGTCGAATATCACGTGACAAAATCGGCAATCACGATGACGACTTATTTGACCTTGTCGCTGTGTCAAGCCAGTAACACCTTGATCAATCTCCACAGCCTTGAGTCAACTGTGAGTTCTTATTATTCATCAAAATAGTAACTTCCCGCCTAGCCCAGACAGTTCAGTCCATCACCGCGTCACATCATACAATGCAAAATAATAATTATACAAGATCAAGCCAAAAGTGGCTGTGAGTATGGGATTCTTTAACTAATTAATTGAGCATAAGTTATGGATGATAAACCGTATGACAGTAGCTAACAGGTCATGTGAAAGCTCATGGTAAAAAAAGTACGAATATATATATATATATACACCACTGGAGGGAACTTTCTCTAAAATTAACTCAAGACAAATCAAAGAATTGACTTTTACATCTGTCTAATTAATTTATAAGAAGTAGAATAATCAATGGCAGAACAAGCTACATATATGTAAAGCCTAAATAATATGTTGGGGCTATCCATTTAAAATAAAAAAATGTCAGTGACATAGGAGAAAGGCTTGTAATTAATATATACACATTACAGATAAATCCAATAAATATGCAGATGTTCAAGTTCCATCACTAATCAATCTTCAGATGTAACCTGGATGATTATAAAAGCAAGATACTACTTAGTTAACCAAACATATTTCCAACAGTCCTCATGAAACATCACACCTATCAAAATCTCTGAGT
Organism: Schistosoma mansoni; assembly: GCF_000237925.1. Lineage (NCBI taxonomy): Eukaryota > Metazoa > Platyhelminthes > Trematoda > Strigeidida > Schistosomatidae > Schistosoma > Schistosoma mansoni. The sequence goes on from NC_031496.1 coordinate 15,239,676, forward strand.
TCAGTGTTAAATGATCCAAATGTGAATGACTGATTAATGCTTTAAATGTTAAAATATAAACCGAAAACCTAGTCTCATAATTACTTGCCAATTATATTCATTATATCTTCGTTAAAAAACAAATATTTAATCCAAAATTACTTACTGCCAAAAAGATTTTTTTTAAATTGTTATCGCCACAGCAACTAAATGAATATGATGAAAACTAATTCGATGCGCTTACATTAAAAATGTTTCAACTGTTAGTGAAATTTTTTCTTCATGAGTACAAAAGTAAAATAAAATGATTAAGATAGTTTAAAAGTACTTTTTTTTCTTTTTATCAAATTATTAAATTATGAATTAATCCACTTAGTAGCAGGTGATAATAAGTTTTGTTAAAAAAAGCCAAGATTTCTTCATTGTTATAGATAAGTTAACATTGATTTCATACACTTCATAAATAATAAGTACAGATCAATGATACCTAGTAACAAGCAACTTACTATTTATAAAAATGTTTAAATGTAGTTGATAACACTTAATAAATAGTATCTGGGGTTCGTATAACACATTGATCAATAGTTAGCCAATAGTAATATATATTGTTTTAAAAACATTTCTTTACAACATATATCATGTTGCTTTGGTATTTTAACCGATCATATTAAATTATGACTCTTGAAATTTTTCAAAATATGGTCAAGCAACAAAAAAATTTTTCACTTTTAAAATTTTGTGAATATATAGGTATCATTACCAAGTTTTGATATGATAATTCCGAGTTTAAAGTCGGATATTTGTTAATTTGGTTATTCATTCTCTGAAGAAGTGACTTACACTGAGTCACGAAACGTCAGAAAATCTGATTTTCCTACTCATTGGGATATTACAAATATATTATTAATTTTGTGAATAGAATATATATAATACACTAGAAAGTCAATGTAAACTTTAATTTTGAACGAAACACAATCTAATGATAGTTTTATGACAAAATCAAGTTCACCAGGGAGTTTGAATCTCCTGAACACAAATTACCTTTCCCAGACAGTTAGGTTGAAAGGAAATATAATGATTATTTTTGGAAACTAGTATATTCCGAAAGCCAACATATTCAGGGAAATTTCTAGATTTTAAGTTAGCACATCCACACTCTGCTAAACTGACGGTAGCCAAAAATTTGATCACAAGAGTTTGAAAGCTTGTCACTGAACTAAATGATATAGAAATGGAAATGAATTCAATTATATCCACTATAATGACGAACAATTATCCGAAGGATTTTATAAAAAGAATAATTAAGAACGGAGAACAAAGAGATATTATTAAAAAAAAGAGTTAAGAAAAAAGAATAGGTTAACACAGTGGTGATCCTATATCGTAAAGGTATTTCAGAAGAGATCAGAAGGATCCTAACTGTTCAAAATATAAGAGCATTTTTTCGAACAAACAATACTCTAATATCAAAACTGGTAAGAATCAAAGATCCAATACACAAGAAGGAACAACAGAATTGTGTCTTTGAAATCAAATACAATGACTGTAATGCAACGTATGTAGGTGAAACATCAAGGCAACTGAATGTGGGGGTAAAGGAACACAAACTATGATTAAAACACATTCCTAAGTCTTCAGATAATGTGAAAAAACTTGAGAACAAGTCAGCGATATCATTACACTCCTTCAAAAAGCTTTTAATTCTTACAAGGAGAGACAAACAGCTAATCCAAACACTATTAATAGGAAAGATGGGATACAATCAGCTGTGCCATGGCAACTAATTAATAATAAGTTAAACCTGAACTCCCTTTCCATTTTATCTATCTCGTATTATCTGAATGACAGCAATCACATTCAATGGTTCTAATCAATTGTCTTATTTGAATTTGTTAAACAATTAACTGGAACTTCACTTGGTGTTGTTTACTTGTATCCTCCCATTGTTATTTAGGACTACAATTGATCAGTCTCTTGTTGGCATATGTGCATCCTATGCGGACTGCCTCTATATTGCCTGAAATCACAAGCTTTATAAGCAAAGATGGATAGTGGAACATTAAAATAACACAAATATTCAGTTTCATATACATTCTTCCTGTTTGAATTCATTCCTTTATCTTGTTTATTTATCTTTATTTTATGCATGCTGTGACATTTTGATTCAAGTCACTTATAAAATTAAATGATTTCTTAAAAATTCACCGAGCAGAGACAATATATAGTGAATGAAAGTTTTTCTCACTTACATATACATACAATATGTTATCTTGACCCTTTGTTTCACACCACGTGTCTCGTATACACTAACGCTGATTGGATGACCTATTCATTATAAATTGAACCGATGAAGCATGTACCTATTTATATTCGATAATTTTGATTACATTTTCTTGAAAAAGCTTGAACCAGATTGCCAGGCGAAACGTTGGATTTTGTACTTCAAATTCATTCGCTGAGATTTTACGAATATATTATTCTTTTTTAATGTGACATATTTATCAGTCTAATCAACTGAATTTCATTAAACAGATAATCAATGAGAATAGTTATCAACATAAACCAACTGTTTACATTTTTGGAATTCGATAGGAATTTTCAACAATCCAAGTATCCAATTACCCATTTATCTATCGGAATAATAGGCCTATGAACGAATGAATGAATGAATAAATGAATTGTAATTTGGACATTTGATATTGTTAAAATATAACAGTTTTCTATATTCATCTATTAGAGATTTATCATTAGAAGGGGGTTTATGGATGTTTATCAGTTTCCTCAACATGGTACCTCAATGTCAACGTCATTTATAAATTTTAAAAGTGCCCTAAACGCACAAATTACAATTTCTTGCCAAAATAATACAATTTCTACAATTACAAAAACTATTCATTCGCTTTATAAATGAGATTAAGATATTATGTATGATATTGATTTGTAGTTGATTACTTCTATCCTATTAAACCCTGATGAGCAAATAAATCGTAAAATGCATAGATTTCATTTAATATACAGCTTTGTTTGACAATCATTGGATAGAATGTTTGTAATTCGTTTAATCTTGATAACAGCTGTTGTGTTTTAATGACAGGTGAGCTATAAGTGGCCTCGTGCCCTTATCAATATATGACGTAATGATTCCACTAATAAGAGAAAAATGATTTATCGACCGGACCAGGGACTCATAAACCCGTGCGAGCAGTCTAGTGTCTCGATCGATCCTTCTTCCTGCCTAGTTCAGCCCATTGAGTCCAGAACACCAATCACAGCCTCTGATATATGAATCATGTATTTCAAACATACTGGGTTTATATACAAACCAAACAGACCACATTGCACCATAAAATAGACAACAACATTTTTACAAGATCTAACTAAAAGTGACTGTGAATATGGGAGACTGCAATTGATAACGTGTGTAAATTGGATTAATCATTGATTTGAATAATTCAATTGAACTCATTATCGAACTCAGGTTTAGAACAGTTCACTATGTAAAAGTGAGAATGAACATAATAAATTAGGATTCAGCTGACTTCATGTTTATGATCGTATACTAATAAAATCATGACTTATGCGGTCACTGCATTCTGATCTTCAACTCGTATTCATGTGTTATTAGTTCTTCAGAAAAATCACCTCACGATTGCACAAGGTGTTTTCGCAAGCAAACTTCATTTTATACAGCATAATGGAAAGAAGAACTTATTTCTGACCGCATTCCAAGGAAATTTTCCCTGAAAATTAATGAATTTAACAATGCAACTGATTGAAATGTAGTCCAATGTTTTATGTTGAGTGAGATTAATAAGTAAACAAGTCTGATTTCATTTCATTTTGCTAACGTCATCCTTATTTTTGCCAGAAAAGACAAATTCAAACTTAATCAGAGAATGAAAGAGACATCAGCAATTGATGTCAACATATGATTACCTGTTTTTAGTTATATTAGGTTTATTCTAACTTAATAAATTTTAGTTCAAACTGACACAGTCGCTAATTTTATCGAGAACTAGCAATTTGTTATCTTTTAATTGAATCATTATAATCTGTTTATTCACTTAAAGTTGAACGTTACCTCTAAAGAATTAACAGGATTGAATTGTTATTTTCAGTGTTATGGAATTCGGAAAAACGAAACTAATTGGATCGATTAAACTAGACATTAACACCGTTTGATGCCGGCTCAGTGGTCTACAGTTTAAGCGTTCGCGTGCGAGACCGAAGGTCCAGGGTTTGAATCCCTATTGAGGGGTCGTGGATGTGCACTGCTAAGGAGTCTCATTCTAGGACGAAACGGCTATCCAGTGCTTACAGATTTTCAAAAGTGGTCTACCTTAGAGTGACTCATAAGTTCAACCATTGAAATTAATTGTATTACGTTTAGGTAAGTTCATGTATGACTTAATTCAGCTGTTTTATTGAAAGTTAAAAAGCACTGAATATATCTAATCCTACTTTAAGATTCGATTGTGAATAGGAAAACTAAACAAATTTTAGGAAGAATGATAAGATCCTAAAGGAAGTACCATACTGCATTCATAACTGATAATCAATTATTTGACCAGAAATAATAGATGAAACTTTATTTACGTTCAAGATTCTGTGAAAAATATTTCTAATTCAGCGAACATAATTTTACAATAGCATAAAGCAATCTAAATCCATCTTCATAAATGTTACAATGCATAGCTTATTTTTATTGGGATCACAAACTGATCAATATTAAACCACCATTGAAAACCTGGGAGCACTAGTTAGCCATTTCACCCTGTTATGAAACTCTTCTGAAGTGCGAATCCACGATTTCTTACGTGGGATTCGTACGAGGGCCTAATCTTCAAACCACTGAGTCATCATTCAATGATGTTAATATCTAACCAACCAATCCACGATATTATGCAACCATTTTTCATTGTCTTCGGTAGGTAACTGCCGACACGGTTGAATCTCACTGGTCACTAATTAACTAAATACCCAATTTAAAAAAATAAACTGAGATCGATATTATTCATATCAAATCAGTGGATGCCATATATCTTTTCTGTAAAATGTGAAATATCAATCATAATTTTTTAATCAAGTCACATCCGACTATGTGTTTATAATTTGATGAAATTTATTGATAACTATTGATTGATTGCTCTACACAGAATCAATAAACGATAAGCCTCATTAAATCCAATAGCTGATTTCACAGAATCAAATAAATTTAGGGTCAAAAACAGTTATATATATATATATATATATATATATATATCATTGTTTACATAGTACATGTTTTAGGGATATAAACTGAATGCTCTACAAATATGATTTTACACAAACCACCAAAATGAAAATTAAATTTTATCAGAAGGAGTTTCTTTTTGGAGATTTAGTATTTTCATAGTTGAAAGCGTGAGTCAATTGAAACTAGACCACCATCGAAAACCTGGAAGCACTGGATGGCCATTTTGTCGTTCAAACCACGTCTGTTGTGAGATAGGAATTCACTGAAGACAATTGTTAACCGTTGCTCAATTTCGTGGATTGGTTGGAGTTAGACATAAACACCATCGGATGCCGGCTCAGTGGTCTATCGGTTAAGTGCTCTGGCGAGAGACTGGTAGGTCCTGGGTTCGAATCTCGCAAGGCGGGATCGTGGATGCGCACTGCTGAGGAGTCCCACAATAGGACGGGTTGGCCGTCCAGTGCTTTCAGGTTTTCCATGGTTGTCTAGCTTCAATTGACTCACGCTTTCAACTATGAAAATTATATTTTAGGTTATTAAAATAAAAAAGTGAATGTATACTAATTTTATAGTACATATCCATGTTATCTAAAACATAGGATTCGTTTAGCTTTAACAAGCCTATTTTAGACGAATAAGTTCATCGAGACTGGATTTAACTCACTGAATTGTCGACTTATTTAGACTAGTATAAGTCAACACTGATTCTAAGTATTAATCCATGACAATTGGGTATACTTTATCCAATTCAATAGATTTTCTTTCTTAACTAAAATTATGTAACATTAATAAATATTTGATCGTTTCACTGAATGACTCTATTCTCAGTTTCTAAATATACATCATATTATACAATATTAAATTTACAACTTATTAGTACATTTCAGAATATGCTCAAGCCTGAGCATTATACAAAGAAATCAACTCATCGAATAATATAAATGTATCAGTGTTAAACATAAAGAAGTAATATTGAAAGACCTGTTATATACATGAAATTACCGAAGGCAAACTTAGCCACATATGGAGAAACACAATGTTCTAAAATTTGTTCTCATTTGGTATACAACAACATGTATTTAGCAAAATTACAATGTTGCTTGATAAAATAGAAAAACCACACTCTAATAATTCATTTGCAAAATATTCGTCCATTGTCTCAGGTTTCATTGTTCCTGGATTTCCATAAAAATAGCTTTCTGTTTCTGTTCTTCCCTTTTCGATCCTCTCAATCTTCTGCTGGAAGATTTTCTATTCCTGACTCACTATATATACTACTCATGTCGATATAAGTAGCCCATACTACACTATAAAAACAATTTGTTATTTTAAGACTGTTATATCAGGACGAAGAATAATGAATGGCAACTGCTAGGATCTATCTATGGACTATTATTATATACATTCTTATTGTGTAACTATTTTATAACTATGATATATATACATTCATATTCCTTTTATCATAAGCTTCTATTTGACCTATTGACTACCATTATACAATTTATTATTCTTAAGTTATTCTCAATGTATTGGTTACAGTACCTCACACTCATAGCCACTTTTTGCCTAATCTTGTATGATTGTTATCTTCTATTTCATGGTATGATGCGGTTTGATTTGCTTGTATTTAAACTGTGTGTCTGAAATACATTATTCATGTATTGGAAGCTGATGTTGGCTTTCTAGATTGAAGTGGTTCAGTTAGGTAGAGAAGCTACTATCTTGGGGAACCAGTGAGAAGTCAGAGTTGATACTAGGTTGCTCGTACTAGATTATACGTCATTAGTCTGGTCAATAAGATGATGTTCCAATTGGCGATCGTATCCAGTGATATATTCTCAGGGAATAAGGACATAACAAAAACCTTAAGTTTGTAGATATCTTATCAAATTTATACATAGTTGAAATCATGAGTCAATTGAAACTAGACCACCATGGAAAACCTGGAAGCACTGGACGGCCTTTTCGTCCTATTATGGGAATCCTCAGCAGTGAACATCCACGATCCCGCCTTGCGAGATTCGAACCCAGGACCTACCAGTCTCTCGCCAGAGCCCTTAACCGAAGCAGTGACCTGTGGAGTTCAACCACGTCTGTTGTGAGATAACAACTCACTGAAGACAATTGGTGAATGGTCGCTCATAATTCGTGGATTGGTTGGAGTTAGACATAAACACCATCGGATGCCGGCTCAGTGGTCTATCGGTTAAGT